>NC_050574.1:151764001-152089369 GCF_011100635.1 Trichosurus vulpecula
TTCTCCCCACTCCAATCCATTCTCCCTTCAGCCACTAGGGTGATTTTCCTAAAACACACATCCACCCATGTCATGACTCTACTCAACACATTCCAGCATCTTCCTATTGATTCTAGGAACAAATACAAAATGCTCTGTTTGGTAATTAGAAACCTAGCCACCTCCTAACTTTCTAGTGTACTACCTTTCTAGTGTACTCTTCTACACTCATTCTTCAATACAATGACACTGGCCTCTCTGCTATTGTACAAACAAGATACTTCACTCTTTCTCTAGACTCCAGGCATTTTATCTGGCTGTCCCTTATGTTTGAAAGGCTCTCCCTCCTCTGCTTAACTCTTAAACTTTCTGACTTCTTTAAATCTCAACTAAAATCTCACTTTCTAAAAGAAGCAATCCTTAACTACTCTTAATTCCCAATCCCTTCCTTTTTTAAATTATTTCCTTATTAACCTATGTATAGCTTACTTTGTATATATCTGTTTACATACTATCTCCTTCATTACAGTGTAAGCTCTTTTAGTGTAGGGACTGTCTTTGACCTCTTTTTGTATCCTAGTGTTTAGTACAGTGCCCAACACATTATTGTTGTTCAGTCATTCCATTTGTGACTGACCTTACATGAACACATTTGGGAATTTTTTTTCTTACAAAGATACTGGAGTGGCTTGCCATTTCCTTCTCTAGCTTCTCTTACAGATGAGGAAACTGAGGCAAACAGGGTTAGATGACTTGCCTTGGGTCACACAGCTAGTAAGTGCCTGAGGCTGGATTTGAACTCAGGTGTTCCTGACTCTAGGCCTGGCTCTCCATCCAATGCACCACCTATTTGCCCAGTCCCTGGACACCTAGTAGAAGCTTAAATGCTTATTGAATGATTGATTGATTTTCTCTTTTACTTTTTGATTAATGTGGATATTTTAGATATTTGTAAATATTCATTGATTTTATTTTATCATCAGTTTTATTGACATTTGGTTGAATAAATACATTTTCAAATTATATCCTTTATTCCTTCATTTGTTGTGAATTCTCCTTTTCCAACTTTCATTATAATATTTGGCTTTTCATCTTTCTTTTAATGTAATTACCTAGTGATTTATCTACTATATTTCCCTTTCCTCTGCCCCCTTAAAATCAGCTTCTATGTTTGTTTATTAATTCAATATAGGCTTTTATTATTTTCATGATTTATACTTTAGCATTTAATAGAATTACCTAAATTTGTTTTCTAAAATACTCTTTTAGTTTCATGATTCATTCATTGATGTATTCTTTCTCCCTTTCTATATGAAAGTGCTTAGGGGAAGTGGGGTGACATGGTGAGTAGAGCACTGGCCCTGGGGACAGGAAGACCTGAGTTCAAATCTGGCCTCAGACACTTGACACACTTACTAGCTGTGTAACCTTGGGCAAGTCACTTAACCCAATTGCCCTGCCTTCCCCTCTCCAAAAAAAGACTGTTCAGATATCTAAATTTCAAAACAAAGATTGCTTTGGCTTCATGTCTAAAATTTTGTTATATTGCCTCATTGTTTTGATTATCTTTAATAGATTATATAGTTTTCCTCCTTTGTTAGCTCATCAATATTTTAGGATTAAGTTAGTTATTCTCCAGTTGATTGATTTGCATTTTGGTCGGTAATATATGTATTTAACATTCTTGCATTTTGCATTTTTATATTTTGATGCCCCCAAAAGGGTCAATTTTTATAAAGGTACCATGCCCAGGTTTTACACACACATATACACACACACACATACACACACTATATCATAAAGGCAAGACACATGACCACGAGGATGACCATGAACATGCCTGAGTGGTTCAGAATTGCAAAGTATGAAAAACACTCTATTTAGAAGGCAGAGGAAGTTTAACATTTATCTAGACTCCAGAGGATCAAATCCAAGAACCAATACCCCAATTCAATATAATAGCAATTATATCCCAAACCAGTAAGTACACCTTGATGTAGTAACAAGGAAATTATAACACAGTATTATAGCAAGGAACAAGTCATTCTGTAACCTTCCCTCCTCTAGGGGTTTCCTGTAAACAAAAGCTCACTAAACCTAACTCTCTGCCTAGCATTCTCTTCTGCAGCTCTGCTGATGCTGGTTCTCTCAATGTCTGTTTTTCAGTGCCCACTTGATGCCTGCTGCCTTTGTCTTCCTCTTAGTTCTACTGTTCTCGGTTCTGCTGCTCTCAGTTCTCTTCTCCTTTTCAATTCTGCTTCCCTCCAATTCTGCTCCCCTTCAATTCTGCACTTTCCTTTTACATAATCCTAGCTGGCATCTGATTGGCTAGAATTCAGGTCTCTGATTGGCTGAATTCATGATTGACTAGAACTCAATGAACATACCATTGGCTCCAGTCTTAGCAATTCCCCTCAGGGTCCTGAGGGCTTCACACCCACATCAGCTTAGCCCCCAACAAGTAGGGATCTTAGGCCTACTTACCAACAAAGATATAATCAAGTTTTCCCACATAGACCCACCTGAGGCCTATTGAATGGGTGGGGAAGATCTTTACTCACATTAATACTACACAACCCCCCCCCCACATGTGTGTACATGTTTGTGTGCATGTCCATATGCATATACACACACACATATATGGATGGATATGTGTGAATGTATGTATGTGTGCATGTATGTATGTATATTTATGTGTATGTGTATATATTATATATATCTTTCTATTCCCATTTAATAATTTCCAGGAATCCATCAGATATAATTTTTTCTCTAAGATTCTATTCAAATCCTTCACTTCCTTCTTTTTTAGTTTTTATAAATTTGAGTCTGAAAGGGGTACATTGAAGTCTCTATATTATAGTTTGTTTGGTCTTTCTATCCCTATAATTCATTTAGCCTTTCCTTTAAATATTTTGATGCTATGACAGTCAAAGCATATATGTCAAGTACTCAGATTTCTTCATTTTCTATGGTACTTTTCAGCAAAATGTATTAACTATTTATCTGTTTTAAGTTATTTATGCAATTTCCCTCTCTGAAACAATGGTTACTGGAGTGACTTTCTTGACTTCAGCTGAAATATAAAGCATTAGTTCAGGTCCTTTATTTTAATCTCTTTGTGAATCTTCGTGTTTTAAGGTCATTAAAGAAATGTTGGATTGTGCTTTCTAATTTATTTATCCTCTTCTTACAGACACATATATGCACACATTGAAAAATATATATATATATATGTATATATGTATATATATATACATATGGAGTGTGTGCATATGTATATATGTGTGTGTGTAATGAGAGCCATTTAATATATATTTAAAAGGAATAGAAAGTTGTATATAAAAGATTTTCAGTTTCATGTGCAAGCATCTTTTGTTATTATACTATGTTGTGGAAAAGTTTGTTTTATTCCATAAATTAAAAATAAAATTAATTTTAAAAGAAGAAAGTGGAAAAACGAGACTCAAGTAATAGCCCTCCTTCCTTGGCATTTTTTTGATATATTTAGACTTCTACTTGACATATGATTATGTGAACTATAAGTTACTCCTCTCATTTTTTCTTCAATTTACCTTTCCCTTCATTTTTTTTCAAGTACATTGAAACATATCAAAACCATTTGCAGGCCCTCAGTCTCATATTGCAACTTTTTGACACCCTTTATGACCCCTAATAACATAAGGGTTTTAAGTAGACCCTTATATCATCTCACTGGAATATAAAAACTTCTCTCATTTTTTTTCTTTCTGATTCTTTTTTCACTTTTTTTATTAAGATTTTTTTTTTTATTTTTAGTTTAAAGCCCTTAGTTCTGCATGTTTTTGAGTTCCAGATTTTCTTCCCCTTCCTCGCTTCCCCCCACCCCCCAAGAGGACATGGAATCCAATATATCTTCTACATATAGTTTGACATTAAACTTGTTTACACAACAGTCAAGTTGTAAAGAAGAATTATTACCAATGGAATAAATCATGAGAAAGAAGAAACAAAACCAAAAGAAAAAAGAAAGAAGGGAAAAAAAGAACAAATAGTTTGCTTCAATCTTTATTCAAATTTCATAGTTCTTTCTCTAAGTATGTAGCTCTTTCCATAATGAATTGTTCAGAATTGTCTTTGAATCTTGTATTGCTGAGAAGATCCAAGTCTATCAAGGTTAGTCATCACAGAATCAATATATCTGTGGTCATGTACAATGTTCTCCTGGTTCTACTCCACTCACTCAGTATTATATTATGTAGGTCTTCCCAGGTTATTATGAAATCTGTATATTCCCCATTTCTTATAGCACAATAGTAATCAATTACATTCATATACCACAACAGGTTTAGCCATTCCTCAACTGAAGGACATCCCCACGATTTCCAGTTCTTTGCTACCAGAAAAAGTCAGCATTTTTGTACATACAGGTCCCTTTCCCACTTGTGTGATCCCTTTGGGTATATAGCCCTAGAAGTGGTATTGCTGGATGAAAGGGGATGCACATTTTCATAGCCCTTTGGGCATAATTACAAATTGTTCTCCAGAATGGTTGGATCGGTTCACAACTCCAGCAATAATGCAACAGTGTTCCAATTTTCCCACACCCTATCCAGCATTTATCATTTTCTTCTTTTGTCATGTTAGCCAATCTGACAGGAGAAATGTGATACCTAAGAGTTGTTTTGATTTGCATTTCTCTAATCAATAGTGATTTAGAGCATCTTTTCATATACCTATAGATATCTTTAATTTCTTCCTCTGAAAACTGTCTGTTCATATCCTTTGACCATTTCTCATTTGGGGAATGACTTGTATTCTGATAAATTTTGCTCAGTTTCCTCTATATTTTAGAGATGAGGCCTTTATCAGAGACATTAGTTCTAAAGATTTTCTCCCAATTTTCTGCTTCCCTCCTAATCTTTGTTGCATTGGCTTTCTTTATACAAAACTTTTCAATTTAATATACTCAAAATTATCCATTTTGCATTTTGTAATACTCTCTATCTCTTGTTGTGTCGTAAATTCTTTCCTTTCTCATAAATCTGAGAGGTAAACTATTCCTTGCTATCCCAAATTGCTTATAGTATCAGCCTTTATTCCTAAATCATGAACCCATTCTGACTATTTCAGTACACGGTGTAAGATATTGGTCTATGTCCAGTTTCTGCCCTACCATTTTCCAATTTTCCTGGAAGTTTTTGTGAAATAGTGAATTCTTAGCCCATAAGCTGGATTCTTTGGGTTTATCAAAGACTAGATTGCTATAGTCATTGAGTACTGCATCTTGCGTACCTATCCTATTCCATTGATCCATGACTCTGTTTCTTAGCCAGTACCTAGAAGTTTTGATGACTGCTGCTTTTTAGTACAGTTTAATATCTGGTATGGCTAGGCCAGCTTCCCTAGCATTTATTTTCATTAATACCCTAGATATTCTAGACATTTTGTTCTTTCAGATGAATTTTGTTATCATTTTATCCAGCAATGTAAAATAAGTTTTTGTAGTTCAATTGTTATAGCACTGAATAAATAAATTAATTTAGGTAAAATTGTCATTTTTTATTATATTAGCTCATCCTGTGAGCAACTGATGTTTTTCCATTTATTTAGATCTGACTTTATTTGTGTGAAAAATATTTCATAATTATGTTCATACAAGCCCTCAGTTTGTCTTGGTGGGTAGACTCCCAAGTATTTTAAAGCATCTAAAGGAACATGAAATGGATTTTCTCTTTCTGTCTCTTCTTCTTGGGCTTTGTTAATAATGTATAGGAATGCCAAGGATTTATGTGGGTTTATTTTATATCCTGCAACTTTGCTAAAGTTGGTTATTATTTCAAGTAGTTTTTTACTTGGATCTCTAGGGTTCTCTAAGTAAATAATCATATCATCTGCAAAAAAAGTGATATTTTACTTTCTTCTTTGCCTATTCTAATTCCTTCAATTGCTTTTTATTCTCTTATTGCTTCAGGTAACATTTCTAGTACCAAGTTGAATAATAAGGATGATAATGGACAGAATTGTTTCACCCCTGATCTTATTGGGAATGTATCTAGCTTATCCTCATTAATATAATGCTTGTTGATGGTTTTAGGTAGATGCTACATATAATTTTAAGAAAGACTAAGTTTATTCCTATGATTTCTAGTGCTTTTAATAGGAATGGGTGTTTCATTTTGTCAAAGGCTATTTCTGCATATATTGAGAAGATCATGTGTTTTCTGCTCATTTTGTTGTTGATATGATCAATTATGCTGATAGTTTTCCTAATATTGAACCAGCCTTGCATTCCTGGAATAAATCCTATGTGTTCATAGTGTATTATTCTCATGACAAGTTGCTGCCATCTTTTACCAATATTTTATTTAAAATTTTTGCATCAATATTCATTAGGGAAATTGTTCTATAATTTTCTTTCTCTGTTTTGACTCTACCTGGTTTGGGTATTAGTATCATACTCGTGTCCTAAAAATAAATTGGTAGGACTCCTTCTTCATCTATTTTCCCAAATAGTCTATAAAGTATAGAAATTAATTGTTCTTTAAATGTTTGATAGAATTCACATGTAAAACCATCTGGCCCTGGAGATTTGTTCCTAGGGAGTTCATTAATGGCTTGCTCAATTCCTTTTTCTGAGATGGGCTTTATAAGTATTTTACTTCCTCTTCTGCTAACCTGGGCAAATTATTTTTTGTAAATATTCATCCATTTCCCTAAGGTTGTCAAGTTTATGGGCATAAAATTGGGTAAAATAATTCCTAATTATTGTTTTAATTTCCTCTTCATTGAAGGTGAATTTACCCTTTTTGTTTGATACTGGTAATTTGATTTTTTTTCTTTCTTTTTTTAAATCAAATTGACCAAGGGTTTATCAATTTTACTGGTTTTTTTTCATGAAACCAACTCTTATTTTTATTTATGAATTTAATAGTTTTCTTGATTTCAATTTTATTAAGCTATCCTTTGATTTTCAGTATTTGTAATTTGGTATCTAATTGGGCATTTTCAATTTTCAATTTGTTCTTTTTCTACCTTTTTCAGTTGCATGCCAAATTCATTGATCTCCTCTTTCCCTATTTTATTAAGTGATAGAAAACTTCCCCCAAGAACTGCTCTTGCTGCATCCCATAAGTTTTTGTATGTTGTCTCATTATTGTCATTCCCTTGAATGAAGTTATTAATTGTTTCTATGAATTGTTCTTTAGCCTACTTATTCTTTAGGATTAGATTAGTTTCCAATACATTTTTAGTTCATTTTCCCAAGGTCCTTTATTAGAAATAATTTTTATTGCATTATTATCTGAAAATGATGCATTGACTACTTCTGCTTTTCTGCAATGGATTGTGAGGTTTTTATGCCCTAGTACATGTTCAGATTTTGAGTATGTGCCATGTACCATTGAGGAAAAAAGTATGCTCCTTTTTATCCCCATTCAGTTTTCTCCAGAGGTCTATCATATCTGCCTTTTCTAAAATTCTATTCACCTTAACTTCTTTCTTGTTTATTTTGTGGTTAGATTCAACAAGTTCAGAGAGGGGGAGGTTGAGGTCTCCCACTAGTACAGTTTTGCTCTCTGTTTCTTCCTGTAAGTCCCTTAACTTTTCCTCTAATAATCTGTATGCTATTCCAGTTGGTTCATGTATGCTAAATAATGATATTGCCTCATTATCTATGGTGCATTTTATCAGGATATAATGTCCTTCCTTATCTCTTTTGATTGCTCTCTGTGTCTTTTTCTCCATCCTATTTCCCTCCATTTATGTTTTTTATTTCTCCCTTTTTCCTTCTGATCCTCAAAGTTTTTCTTTTGACCACCCCCATCCTCAGTTTACCATCCCTCTTGATTACTCTCCCTTATCTTACCTTTTTCCCCTTGCTACTTCTTCCCTCCCTTCTGACCACCCTACCTCTCCCTTTTCTTTCCCCTTTCCCCTTCTACTGCTGTAGGACAAGTTTGATTTCTATACTTATAAGAGTATGTTATTCCCTTCTTGAACCAAATCCGATGAGAGTAAGTTTAAATACTGCTCTTCTCCCTCCACTTTTCCCTCTACAATAATATGTTTTTGTGCCTCTTCATGTGATGTAATTTACCCTTTTCTACTACCTCCTTAGCTCTTCTCCCAGGACTATCCCTTTACATCTCTTAATTATGCCTTTATCATTTTATCAGTTATTTTATACTGACACCCACAGTCTATGACTATCCCTTTCAATTATCATAATAACTATACTATTCTCAAGATTGACATATATATATATATATATATGTATATGTATATATGTATATACATACATATATATAACTGTGTCAACAACCTGGCTGGCAGGAATTCCAAGAATGCTATGTGCTTAAGCAGTCACCAGAAAGTGCAGGGTGCTTAAGCCTAAAGGAAACAGAATTAGCAACAACTTTAGCCAAAACAAAGGACAAAAAGAGTAGACAAGTATGGACTATTATCCTTCAAATAAAATCATCTCAGGTTTGGTTGAGATTTCAGTTATGCAAAGATCCAACATCAGAGCCAAACTCAGGTGGGAAATGTTTCTTTTCAAAAGGAACATAATGAGGAAGCCAAGAGGATCCCACCCTAGATAGAGACTAAGATTGTCCTCTCAGCCTTTCCCCAGATGTACAAGGAAACACAATGGGAAAATTAAACTAAGAGGATCCCATCCTAGATAGAGACTAGGATTGTCCTCCCAGCCTTTCCCCAAATGTACAAGTTTTCATCCGTTAATCACACAAGGTCACCTTTCCTCTGAGTGGCTTGTGGCATTTACCAGCATCAGCCATACCTGTGGAGTCTGTGAATCTATTATTATAACCTATTCACGGTAAAATATATGGTTCAGGGGTATGATTTGGTAATTATTTTCCCCTGAATAGACAACTGTTACAGTGTTGTCCTTCCCATGGGCTATAACTTCTGCAGCCTTTGGAATATCATCTGGCTTCCGTTTTACCCATACCTTAGCTCCTGACTTTATTCTATCAATGGAGCAAGACCCTTTGGCCCCTCTAGTAGTTATTTTGGGAGGAGGGTCAGTTTTCACAAAGGGTATTTTTTCACAGGGGATAATAATCTCTTGAACTATCCTATCATTTCTACAAAATTGTACAGGTTTTTTACCCATATTCTGGAGTGTCACAACAATTTCTTTTTGATAATTAGAATCTATCACTCCAGCCAATACATGTATTCCTTGAGTCGCTAATCCTGGTTTAGGTAATATCCATCCAAAATGATTCTTGGGGATTCTCATACGTACTCCAGTAGGGGTTTTTCTTATCTCTTTCCTATTCAACCTAAAATTCTCTATACAATGTAAATCATATCCTGCCAAACCAGGTATTCCTGGATATGTGTATTAGGAGGGCAGAGTTTATAATCTCAAAGAGGATCATATATATGTCTGAAAGGTTCAGAACCGCCAGATATAAGAAACTCTCAAAGTAGAAGGCAGAAGAATCAAAACATATATTTAGGCTCCACAGTAACCAACCCATGAACCAGCAACCCCATTTTGATATATTGATCAAAAGCTTCCAGGCCCAATAAGTATGCCTCGAAAGAGTAACCAGGAGGCTACAGAGAAGCATGATTGTGTAAAGCAAAATCATGCTTCCCCCTCTATGGTAAAAAGATTACCCACTGTCCTGAAGTCCTTGTTCAGCTTCCTCCCGTAGGTCAGCTCTGCTACTGGCAACTCCTGCTTTGGCTGTGGCTGTGGCTGTGGCTGTGGCTGTGGCTGTGGCTGTGGCTGTGGCTGTGGCTGTGGCTGTGGCTGTGGCAGCCTCTGGCTCCAACGGGAGCTGCCTTTAACCATCCAGCTTCTGCGGGGGTGTAAGGTACGCCGGGGAAAGCACAGGTTCTTTCAATCTGCTTAAGCAAGGTGAAGGGGTTGACCAGGAAAGCACAGGTTCTTTCCATCAGCTTAAGCAAGGTGAAGGGGTTGACTGGGAAAGCACAGGTTCTTTCCATCAGCTTAAGCAAGGGAAGCAAGGTGAAGGGGACGACAAGCCCACTCCAGTCCAACACACAAACAGCACTCAGCTCAGGCGAAAAAGCCAAACCAGTCAAGGGCACTTGCTGACCAAACGCTAAGGAGCCCATTTTTGGTTGCCAACACAATAACATATATAAAGCAATATAATTCTATATAAGAATGTAAATAATTTGCCTTATTGATTAACAAGGGCTTTTCCCCTTGTTTACCTTTTCATGTCTCTCTTGATTTTTTTATTTGAAGGTTAAATTTTCCATTGATCTCTGGCCTTTTCATCAGGAAGGTCTGGAATTCCCTTATTTCATTGAATGTCCATCTCCTTGCCTGGAAAATTATGTTCAGTTTTGCTGGGTAGTTGATCCTTGGTTGTAGTCCAAGCTCCTTTGCTTTTCAGAATACCACATTCCAATTTCTTCTGTCATTTAATGTAGAAGCTGAAAGATCCTCTGTGATTCTTACTGTATTTCTGTGATATTTGAATTGTTTCTTTCTGGTTGCTTGTAGAACTTTCTCCTTGACCTGATATTTCTGGAATTTGTCTATAATATTTCTTGGAGTTTTCAATTTGGGATCTTTTTCAGGGGGTGGAGGGTGGATTCTTCTGTTGACTATTTTACCCTCTAGTTCTAGGACCTCGGGAAGTTTCCTTGATGATTTCTTGGAAGATATGTCCAGGCTCCTTTCTTCCTCATGGCTTTCCAGTAGAACAATAATTCTTAGACTGTCTCTCCTGGATCTATTTTCCAGGTCAGTTGTTTTTCCAATCACACATTTCACATTTTCTTCTATTTTTTCATTCTTTAGATTTTGTTTGATTGATTCTTGATGTCTCATAGAGTCATTAGTTTCTACTTGCCCAATTCTAATTTTTAATGTTTTGTTTTCTTCCTTTAGCTTCTCTATGTCCTTTTCTATTTGGTTTATTTTACTTTACATTGAAATATTTTCTCCATTTATATTCTGAATCTCCTGAATCATTTCAATGATTTTACTTTTTAAAGATTTGTTTTCATCAGTTAATTTTTTTTTCCATTTTTTTCTTCAACTCTCCAATTTGGTTTTTAAAGTCCTCCTTGAGTTCTTCCAAAAATGCTTTCTGGGCTGGAGACCAATTCACATTCCCTTTTGTGGTTTCAGATGTGGGAATAGTGTCTCTGCTGTCCTCTTCTTAATTGTTTTTTTTTTTTTTATTTTCTGTGTCGCCATAATAGGAATCAATGGTCTTTGGAAACTTTTTCATGTTTTGTTTTTTTTTCCCTCCAAGCTTCTAAAGTGGATCTCTGCTTCTGGGGATCAGAGGCTGTCCCAAGCTTCTTGTGTTTGGATCAGTGGGCCTGTTCACTGTCTTTGTGTACTGTGACCTCTGGTTTTGTGAGGTGTGGGGGAGGGGTGGAGTGGCTGCTGGAAGTCTCCTCTTCCCCGGGACTGCCCTAGATCACAGGTTATCTTAGCTGTTGTCTGTGCTGCTGTCTGCCACTTCCCCTGGCTGTGCAAAGGCATGCCTGCAGTCCTGGCATTGACGTTTGTTAGCTCCACCCCCCAAGGCCTCAGTAACCCTAGTTGTTTTGCTGTGTTGGGGCCTGCTGAGACACCTCTCTTCCTGCACTGTTTTCCTTCCACCACCCCAGGAACGGACCTCTTCTCAACTTCTCTCACTGTATGGCTACTGAAGCACCACTTCTAGCTCCTCTGTTTCTCCTGAGGGAGTATTCTCTGTGTTTATTCAAGGGAGGGATGAAAGCCATTTTACCAGGCCATCATGGCTCCCAGAAGTTCAAGAAGGTGAGTTTCAAACCTTTAGATGGTGTATGGGCTGGAGGCCTCCAGGGTAGCTGCTCCCAAAGCTTCGGGTTCTGCATTTGTGTCTCCCATAGGTTGGACAGGCTCTTGTCCTGGGCTTAGAGGCCTGGGGCTCAACTGTTGCTGTAGCTGGTAGTTCTACCCTGGGCCTGTTCCTGCTCTGGTGTTTTGCTCACCCAGCACTCTCCCAGACCATCACACTGGCTGGATTCCTCTGCTGTTCCCTGTTGCTTTGTTCTGGTGCCATTCCATGTGCCCAGTACTCCTACGCCTCTCAGTCTACTAGAGGCTTCTAACTCTCCCAAATCTGCTCAGATTGACTTTTTTAGATGTATCTGACAGAATTTGTGGGAGAGCTCCATTAGTTCCCTCCTCTCAGAGCGCCTTCTTGGCTCTGCCCCTTCTTTCTGACTCTTTATTGGCTTTATTATTTTTTTTGTTTGGTATGCATTCTTTTGACCTTTATGCTGGTGTTTAAAGGATTATTCTCAACTCAATTCCTGTCAATAAGCATGTTGTAAAGTCCTGTATTTCACTGAAGATCCATTTGTAGGATTATTCTTAGTTTTGTTGGCTAACTTATTCTTGGTCTAAGACTATATTTTGACTTTTGTAATATCATATGCCATGCTCTCAATTCTTTTATGGTGATAGCTGTTAAATGTTGTGTGATCCTTACTGTGATTCATTGTTGCTTGTTTTTTAGTTTCCTAGCTGTTTTGACTATTTTTTCTTTGATCTGGAAGCTTTGAATTTTGCCAATATATCCTTATTTGGGGATTTTTTTTCAAGATGTGGTATTTGTATTCTTTTTATTTTCTCATTACTTCAGCATTGTAATATGTCTGGGAAGTTTTCTATAATGACTGCTTTTATCCAGTATTATTGTTATACAGGGTGTATTTTAAACATAGGTTTCAGATAGTACAATATTATTTTTTGTAGTGCAATAATTCTTAAAATGTCTCTTAGCAATCTGTTTTACAAGTGGTTTATGACACAAATTATCTCCTAGTTTGTCAATATTTATTTTTGTTTATGTGTGTGTACACACACACACACACACACATGATTATATATATATATATATATATATATATATATATATATATATATATATATATATATATATATAATGTTCCATTCTGATTTTCAGGGAGTGTGTTATTTAGTTTAGGATTTTTTTGTAGATGTTTATTTAATATTTCTATTTTTAAAAAAAATATTTAGCACTCATTTCATTTATTATATCATTTTAACATTTTTAAAATCTTGCTTCATTTGTTCCTGTAATTATGAAATTATTGTGTGGCTGTTTTTTTTTTCTTTAAGGCTTTATTTGTAAGCATTTTGGAGTTAATCTTTTGAGACCGATGTATTCGAAATTCTTGACACCATCATACCATTTTAGTTCTTTATCTTTTATTTTAAAAAAAATTATTGTCCCTGTCTTATTTCTGAGATCAGCACTTTATGTTGGGGCTGGGTTCTGCATATTTCTGGTGAGAATGTCATGACCTTTTATTGTTTTGACCTATCTTAATTGATGTGTCACTCCTGGGGTTAGAGCAAGAGTGCTATAGTACTTTTTTGTTTATTTGTTTTTGGTCACTGGTCTGACTCAGAGATTTGCACTCTTTGTTTAGAAAACAGTTGAAGTCTTTTTCTGCTCCATACATCTGAGATCCCTATAATCCTGTTCTTATCATGGGGTCTAGCTCCATATCTTGACCTGCTCTTATTTCAGATTTCTTACCCTGATGACTTCAATTCTGGTTGAATATATAGTCTTATATTTAAAGAAATGAATTGCTATGGTTTCTCTTTTGATTTCTAATCATTACCAGGTCTTGTATTTATCTGAGATTCCTATTTGTGAAAGAGGAGGCTATAATGTTTCTCCTAGTCTACCTTCCAGGATTTTTTCCAGTTACATTATTTTTAAGACACTTCATCATTCAAAGTTTGCAGTAATGTGGAAAAATCTTAGTGTACTATGAATTAGTGAAATTTTTTGGTAATAATAAATTTTGCTAAAATTATTATTGATGAAGAAGCCCTCTGTCTTGAAAAAAAGAAAATGAGTAGGGCTTTTTTTCAAAATATAATCCTATAGAAATGCTAAATAACTACAATAACCAAAACAACAATAATAATTAATGATGTTTATAAATTTAATACAAAATGGTTAGCCAATTATGGTTTTTATTATTTTCTCTGGTGCTACATAATATTGTTATTTAGGGGATATGCGGAAAAGAGAATTGCATTTATAGTACATATTGATTTGCAAATTTAACTATAATAAACAAGTAAATTCATGTATAGGTAAAAAATAATAACAAAAGAGTTTGAAACAGTAAAATGATATTTTTAATGGTCATTGACTATCTATGTATACATATATCTATATACACACTGACATATGTGCATATATAGACATATGTGTATATATGTGTGTGCATATGTATGTGTGTGTATATGTATATATAATATATGTGTATATGTATGATTGTGTATATATGGTTAGATCTTTTCTAGACCATAGAGTTCTTGCAATTGGATAAAATTAAAAATATATGCACTTTAAAATAATTTTCTCATGGAGCATAAGAAAGATAATGTTATGTAGTGTCAAGGACTTTGGACTTGGTGGGTAGAAGATTTGGTTTTGCATCCAAGTTCAAGCATATATTTAATATGTGGCTTTAGATGTTGGACTTAATCTCTCTAAGACTTTGTTTTCTCACCTGTAAAATGGTGGAATTAAAATAAAATGGAGTCCTTGTTGCTCTAGTAGCAAGTGACATTAATTACATAAAATTCAGAATTAAAGTAGGATGAAAATATTAAGGTTACACTGAAGAGTCAACCATCAAAATAAAATGTGAAAAAAAGCTTTTGTGGCCCTTCCTCCTTCCCCACAGCCCATCATTGAGGAGGCAATAAATTCGATATAGGTTATGAATATGTAGTCATGCAAAACATTTTTCCATATTAGTCATGTTGTGAAAGAAAACATAGATAAAAAAGAAACCAAGGAAAATAAAGTAAAACAGTATGCTTCAATCAGTATTCAGACAGCATCAGTTCTTTCTCTGGGGATGGATAGCATTTTTCATCATAAGTCCTTCAGAGTTGTCTTGAATCATTATATTGCTGAAAATATCTAAGTCATTCACAGCTGATCATTTGCAATATTCCTGTTATTTTGTACATAATACATTTCATTTTGAATCACTTAGTGTAAGTCTTTCCAGGTTTTTCTGAGAGCATGCTGCTCATCATTTCTTAGAGCACAATAGTATTCCATCATAAAAACATGCCACAATTTGTTCAGCCATTCCCTAATTGATGGGCACGCCCTCACATTTCAATTCTTTGCCCAAGAAAAGAGCTGCTCCAAATATTTTTTGTAATATATGTCCTTTTCCTTTTTTCAAATCTCTTTTGGGATACACACCTATTAGTATTATTGATAGGTTAAAGAGTAGGCATGGTTTTATATACCTTTGGGCATATTTCCAAATTGTTCTACAGAAAGTTTGAATCAATTCACAACAGTGAACAGTGCACTAATGTCTCATTTTTCTGACATCCCCTCCACCATCCACCACTTGCTTTTTCTATCCTGTTAGCCAATATAATAGGTATGAGGTAGTAGCTCAGAATTTTTTAAATTTACAATTCTCCAATCAATAAAGTTTTTTTTTTCCTTGCATGGCTATAGATATCATTGATTACTTCATCTGAAAACTGTTCATATATTTTTATCATTTATCAACTGGGGAATGGCTCTTATTTTTATAAATCTGACTCAGTTCTCTATGTGTTTGAAAAATGATGCCTTTATCAGAGAAACTTATTTCAATTTTTTCACAGTTAGTATTGGTAACTGTATTTCCCATCATTATGTTCTCCCCCTTTTTTATTCGATTCTCTCTCTCCTTTAACCTTGTCCTTCTTCAAAAGTGTTTTGCTTCTGACTACCTCCTCCCCCAATCTGCTCTCCCTTCTATGACCTTCTCTTATCCTCTTCCTCTCCTACTATCCTGTGGGGCAAGATAGATTTATGTACCCAATTATGTGAGTATGCTATTCCCTTTTTTGAGGCAGTTCTGATGAGAGTATGGTGTGCTTACTCCTTCTCATCTCCCCCCCCCCATTCCCTTTCACTGTAAAAGCTTTTTTCTTGCATCTTTTACATGAGATAATTTACCCCGTTCTACTTCTCTCCAAGGAACATCATAGCCAAATTTCAGAGCTATCAAATCAAGGAAAAAATACAAGTGGCCAGAAAGAAACAATTCAAATATCTAAGAGTCACAATCAAAATCACACAGAAACTGGCAGCTGCAACATTAAAGGATTGGAGGTCACAGAACATAATATTCTGGATCACAAATGAGCTAGTACTACAACTAAGAATCACTTACCCAGTAAAATTAAAATTAATATATGAATGGAAAAAATGGTCATTCAATGAAATAGAAGGGTTCCATGCCTTCACAATAAGAAAAACAGTACTAACCCCAAAATTTGACCACCAATGTCAAGACCCAAGAGAAGCATAAACAGGTAAAATGGGAAAAGAAAAAATAAGGGATTCAATAGAGCTAAACTTGCCTACACAGGAAGATGATACTTGTAACTGTTAAAAAATTGTATTACTAACAGTACAGATAGAAGGAATATACATAGACAGACAACATAGATAAAAAGTGAATTTGAGGATATGACATAAAAAATAAAGAGATGAGAAAGAAGAGTACAAAGTGTCAAGAAAGAGGGAAGTATAATGGGGTAAATTACCTCATGCGAAGAGGTGAGAAAGGCCTTTTTACACTGGAGGGGTAGGTGGGTGATGGGCATTGCTTGAACTTTACTGTCATCAGTATTGGTTCAAAGAGCAAATGATATGCACAATCACTTGAATATAGAAATCTATCTTATCCCATAGTGAAGTACAAGGGGAGGAGATTAAATAAAGTGTGTGTGTGTGCGGGGCAGGTGATGTTGTGGACTAACATAAGGGAGGGTAGATGAGGGGAAGTGGTAGACAGAAGGAAACACTGAAGAAATGGGAAAGGTGAAAGGAGAGAGAAGACAAATCAGAAGAATAAGATGGCAGGTGTAACAGTAATCAGGGTTGTGCATTTTGCTGTTCTTCCTTTAAGTGCCTTTAATGATTCTTGCCTTTCAAATGAAATGGCCAACAAAATGGGATTTTTCACTCTTCTTTGTTTGAGTCCTTCTCAGCACTGAGACAATCAAGTGCCCCTGGGCCCTGAAAATTGTTTATAAGATCCAGGGTTGGCATTCGACTTCTAGTGCACACTCATGGAAGGAATGTTGGGACTCTGGGCAAGCTGTAGCTGCCTCCTGACTTTGCTAATTCAGACCCATTGGTTCTTCTCTGGTAACTATGTATTATGATTTGATCAGACAAGGTCTGTCTATTGATGTTTGTAATTTCTTTTTGTATTTGCTTTGAAGTTCAGAGGGCTGATCTTTTTCCCCTGAACTAAGTGAATGATATAAGTATATGTATGTATAATTAAACTGAGATTGTTAACCCCTTAAAGTTACTTTCCTTAGTAAAGCAGATCAAAAGAACCTGTATTAGCAGCCTTCTATGTGATGATTGTTATTGGTCTTACACAGCCACAGTAGCTGCTAGCAGATTGTTGTTACAGAATGAAATACATAGGTAGTAATCATAACTATGAATGTGAATGGGAAGAACTCTCCCATAAAACAGAAGCAGATACAAGAGTAGATCAAAAATGAGAATCCTACAATATGTTGCTTACAAGAAACAATTTGAAGCAGAGAGACACACAGACCAAAGGTAAAGGGCTAGAGCAGTTTCTATTATGCCTCAAAAGAAGTAAAAAAAATAGGGGTAGCGATACTGTTCTTAGACAAAGTAAAAGCAAAATTAAACATAATTAAAACATACAAAGAAGTAAACTATGTTTCCTAAAAAGGTACCAGAGACAATGAAGCAATCAAATTAGAAGAGCAGAAATATCTACTTTTCAGATCTATGGGGAGGAGGAGAATTCATGACCAAACAAGATAGAGAACATTATGAAATATAGAATAAATAATGTTCATCATATCAAATTGAAAAGATTTTGTACAAACAAAACCAATGCAACCAAGATTAGATGGAAAGCAGAAAGCTAGGAAACAATTTTTACAGCAAGTATTCTATGATAAAGGCCTCATTTCTCAAATATATGGAAAACTGAGTCAAATTTATGAGAATATAAGTCATTCTCCAATAGATAAATGCTCAAAGAATATGAATAGGCAATTTTCAGATGACAAAATCAAAGCTATCTGAAAGCATATGAAGAAGTGTTCGAAATCACTTTTGGTTAGAAAAATGCAAATTAAAACAACTCTGAGGTACCACTTCATGCCAATCTCATTGGCTTATATGACAAGAAAAGGAAAATCATAAATGTTGGAGAGGATGTGGAAAAAATGGGACTTTAATGCATTGTAGATAGAAGTATGAACTGACACAACCACTCTGGAAAGCAGTTTGGAACTATTCCCAAAGAGCAACCAAATTGTGCATACCCTTTGATCCAGCAACATCACTACTAGGTCTGAATCCCAAAGAGATCATAATAAAGGGAAAAGGACCTATATGTGCAAAAATATTTATAGCAGCCCTTTTTTGTGGTCACAAAATATTGAAAATTGAGGAGATGCCAATCAATTGAGGAATGGCTGAACAAGCTGTAGTATGAATTAAATGGAATAATATTTGACAATTAAAACATGTTGAACAGGCACATTTCAGAAAACCTGGAAAGACTTGTGCAAGCTGATTCAAAGTAAAATCAGTAGAACCAGGAAAACATCATACATAGTATCAGCAATATTGTTCAATGATCAAGAATGAATGACTCAGCTCTTAGCAACATAATGATCCAAGACAGGTACAAAGTACTCGTGAGAGAAAATGCCAACCATATCCAGATAAGAAACTGATGAACTCAGAATGAAGTTTGAAACCTGTTTTTTTCACTTAATTTATTCTTTCTTGTGGTTTTATTTCCTTTTGATATGTTCCTTCTTCCATAATCGTGATGAATATGGAAATATGTTTTACATGATAGCACATGTATAAACTATATCAACCTGCCTACCATTTTCAAAAGAACAAATGGGAGGGGGGGAAGGGAGAAAAAATGGAACACAAAATCTTGTAAAAATGAATACTAGAAATTTTCTTGATATGTGATTGATGAAAAATAAAATAGAATTTAAATGAAAAAAATAGTAGGGCTCTGCTTCTAGAGGGGAGGGTGCACTGTCCCAACTTCTGTGGTTTGTTGACACTATTTACAAAGCTATTGAGGCCTGTAAGATTTGAGTTTCTCCAAGGTGCTAAGAACAAAGGGGATACATGTTTACTACTCTCCTCCAGTCTTTGTGTGACCACAAGCACTCTTTTCTGTCCTAGAACTGTGACTAGAATCCCAGCTCTACTTCGGCCACAGGCTCTAGTATGCTAGTGTTCTTTCTAGTCCTGGAACTGCCACCCAGTACTGAAACCCGCATCTGAGTATGAACAAAGCAAGAGTTCTTCCTCAGTGCTAGTAAAGAGACCCCAGTAATCTCCTTCTGATCAGTTGTTCTATCCCCTTACTATATATGGGCCGAGAGTTACAGAAGCAACAGCTGCTGCTGCTGCTGCTGCTGCTAATTCAGTGGTTCTCAAAGACCTGTTGCTGCTGCTGCTGCTGATGCTGATGATGATGATGATGATGGTGATGGTGATGATCATGATCATGATCATGATGATTCATTGGCTCTCAAGGCCTGCTCCTGGTTTGCTTGGGTTGGGATTGTGCTGGCGCAGCCTGTACTGGACTATACTTTTCTATCACCTTGGTGTAGTAGACCTTTTCTGCTGACCCTCCAAGTTTTCTTGGGCTTCAAAATTGTTTCACTCCATCTTTTTGTGGGTTCTGCCTCTCTAGATTTTGTTTAGAGTCATCATTTAAAGGCATTGGTACAGTTTCGGAGAGTACTTGGGAGAGTTTCTGCCATCAGCCATCTTGGCTCCACTTCTCCAAAATAAAGGGTTTATTAATCAATATTCAAAGTCAAGTAACAAATTCTTAATTCAAAAAATGTGCGTCTTATTCAGCTTCTTAAATCTATCACATTTCTATCAAGATAACCGTAACATGTGCCATCTTCAGTCTCTCAAAACATAGTTATCCATTGCAATATTTCCAGTCTTTATATCTTTCAAAGTTGTATAGTCCTCATATAATGTTTTTGTTATTATATATTTTGTCCTTCAAGTTTTGCTCACTTTACTATAAAAGTTGATTGATGTCTTCCTTGTTTCCTCTAAAACCTTTCCTTTCATTATATCTTATAGCACAATAATACTACATTACATTCATGTATCATATTTTGTTTACTCATTTCCCAAATACCCCATTCTAACCCCCTGACCCCTTTGTAGGATTTTGTTACCAAAAAAGCTAATATAAATATTGTTTGGTTTTAATATATGGTTGCTTTTACTTCTTCTTTGATTTATTTTTGGATGTAATTCTAACAGTGGTTTTGGTGGGTACAAGGGTACACACAATTTACTTAGCATTGTGTGTTGCTTCCAAGTTCCTTTCCAGAATGCCTGGACCAACATACAGACATACCAGCAGTACATTAGTGTAACAGTTTTCCTGCCATCCTTTCAAAAAATGTCACTTTCCTATTTTGTCACTTTTCTCAATTCGATGTTTATTAAGTAGAACCTCAGTGTCACAGGGTCTTGTGATTTAAACATGTTTTTTTGTTCCTGACTCCAAATTTATCATGGTATCTGCTATGCTACACTGCTACCTAACTGTTTCTAATAATGGAAATGAAAACAACATTAAAATATAGCCAAACGTGGAATCATTATAATTGCCAATCGGTGCCAGAGATAAATATTGCAACCTATTTCCTGATAGAAAAGTAGGGGATTTCAGGTGTTATATATTGCTTAAATTGTCAGCTAAAGGTTTTTTGGTCTTTTGTTTTTGTCGATTTGCCTTATCATCTCCACCCTCACCTCCATTTGAATTGAGTGTTTATTTGCAGAGTTTGGAGGCTTACATTTTAGTGTAAAAAAAGACTACAGAAAAAAAACTAAAAGGAATATGACAAAATATTGGCCCAAAAATGCACAACAGTCTGTATTGTAAGATAGTGTTTCTTTCAAGCTGGCGCTGGACATTGTCAGAGATCCTACATAGATGATTAGTCTGGCTGGTCAGGCATTTTTTTATTCCCAAATATGCTTTATGATGTCCCACATCAATATCTGCCAGCTCTATTTGACTTCTATTTGTGTTTATCTTTCCTTTGGCCCTTGAGACCCCATAAAAGGGAAAGCATGTTTTAAAATCAAATGACAATATTTCCAAATGTTCTAGCATATCTCCTTCTGGAGTCACTTCTGTATATCATAATCCATTTATAGCCATTGTTAGAATGATTTAGAGTGATCATAATATTTGTCTAATGTACCCAGCAGTACTTCAGCAACAAAAACACTCAACAAACCCGACCTCTTAAATGGGACTGAATAACAAATCCCATTTCATGCATATCTACCTCATTTTAGGACACAGGAAACAAAGGAACCTGGGAACAATATCACAGACAGAAAGAAGTTTTTCCTTGAGTTTAAGATACCATTCATGAGAATAAATGTTTTGTTTATGTTCAGGGAATACTGTTGTAATGCAGATTCATTTTTGCTCTGCCTTCTTAAAATAATGGGAGAAATCTCTCCCATTCACCTGTTTGGAGCCAGACTTGAGTATTGTCTTCTAGCAATGACTTAATTCCTTTGTTGGAGCATATGAAACATATTTTAAACAATTATCTTTTAATTGATTGTGACAGATCTAGTCGTAGACTTTACTAAACAGAAAATGAAACAAGTATAATGTAATGGAAAGGATTTCATGGAAGGCTCATTAGTAATTGGCATTAGTTGCAAACATTAAATTCTAAATTTAAACTCAGAAGCCTCACAGAATACAAAATATCAATGTTCCATAATAGTTTTCCCATGCACTCTACAAAGAACTATCCATTTAAAGTTACATACCCCTCTTAGATCAGTTTTCCCCAGAGCATTTTTTTTCCTAAATTGATTACTTCATTGCTCATTCAGTGAGTATGGAGTACCTACTATGTTCTAGGAACTGTGCTAGGCGCTGGGGATACTGATAAAAGGAATCCATCCCTTATTGAAAGGACTTAATATTTTGAGGTGGAAAATTATAAGTATAAATATGTATGTACACAGCATATATGTATGTATACATACATATATGTATACATGCATACATATATACATTTGTGGGTTTGCCTGTGTGTATGAATAAATACAAACATATACAAAGTATTTAAAGGCCAAGAAGTTTGGGAGTGTAAATGCAACTAATCAAATATATAATTTTCCAAGTAAATTCTTCAAGCTGTCTGTCCTCAAAACACAAATTAACATCAGTAGTATAAAGGTTAAAAGTGAAAATTTCATAGAAACTTACAGTGAATGAGACCACGATGCATGTACAAGTGATACAAATACTTTTTCTGTCTTTCTGGATGCTTTTTCTCTTTCTCCTTCACAGGATCAACTTGCTCCATCCTCTAAGCAAATATCCACATGCAAAAGTTGAATTCTGGATATTCTGCTTTTCTTTTACTATATTTTCTTCCTTATTTGATTCTTTTCTATGTATATGTATATGTGTGTGTGTGTGTGTGTGTGTATATATTTTTTTTCTACCTCTTCTCCAAATGTACAAAATAAAAGTTTATATATCCATGAAATCCATGAATAATGACTTTTTGGAATTCAAAGAAACATTTATAAAGTAACTGATAGGTATTTTAATTTCTACCAACAATCCAAACAAAATAAATATAATATCAATATATTAAGTTTTAAGTGGCAAACTTGTAAAATTTTCCTAACTTTGCCAATTGGTCTTAACACTATGTCCCCTCTTCTCCTCATGCCACCCCCCACAAATCACCCAGGCTAAAAATCTTGACAACTACCATATAAGTATCTGTCCCCAGGGTAAATGACCAATTTATCTCTGAAACTTTTCTAGTTACCATATAAGCACCTGTCCCTTGGAGAAAGAACCATTTTTTTCTCAAACCTTGCCAATTCTTGCTTTCTCATGTTGTTTACATCTATATTTTCCTGTTCATTCAGAATGTTAATAACCAATTCTTCAATCATATTGACTTACACTTTCATACAGTGGTATTCTAATTGCTCTGAGCTCTACCCTCAATTCTACAAACAAAAGATATTTGTCAAACCAAAGCAGCTTTAGCTCTGAAGTGTTTATTTACCACTTAGAACCTATCCCTTAATTTGCCATTTCAAATCTTATACAAAGTAATGAAATCACTGTATGAGACATAAGAATGAATAAAAGTTTATCCAGTGGGAGGAAGATGGGATAATTTCTTTAAAATATCAAGATATTTTGACAATTCATTAAATGTCCCATTCCCTCTAGTTTCAAGAAATCCTTAGCTTTATAGCCTATTTGAGTTTCACAACTTGGTGTAGGGATTGTCATTGGTTAAGATCTCCCTTTAGGCACTTACTTGTGAGGTGACCTTGGCAAGTTACCTTTCTCTGTATCTGTTTTGCTTTTGTAAAATAAAGAGGTTGGGTAAATGATCACTAATTCTGCATCAAAATCTATAAAGCAATGATCTTTCTATAAATAATGCTCCATAGAGGATATAATTAATGTTCCAAAGATTTCCTTTAGATCATTGAACATTTTGTATCATAGAATCATGTGAAGATGTTTCATGAGGCCTGATTGTTAAATGTTATATGTTTCACATTTCCTGAAGTAGTCTCCTGAGGTCCCATACAAACTGGAGTAAAATATATATGTTGAATCAGGTCATACAACACACAGCACAAAGAACTTAGCCATGAAGTCAGAAGACCTGAGTTTAAATGTCAGTTGTATACATATTTTCCATGTGTAAATGCAAGTCACTTCTGCTCCATACGTGTTATTTTCCTTTTATATAAAATGAGAGGTTTGGACTAGACAATCCCTATTTTCAGTTGTTGATGTTATGACCTATTGTCACCTACCCTGGCTAAATTTCCTCTTCTTTACAACAAGACAGACTATATGACCTCTAAGGTCTCTTTCTGTTTTAAATTCTAGGATATTGGTGCTTTCAAGTATAAATGCTCTTAGCCTTTAAATATTTTAATTACTAAATGACTGGTAATTGCTTAAGGAAATTTGCTTGAATAGATGGGTCCTGTCCATCAGAAGATACAATTCACAGACTTAATGGAACATTGCACGGAGGCTTTCTTCAGTTGCTTAAAATAGATTCTGACTCCGTAAAAGGAAGAATGCAAATTAAGCATTAGCTACTTTTCAAAGGCCAGTCCTAGGAATGTTCATCCTGAATCAGCAAGCTAATCTTACATTTAAATACCTGTAGTCTCATACAAATGCTGCAATTGCACAAACAGCCTGAGCTCTAGCTTTCTTTACAATTTACTGAACTGCTTTATGTGATTGCATATCCAGCTAAAACAGCCATTTTCCACTTACCTGAGTTGATTTGGAGCCAGAGCAAAGACACTATTTATTTCAGTGTCACCTATAGTTAAGGTTATGTCAGGGTTTCCATTATCAACCTGTTTTTAGAGTTTTATAACTCTGTAATAGTTCTAATCATGGACTGAATACCAAACACTCTCCACAGAGAAAATGTGTAAGAACAGCATGGATTTAGAGCAGCCATGCCAAGTACTTCTGCTTAAGGAGTTGTAGCAGTTTGAAAAACTATGCAAATTCTATTGGGCACTTTACCTCTCTGACAAAGGAGGTGGCCTTTAACATCACTATTTCTGAAGAGGCAAGGAATGGCCACACTTTGAAAAATAAATTTACATGTTTCTTTATTTTTAAATTATTTTATTTTTTAAATTTAACTTCCATATTTAGTGAAGGCAAACAAAATGACATAAATTGTACATGTGCAAACATGTAAAACATATTTCCATATTAGCCTTGTCACAAAAAAAGCAAAAAAGTGGGAAAACTATACTTCATTTTCCATTAAGCTATCATCTGTTCTCTCTGAGATGGATAGCATTTTTTCACAATGAGTCCTTTGGAATTGTCTTGGATCACTGTGTTGATCAGAGTAGTCAAGTCTTTCACAGTTGATCATCATTACAACATTGCTGTTACAGTAAACAATGATTTCCCAGTTCTTCACATTTCACTTTGCATCAGTTCATATAGGTCTTGCCACACATATTTTTTTTTCCTGAAGGCATCCTTGTCACCAATTTTTACAGCACAATTAGAGCTCCATCACAATTATTTCTACAAATATGTTCAGTCATTCCTCAACTGATGAGCATACCCTCGATATCCAATACTTTCCCACAACAAGAAGAGCTGCTATAAATATTTTTGTACATATAAGACTTTTCCTTTTCTTTTGAACTCTTTGGTGGTATAGATCTAGTAGCGGTGTCTGGATCAAACTGATGCTCAGTTTTGTAAACCTTTGGGCATAGTTTCAGATTATTCTCCAGAATGGTTAGGCCAGTTCATCACTATACCAATGACACATTAATGTACCTATTTTCCCTCATTCCCTCTAGCATTTGTCACAAGTTCCAAGAATATTTGTGTTACAAGTAGCTAGGAATGAATTTTTAATATTCTTTTTTCTCTGGATGGAAAACAGCCTAATCTTAACTTTTGTCTTACAATTTAAGATTCATCTACATATGCAATTTTATGCCCCCAAAACCATCACCTTGGAGAGAAAGTTTAACTTATGAATAATAGTGTATTTAAAAAAAAAGATAATCTAGTCTTTGTAATAATCTGTGCCTTCTTGTCACCACACTCTTCATTAGAGCTGTTTTCATCCAATTACCATGATTATAACCCATTACTTAAGTTTACAAGAGGCACTTCTCTTAATAGATAGCTCCTCTCAAAGTAGCCAAAGGTCCCTGGGGGTGGCTATGTAGTTCAGAGTGTTATGTCTTACAATCTGTGTCTTTTTAAGTTGTCCTGGGTGTGTGAGATAAATAAAATGTGAAGACTTCACAGGGAAGATATGTGTGAATATATATCTATATCTATACTAAGTAATGTTTAAAAATCAAGAAATAGGGAAATGGGGAAGTGGAAAAATTCTGAGGCCATGACAGTCTGATGGCTCAGCCTCTGGGAAAGTTTACCCTGAAACTTTTTGTTCTTTCTTGTGGTTCTGGTTTAAAGATTTGCTTTGAATAGAGTCACTGTGATCTGCTTTCCTTTACAGTAAAAGTACTGTAAAAGAATGCAGAGGGTCTCCCCCTCCCCTTATCCTATTCTCCTTTAGATTTATATATGTCACCTCAGTTGTAATCATTAATTAAGGGAATGGGAATTGGAATTTCTGTGCCTCAATTTCCCGGTTCTTTGTCTAGCTTTCATGTTCAGATTGTAAGCCCACCTCCCAGCCAATGGTTTGAAGGGTCAGAGGTGTGTGGGAATTCTCTTGTGTTAGGTATAATTATTGGTGCTTTGCTTCTTGTAAAGTGCCTCCCTCGCTAGATCTGTTCTGGCAGAGGATGCCCTATTCTCGAGACCTGAATAAAATTTATTTCTGTTCTCACCCTGAGATGGCTCCTTATTATAAATTAACTTTTTAATTGGTGAGGATCTTTCATCCCAAACATGGGTTTGTGTTATTCAAAACACCAGAATGTTCACCTCTGCTTCTTTTTTCATTACTCAATTTAAACTTCAGCTTCCTTACCTTGCACCTTTTGAGAGAATAGGATATGCATTTCTAAATCAAAAATAAATGAAAGGAAAAAAATGCAAATAAAAAATAGGTGTGAGGTAGTACCTCAAAGTTGTTTTGATTGCCTTTTCCTAATCAATGATTGAGCACTTTTTTTTCATATAACTATGGATAGCTTTGATTTCTTTTCCTGAAAACTGCCTACACATATCCTTTGACCATTTAGCAATTGGGGAATGATTATTTTATAAATTTGGCTTATTTCTCTATGTATCTGATAAGTTGGGCCTTTCTCCAGAAAACCTGTCTGTGGCATATTTTAAAAAATTACAGTTTCCCTGATTATCACTTTCAATTAGGTCTAATTTTGTTTTCACTTTGTCTAAGGCCATGATTCCCAAACCTGCTCTTGTCATTTCAACTGAAGCATAGTAGACTGTTCCAGCCCTTCCTTTCAAGTCTGTGTGTATCTTTCTGATTCAGTGTGTCTTTTGCTTCCAACATATTATTATATTCTAGTTTCCATTTCATTTGCCTATCTTTCTCTAGGTTAGCTCATCCCATTCACATTCACAGTGATGATCATTAACTGTGCATTTCCCTCCATCATATTTTCCTCTGTTTATTTTTTCTCTCTTTTTCATCCTGTCTCTCCTAGTCTTGTTTCTCACCACTGCCTCCCCCCATACTCCCTTATAATACTTGTTACCATATTTTTTCTCTCCTTCCCCTCTTATCATTCTATTGGGAAAGAGATATTACTATACCCAACTGAATGTGTGACTATATTCTTCCCTCTTTGAAACAATTTAGATGAAACTGAGGTCATGAACTGCCTGTCACCACCACCCTTCCATTTTCCTTTCCACTATAAAAGCTCTTCCTTGCTTGCCTCCTTTGTATGAGAAAGTTTGCTTCATTGTATCTTGTCATTCCTCATTCTTCCATCCCCCCTTCCTTTCTTACCCCTCTATTATTATTGTGGAGAGGATCCAAACATAATTGACTCAAACGTATGTCCGTATGTCCTCCGTCTATGCAGACTCCTCCTAATTGCCCTAATAAAGTTCTTAGGAGTTAGATGTATCATCTTTTTATATAGGAATATAAATAGCTTAACTCCATTAACTCCCTTATGATGAATTTTTCATGTTTACCTTTTTCTGCCTTTTTTGAGTCTTCTGTTTGAATGTCAAATTTTCTTTTCAGATGTAATCTTTTCATCAAAAATCATTGGAGGACTTCTGGGACTGAAGATGGTAGAATAAGCAGTAAATACCTCTCACATTCCCTTATTGACCTTGAAAAATGCAGAGGATATTGCCCCAGGAAAAAATCCTGAAACAATGGAGCCAGCAGAAAGATCAGGTCTTTTAGTTTGAGAGGCTAGGGTCAATCAGGGAAATGTCCTTCTTGCCATGAGTGACAGAGACCAGGCCAGGACCGGAGGCATCCTAGCAAGCAAACCAGTGGGAGTTCTTGAGCCCCAGGATTTTAGAGCAGGCAAGGGCAAACACCAGGCACATATCAGGCATTGCCACCAGCTCCAGCTCAGCACCAGGTAAGCTACCAGCTTCCAAGCACCAGCACCTGAGGCTGCAGCACACAAAACCAGTAATCACGCCCCTAGTTCCCAGCACAAAAAGTCTGGGACAGTGCCCCCTGTGCGCTAGCAGCAGAGATCAACTTTATTTATATTTTTTTAATTTATACAATTAAAATATTAAAAACACATTTTCCCATACAACATTTTTACAAGAAAAAATAGAACTAGAAATATTCACAGAACACAAAATGATTTATTAAATGTAGGAAGAGGGATTAAACCAATTCTTAGATCTAGGTTTCTATTATGAAATAAAGTTTTATTGACTAAAGAAAAGTATTTTGGAATTTTAAATGCAGGAAATCTATAAGCCATTCAGAACATGGGAAGAAAATCCTGACCAAACTAAAGCCAGTATGATGCTTAAAGTTTGAATGAGCCCCTTTTTAATAATTAAGCACATAAAACTGTACTACTTGATACATTTTCCATAAATTATTTGTGAAATTCTGATCAAAGGGTTTCATTTAAAAAATGTTTGTCCTTTTACAACTCATTTACTCCTTTGGCCCAGTTCTTAAATATATCATCATCCCACCTTGTCTTTATTTTGAAGTTGGGCTAAGGCTGTGAGGGACCAATGATATTAAGGAAATGGTATCCACTGAGGATGCTTTCCATCTGAATTATTGCTTCTTCAGCCTTTTGTTCTTGTTCCTTCCAAGCTTGTTCTTCAGCTCATTCCTTTTTTTAAATTTTTTCTAGTTCTGCCAGCGAAGCTGCAGTGTCATCATCATCACTTTCTTCCTTAAAATCCTCAACTTAATCATCTTCAAAAAGGGATCATTTGCATCAAGGTTGACAGCAGGAATCTGATCCAATCAAAGAGGGAAAAAATACATATTAGAGTAGGGAGAAAGAAGGGAGGGAGATGAGCATAGTTTGAACTTTACTCTCATTGGATTTGGCTCAAGGAGGAAATAATATACTCAGATAGGTATAGAAATCTAACTTGTCTTGTACATTATAGGAAAGGAAAGAGGAAAGAAAATGGAGGGGTGATAGGTCAGAGGAAAGATTGAGGGAGCTGGTTGTCAAAAGCAGAGCTCTAGTGAGGAGAAAAAGGGAGAAAGAAAAGAATAAATGGGGCAGGGATAGGATGGAGATGAAGACACAAAAAGTTAATCTTAACTTTGAATGTTAGTGGAATGAACTCTCCCATAATGAGCACAGAAAGCAAATGAATCCTAATCTCAGACAAAGAAAAAGCAAAAAATAGATCTTATTAAAAGAGATAAGGAAGGAAACTCCTTCCTGCTAAAAGGCACCATAGAAAATGAAGTAATATCTTTACTAAACATATATGTACCAAGTTGTATAGCATCTAACTTCTTAGGTTAAGGGAATTACAAGAAAGAACAGACAGCAAAACTATAATAGTGGGGAACCTAAACCTCACCCTCTCTGAACTAGATAAACATAACCACCAAATAAACAAGAAAGAAGTTAAGGAGATAAATGGGATTTTAGAAACTTTAGATATGGTTGAACTCTGGAGAAATGGAAATGGGAATCGAAAGGAATATACCTTTTTCTCAGCAGTACATGACACCTGCACAAAAATTGGCCATATAATAGAGCATAAATGCCTCACAATCCAATGCAGCAAGGCAGAAGTATTAAATGTATCCTTTTCGGATCATGATTTAATAAAAGCTATATACAATAAAGGACTATGGAAAGATAGACTAAATATTTAATTGAAAGCTAAATAATCTAATCCTAATGAGTTAGTGGGCCAAACAACAGTCATAGAAACAAGAAATAACTCCATACAAGAGTATGACAGTAATAAGACAATATACCAAACTTATGGGATGTAGCCAAAGCAATTCACCAAAAGTTTTATGTCTCTAAATGCTTACATGAATAAAATAGAGGAAGAGGAGATCAATGAATTAGACATGCAACTAAAAGAGCTAGAAAAATAACAAATTAAAATCCCCAATTAAATGCCAAATTAAAAATACTGAAAACCAAAAGACAGATTGATAAAATTGAAACTAAGCAAACTATTGAACTAGTAAAACAAAACTAAGACCTGGTTTTATGAAAAAGCAACAGTAAATTGGATAAAAATTTGATCAATTTGATTAAAAAAAGAAAACCAAATTATCAATATCAAAAATGAAAAAGGTGAATTCACTACCAATGAAGAGGAAATTAAAATAATACTTAGATACTACTATGCCCAATCATAAATCAATAAATTTGACAATCTCAGTGAAATGGATGAATATTTACAAAAATATAAATTGCCCAGATTAACAGAAGAGGAAATAAAATACTTAACTCTATTTCAGAGAAAAAATAAATTGAGTAATCCATCAATTATTTCCTTAGGAGAATATCTCCAGGGCCAGATGGACTTACAAGAGAATTGTATCAAACATTTAAAGAACAATTAATTCCAATACTATATGGACTATTTGGGAAAATGGGCAAAGAGTCCTACAAAACACTTTTTTTACATTAATATGGTATTGAAATATGTGAAGAGTCAAAATAGAGAAAAAAAAGTATAAACCAATTTTCCTAATGAATGTAGATCCAAGAATTTTAAATAAAATATTAGCAAAAAATTTCAGCAAATTGTCATGAGAATAATACATTATGACCAGGTAGGATTTATACCAGGAGTGCTGGTTCAGTATCAGTTCACCATATCAACAACAAAACTAACAGAAACCATATGACTATCTCAATAGATTCAGAAAAATCTTTTGCCAAAATACAACACCCATTCCCATTATAAAACACTAGCATAGGAATAAATGGAGCTTTTCTTAAAAAGATAAGTAGCTTCTATCAAAAACCATCAGCACTCATTATATGTAATGGAGATAAGCTAGATGCATTTCCAATAAGATCAGGGTTGAAACAAGGATGTCAATTATCACCACTCTTATTCAATATGGTACTAAAAATGCTAGCTTTAGCAATAAGAAGAAATTGGAAGAGCCAAAGAAGAGATAAAGCTATTATTCTTTGCCAATGATATGATGGTAAACTTAGAGAATCCCAGAAAATCAAGTAAAAAACATACTTGTGATAATAAACAACATTAGTAAAGTCACAATATACGAAATAAATCCACATATATCATTTGCATTTCCATGTATTACTAACAAAGCCTGGCAGCAAGGTATAGAAAGACAATTTTCAATTAAAGTTACTGTAGACATTATAAAATATTTGGGAGTATACCTGCCAGGCTAAACCCAATAACTGTATTACTAATTATAATAATTAATTGCAAAACATTTTTCACATAAAGTCAGATCTAATTAATTGATAAAAAACATTAATTAGTCATGGTTAGGGTATGCTAATATAATAAAAATGATCATTCTGCCTAAATTAATTACTTATTCAGTGCCATGCCAATCAAACTACCCAAAATATTTTATAGCGATAGAAAAAGTAATGGCAAAATTCATCTGGAAAAACAAAAATTCCAAAATATCAAGGATATTGATGAAAAGAAATGCTGGGGAAGGTTGTCTAGCTGTAGTATATCTTAAATTTATGTTTTTTAAATTTATTGATTTAACATATTTAGTTTTCAGCATTGATTTTCACAAGAGTTTGAATTACAAAATTTCTCCCCATTTCTACTCTCCCCCCCACTCCAAAATGATTACCATCACCCCCATCTGCCCTCCCCTCCATCATCCCCCCCCTTTTATTTTTTTTTTCTTCCTCCCTTTTCTTTCCTGTGGGGTAAGATACACAACTGAGTATGTATGGTATTCCCTCCTCAGGCCAAATCTGATGAGCACAAGGTTCACTCATTCCCCCCTCACCTGCCCTCTCCCCTCCTCCCACAGAACTGCTTCCTCTTGCCACCTTTATGTGAGATAATCCACCCCATTCTATCTCTCCCTATCTCTCTCTCTCAGTATGATGCTCTCTCATCCCTTAATTTCATTTTAATTCTTTTAGATATCTTCCCTTCATCTTCAACTCACCCTGTGTCACACATATATATACACATAGATATATACATACATACACATTCACATATATATATATATATATATATATATATATATATATACATAAATATATATATATATGCATATTCCCTTCAGCTACCCTAATACTGAGGTCTCATGAATCATCCATGTCCTCTTTCCATGTAGGAATGTAAACAAAACAGTTCAACTTTAGTAAGTCCCTTAAGATTTCTGTTTCTTGATTACCTTTTCATGCTTCTCTTGATTCTTATGTTTGAAAGTCAAATTTTCTATTCAGTTCTGGTCTTTTCACTGAGAAAGCTTGAAAGTCCTCTATTTTATTGAAAATCCATATTTTGCCTTGGAGCATAATACTCAGTTTTGCTGTGTAGGTGATTCGAGGTTTTAATCCTAGCTCCATTGACCTCCAGAATATCGCATTCCAAGCCCTTCGATCTCTTAATGTAGAAGCTGCCAGATCCTGGGTCATTCTGATTGGGTTTCCACAATACTCAAATTGTTTCTTTCTGGCTGCTTGCAGTATTTTCTCCTTGATCTGGGAGCTCTGGAATTTGGTGACAATATTCCTAGGAGATTTCTTTTTTGGATCTATTTGAGGAGGCGATCGATGGATTCTTTCAATTTCTATTTTGCCCCGTGGCTCTAGAATATCAGGGCAGTTCTCCTTCATAATTTCTTGAAAGATGATATCTAGGCTCTTTTTTTGATCATGGCTTTCAGGTAGTCCAATAATTTTTAAATTCTCTCTCCTGGATCCATTTTCCAGGTCAGTGGTTTTTCCAAGGAGATATTTCACATTGTCTTCCATTTTTTCATTCCTTTGGTTCTGTTTTATAATATCCTGGTTTCTCATAAAGTCACTAGCTTCCACTTGCTCCAATCTAATTTTTAAAGTAGTATTTTCTTCAGTGGTCTTTTGGACCTCCTTTTCCATTTGGCTAATTCTGCCTTTCAAGGCATTCTTCTCCTCATTGGCTTTTTGGAGCTCTTTTGCCATTTGAGTTAATCTGTTTTTTAAGGTGTTGTTTTCTTCAGTGTATTTTTCAGTATTTTTTTGGGTCTCCTTTAGCAAGTCATTGACTTGTTTTTCATGGTTTTCTTGCATCCTTCTCATTTCTCTTCCCAATTTTTCCTCTACTTCTCTAACTTGCTTTTCCAAATCCTTTTTGAGCTCTTCCATGGCCCAGGACCAGTTCATGTTTTTCTTGGAGGTTTCTGTTGTAGGCTCTTTGACTTTATTAATTTCTTCTGTCTGTATGTTTTGGTCTTCTTTGTCAGCAAAGAAAGAATGCAGAGTCTGAGAATGAATCTCGGTGCGTTTTCGCTGCCTGGCCATAATCCCAGCCAACTAACTTGACCTTTGCGTTTTTCAGTGGGGTATGACTGCTTGTAGACTACAGAGTTCTATGTTCCACATTTGGGGGGGAGGTGCCAGCTCTGCCGCACTAGCACTGCTCCTTCCCCAAGGACCCCCAACCCGAACTGGGCTCAGATCTTTGGCAGGCTGTGCACCCCTGCTCTGATCCGCCACTTAATTCCTCCCACCAGGTGGGCCTGGAGCCGGAAGCAGCAGCAGCCGTAGCTGCCCCACCTCCACTGCCCCCTCGGGGCTGGAAGCTGAACTGTGAACTCCTTCCACTCCCGCAGCTTTTCCCACTAACCTTCTCCGCAGTCTTTGGTGTTTGTGGGTTGAGAAGTCTCGTAACTGCCGCAGCTCACTGAATCAGGGCGCTAGGGCCCCCTCCGCCCGACTTCTGGTCTGGATGGTCCAAGTCGCTCAGGCTGGGCTCTGCTCCACTCCGTTCCCAGCTCCCAGCTCCATGTGGGATAGACCTCACCCAGAGACCCTCCAGGCTGTGCTGGGCTGGAGCCCTGCTTCCCTCTGCTGTTCTGTGGGTTCTGCCGTTCTAGAATTGGTTAAGAGCCATTTTTTATAGGTTTTTAGAGGGGCTCGGCAGGGAGCTCAGGCTGGTCCCTGCTTTCCAGCCGCCATCTTGGCCTATTTTTGTTACATTTTAAATTTCTGTCTCCCTCCTTCTTTCCACACACTGTACTAGAGAAGGTCACCATTTAATGCAGATTTATAAATGTGTATGAAAACATATTATGTATACTTCTATTTATCACTTCTTTCTCTGGAGATAAATAGCATCTTCCTTCATTGGCACTTTATGGTTGATTTGAGTATCTATAATACTCAAAATAACTTGGTTTTCATAAGTATTCTTCAAACAATATTGCTTTTAACATATAAAATATCCTCTTGGCTCTGCTCACTTCACTTTTCATTATTTTATGCAAGTCTCTCCATATATTTTTTTCTAAAATCAATCAGCTCATCATTTTTACAGCACAGCAATATTTCATCACAGACATACCACAACTTGTTTAGTCATTCTCTGATGAAGGGCCAGACCCTCAATCTCCAGCTCCTTGTTACCATAAAGAGAGCTGGTATAAATACTCTAAAATATATGGGTTCTTCTCCTTTTCTCCTGATCATCTTGAGAAACAGAACTAATAGTGGTTTGTTTGGCTCAAAGGGTATAGACAGTTTTATAACTCTTTTGGTATAATACCTGATTACTCTCCAAAATGGTTGGATCAGTTCGCAGTTTTACCAACAATGTATTAATGTCTTCATTTTTTTCACATCCCTGCCAATATTTAACGTTTTCCCTTTCTATCATTTTAGCCAATCAGTTAGGTGTGAGATATCTCAAAGTTGTTTTAATTTGCATTTCTCTAATCAATAATGATTTAGAGCATTTTTCCACGTGACTATATAGAGTTTTGATTCCTTCATCAAAAAACTGCTTGTTCATATCCCTTGATGATTTATCAACTGGAGAATGACACATATTCTTATGAATTTGACAATGTTCTCTATATTTTTGAAATATGAGACTTTTATCCAAGAAATTCTGTATAAATCCACCCCACATCCAATTTTCTGCTTTCCTTCTAATTTTGTCTACATTGGTTTTATTTGCAGAAAACCCTTTGAATTTAAGGTAATCAAAATTATCTATTTTAAATCTCACAATGCTTTCTGTCTCTTTTTACTCATATATTGTTTTCCTATCCATAAATATGATAGTAATGTGCTTGATGTTCTAGTTTTATTATTATTATTATCATTTATTCTTTTTAAAGACCAATAATTCTTAAATTGTGTCTCCTTGATCTATTTTACAGGTCAGTAGTTTTTGTTTTTTTTTTTTTTTTTCCAGTGAGATAATACACATTTTCATCTGTTTTTTCATTTTTTCACTTCTATTTTTTCTTGAATTCTTATTAAGTCATTAGTGTCCACTTGTACAATTCTAAATTTCAAGAAAATATTTTCTTTAGCGAGTTTTTGTACCTTTTTATCCATTCATACCTAGTACTTTCAAGGGAAGGGTGGTGTTGGGAAAAAAGTTCCATAGCATAGCACTAATGACTAATCGCTTTTAAAATAATGTTTTTCATTTATCAGTCTAGGTGTGGCTAGATACAGCCATGCCCTTAACTGTCTCCTACTGTAATCCAGATGAATTTGTCCTTGGGGTATCTTACCCTTTATATGGGTATATATATATATATATATATATATATATATATATATATATATATATATATACACATATACACACACACACACACATATATACATATATATATATATATATATATATATATATATATATATATATCAATGTTTTTGAGTATATCAATGTTTTAGAGTGTGCACCCTGTGTCCCCAGTCTTGAGTTTTCTTTGACAGGCTTACTCAATTTTGCATTTAAAAATGCTCATTTTAAAGGAGAAAAAATTAAGCCTTCAACCAGCTAAAGCCAGTAACTTTAATTTGGTTTATGCCTTTATAAAAGTCTTTCTAAAAATGCTTTTAATTTACTGTGGCAGAATGACAACATTGTCTTGTTTCCTTCCTAAATATCAGGCAACTGTATCAGGAGGGCCGAGTTTATAATCTCAAAGAAGATCATAAACATGTCTGAAAGGTTCGGAATCGCCGGATAGAAGAAACTCTCAAAGTAGAAGGCAGAAGAATCAAAACATTTATTTAGGCTCCACAGTAACCAACCCATGAACCAGAAGCCCCATTTTGATATGTTGGTCATAATCTTCCAGGCCCAATAAGTACGCCTTGAAAGAGTAACCAGGAGGCTACAGAGAAACATGATTGCGTAAAGCAAAATCATGTTTCCCCCTTTTATGGTAATAAGATTACCCACTGGACTGAAGTCTTTGTTCAGCTTCCTCCCGTAGATCAGCTCTGCTACTGGCAGCTCCTGCCTCAGCTGTGTCTGTGTCTGAAACTGAAGCTGCAACTGCAACTGACGATGTAACTGTCGTAACTGCCTCTGTAACGGTCGTTGTAACTGTCGCTGGCTCCAACCGGAAAAGGAAGAGAGAGAGAGAGAGAACTCTTCGAGCTGTCCTCTCCCCTCTTATAGGGTCTCTGACATCATCAAGCTCCGCCCAAATGACCAGGGCCGATTGGTTCCTGAGTTGGCCCCTCCCCCTAGGGTAGACCAGGTTCTGGAGCTAACACCTCCCCTCAGCCAGCCCCATGACTCCCCACACAGGAAGCCGTCTGCCTCCCGGCATGCTCCCCGGGCCTCCTGCCCCGGAAGAGCAAGCCACAGTGTCCAGAGGATCAATGAGGCAAGCTGAGCCATTCAAAGAAAACAAAAGCCATTATGGCTACACTCCACCCCTTGTTATAGGATACATAATCTAATCAGCCATGTATCCTAGAACATACATTGTGATCTAATTACAAAGGAAACTAAAACATATCATTCATTATAAAGCAAAACATATCATTCAGTGACATTCCCAAACATTGGTTAACGATTCAAATGCGATCCACCCCTAGATCCCAGCAAAATAATCTTTTCAATCAATCATCCCCAAAATAATTATTAATAATTCAAATGTCCACCCCTAAATCCTTGTATCCATTACATAGGATCAATAATATCATAACAATAAAACAACACAGCAAGGATAACACTAAATAAGTAAACAGAACACTATCATCATTTCCACCCCCCTTGAACGATTGGGGCTCAAAATCTTGGGGTGAGGGGTGAAGGTCTCATTTTCCATAGCTTCTTCATGCTGAAATTGGATGTAGAGATGGCCCTGCCCCCAAAAAGTCCCATTCCAGAGGTCATTTCTTTAACGAGCTGGCAGGAATTCCAAGAATGCTACATGCTTAGGCAGTCACCGGAAAGTGCAGGGTGCTTAAGCCTGAAGGAAACAAAACTAGCAACAAGGTTAGCCAAAACAAAGGACAAAAAGAATAGACAAGTATGGACTATAATTCTTCAAATAAAATCAGTTAATCACACAAGGTCACCTTCAGTCTGAGTGGCTTGTAGGCTTGCAGGAGCAGTTCTTATTTCCCTATTTCTCGTGTTATCAAGTCCTCTATACATTCTGTATAATTCATTGGTTGGAATTCCATCTATCATTTCAAAACCTACCCCTGCTCTCAATAAAGTAGTAAACATTTCTTTCCTTGTTACTCTCCTTTGGCGCCAAGTTTGCTGGTTATACACTCTTCTCTCTCGAGGAGATCTATCCCTTCCCCAGTCACCTAAGTCATATAACTGTAAAATCTTATTTATCACTGTTGTAAGACGGCTCCCTACTTCTCCAAGTAATAAATTCAAAATTAGTTGTTTATAAGCAGGGGGAGCTGTCCTAATTATTAAATTCCTATGAGGCAGTTCCATTGGATCATTGTAATATTTGTCTGCAGTTCCTATCATAATGGCAGTCTTCATTACCTCCTCCTTTAGTCTCATGATACAATCTCTAAGTGAATACCAGGGTCTGTGCTCAGTGGGCCACATAGAATCAGTAGCATATCTCTTATTGCATCCCACAGCGGCTAATGCCAACAGAGTAGTCCTGCTATCACCATCTCCTTGCTGATGATGTTCCCTAAAAGCTTGTTGAACTAGAGGATCATGGCTGATACCTATGAATCTCATGCAGTCTGTCCCATCTACTGATATTCCACCGGCCCCTTGATCACTGAGTCTTACCATCCAAGATATCAATGGTTCTCCTATTCTTTGGCTGAATCTACTCAAAATATCTGTGACCTCTTGCGGTGAGAAATCTTCCTGAATTTCCCTTGTAACTGAATCTTCACCTCGGGTTTCTGTCTTCCTCCTTTGTATGGGTCGAGCCCTTGTCTGATCATTTAACCATCTCCTATTCTCTATGTGAGGCACATCCTGAACCCCAGTAGTGTTTTGTGCCTCAGCCGGCTCTTTCTGGGCTGGGTTGAAATGCACTCTGGGCTTTTTTGGTCTCCTGTTGCTCTTAGCCACATTAATAGAAAAGTTCTCATTTGAGTCAGTTTGGTCTCCTGCTATCTGAGATTCCTCTTCTTCCTGTGGGGTAGGAGTGCCCCTATGTCTTTCACTTAATCTCAATCTTTCGTATACTAGCCGGTAGGCTGATAACACTATCCAGCTTTGCCTAGATAGTGATGCCCCTGACTGAATCCCAACTTCTCGTAAACACTTTTCCAAATCCCTAGGATCTCCTTTCCGTAGCCTTGGTTCCCAGTTTTCACAGGGTCCAGCTTTTTTAGCCAATTCTTTTGCTAGGGAGGAATAAAATGGATCCTCCCATCCTGGGATATTTATCTCTTCCTCTGGAATTGTTCTGCTTCTAAATAGAGATCTTATACCTAGCGATCCTGTTCGTGACGCCAAATGTATCAGGAGGGCCGAGTTTATAATCTCAAAGAAGATCATAAACATGTCTGAAAGGTTCGGAATCGCCGGATAGAAGAAACTCTCAAAGTAGAAGGCAGAAGAATCAAAACATTTATTTAGACTCCACAGTAACCAACCCATGAACCAGAAGCCCCATTTTGATATGTTGGTCATAATCTTCCAGGCCCAATAAGTACGCCTTGAAAGAGTAACCAGGAGGCTACAGAGAAACATGATTGCGTAAAGCAAAATCATGTTTCCCCCTTTTATGGTAATAAGATTACCCACTGGACTGAAGTCTTTGTTCAGCTTCCTCCCGTAGATCAGCTCTGCTACTGGCAGCTCCTGCCTCAGCTGTGTCTGTGTCTGAAACTGAAGCTGCAACTGCAACTGACGATGTAACTGTCGTAACTGCCTCTGTAACGGTCGTTGTAACTGTCGCTGGCTCCAACCGGAAAAGGAAGAGAGAGAGAGAGAGAACTCTTCGAGCTGTCCTCTCCCCTCTTATAGGGTCTCTGACATCATCAAGCTCCGCCCAAATGACCAGGGCCGATTGGTTCCTGAGTTGGCCCCTCCCCCTAGGGTAGACCAGGTTCTGGAGCTAACACCTCCCCTCAGCCAGCCCCATGACTCCCCACACAGGAAGCCGTCTGCCTCCCGGCATGCTCCCCGGGCCTCCTGCCCCGGAAGAGCAAGCCACAGTGTCCAGAGGATCAATGAGGCAAGCTGAGCCATTCAAAGAAAACAAAAGCCATTATGGCTACAGCAACAAAGGCCAAGATTGTTTTCATGAAACATGATGGTCTCTGGTAGAAACTCTCCCATTTCTCATCTACTTTTGAGTCTTGATATGTTTCTATTTCTTGACACATTTTATCAGTAAATCGAAAGCTTGGCTTCTTTCCACTTCCCCCACAGCCCACCTGTTTTTGGTGCAGGGTCTGTGAGATAAATGAAAATGACTTTTCAGGAATACACAGGTAAACCTTAAATGTTTACTAAAAATCCTCTCCATTTTCACAATTGTACAATTTGCCTTAATAGAAAAAAAAAAACTTCCTTTCAACTTCAGTCCTTAAGAGACTGTGTATGATAGTGTAAAATATTATTGCATTGAAAGTCAGAAAATCTGGGTTCAGTGTAGACTTTCTTATTTCCTGTGTGACATGGATGAGGCATTTTACCTCTATATATTTATATAGTGCTATGTACTTTTGTATACCTCCCAATATTTAAAATAATAGAATTGAACTTAGTCACATTTAAGACTTCCTTAACATTTTAAAGTATGATTGTATGTTCCTGTGCCAGGATCATCAAATACTTTCTGAATGCCCACTGTGCACATGACAATGTATTAGACATTTCCTGTGACAAATTTATTAGGGAAAGTTTTCCTTCCTAAAATTAAAATTAATCACTGGAAAATAAAACTTAAAATAATAAAACTTTCTATTTATGGAGGAGAAGTTTAATGGTAACTGGTATAATTTTATCACTTTACATAAGAGGAAACTGAGTCCCAGAGAGAGCATTCCCAATGTCATCTAACCTAAGATCCCCAAACCTTTCAATTTCAGCTAGTGCTATTGGGTATCCCTGAAATCATTGACTGCTGTATAGAAATAGTGGGGAAATTATTGAATTTAGAAACTGAAGACCAGAACTCAATGCCCGACTTTAATGTATTAGTCCTCTCTGTATCTCATTTTTCTGCAAAGCAGGGAGAATAGTACTTATGCTTTCTATCCCACAGGGTTCCTCTAAAATGTATTAAATTTAAATTTAGTAAAATTTATTAAATCCCTCTGGGATTTAGAGTGCTTTTAAGTTAGTCTTATAAGGTGACAACCACAACACTAAAGGAGACCAAACAAAAGAAGTCATAGCTGCCTATGTTTCAAGAGCTAGTCAGTAAAAAGGTTCTCTATTTCACTTACACAGTGCTTTTAACAGTACCAAATACTTTGTTTTCATTTTTAAAAGGTTAAAGAATAATGATCAGAGGTAATTTTGTGTAGGAGATAATACCTTTAGAATAGAAATGACATCAAGGACAATCTAGTCCAATTTCCTCATTTTCCAGAACAGGAAAATGAGGCCCAAACTTGCCCAAATCAACATAGGGAGTAAGTAACAAGAGGCAGTAATTGAAGTCAGATAACTCATTCTCTAAAGCCAATGCTGTTTTCCATTGTCTGACGTTGATCAAGCTTAGAATAAAGAAGCTCTTGGGTCAAATCCTGTCTTTCTTATATAGGCTCTCTGTGTGATCATGGTGAAATCACTTAACCTTTTAAATCTCCAAGAGGACTCTTTAAGACTACAAATCACAAGAAAATTGCCAGTCTGCATTAATAGAGGAAATTTACATATTGGCAGTTTTCTATCTAATGAAATCAAAACTGAACAAAACCATATCACCACAGTCACTAGCAACACTGCAATTTTCCAGAATTCATGGTGAAATCTTTTATGTTTCAAGGATTGGTGATAAATTGGCATTAGTACTCCCTCACCTGGTCCTAGTCACAACCCTTTCATTTCTGAACAGACAGTGCCAAGAGAGGCTGTATTAAACAAACAAAAAACAGCAGCTAGTGTCAGTCTTCCAATGAGGAGCTTTTTTATACTTTGCTTAATTCTTCATTAGACAACTTTCACAGAGTCTTTCCAGATTTCTGCAGATCAATAGGATCTGCTAGAGTCTGTGGTCCCCATACGAGGCTTCAAGAACTCAAGATCACCTCTGCACCATAAGAAGGCTGTATAGCAGTCCTGTGATGAAAGCATACAATGAAACGTTTTACTTTATGTAAATCTTTCCTGTGAGAAAACTCCTGGGGTAACATATAAGTCACACACAAACAAGACTCTGTTTCTAGCTGAGATCTTTTTGATTCCCCAGGGACTTGCTTTCAAATGCTTTTAACCCTCAGATAACAAGTCTAGAATTCCATTGCTAATTTGTAATGAACAAATAAAGTCAGCCTAATAAATACATGTTGACCTTCCTTGAATGGAGTTGCTAGTTCATTGAATTCCAATTTTATATGGTAAGAGAAAAAAATGGAGAAGGTGAAGTATACAAATTAATACAACCTGGCAATTTTATACCCATTCCATAAGCTTCAGTCAATCAGAATATAATACCCAGGGAGTTGGGTGGGGAGCGCAGGTGTCCATTGATTGGCTGAGCAATTCAAGCTGAGGAAATGAGGCAAGGCCATAAAATCTTTAAAAGCAGCCTAATTCCCACTCTATTGCTCATGATAAATTGATGAGACTTTTCTTACCTGTTCCTTATTGCTAAGGCATTTTAACATACTCTGGCATGTTTTTTTCTAGGTATGCAGCTGTACAACCTGAAATTGGTGTTTATATTGTACTCTGGGAAAATGAAGTCATGAAATCACAGAGATAAATTTAAGTTATTGTGTGTACTTCACTGTCAAATGTGATAAAAAAAAAACACAGTTATTTTCAAATTGCTCTAGGGGAAAGCAGAACCGTATGCAACACCAATGATTGTGCTAAATGATTAGCTTCAATGTTCTAATTTTTAATTATTACTGTATTCCTTCACAAGTGTTGAAGATATAAGAAGATTTTTAAAATTTATTTTAATAGGTGACCATGAGCATTTCTAATTCAGAGTATGAACTTTAACCTATCAGTTATTAATAATCAAGCTACATTTGCATAGTTTCACCAATGAGGATAGTTCAAATAGACCTTCTTTAGCTTTGGCAAGGAACCACATAGATATCATCAAATAATGACTTAATTGCTCTCAGATTTTTCTCATAATAGGACAAATAACAATTAGCTTTAGGACAATAAAAACATTGATTTAAGATTGGAATCGACCTTGGGGATTATCTAGTCCATTTTACAGATGAGAAAACTGAAGTTCAAGGAAGTTTAGTGATTTATTCAAATTTGCTCTTAAAAATAGAAGAGCCAAGATTTGACCTCATATCCTCTAATTCGAAATCCAGAACCCCTTTCATATTCAATAACTTTTCAAAAATGGAAGGCTTTCTTATGCTAATTTTCCACTGGTAGATCAGGCTTCTAGGATTACCCAGTTTGTGACAGGAAGTTGGATGGTTAGACAATTGAAGGACTACCAAACTAACATGCGATGTTTAATAAAATAAGTCATCAAACTCATTGGGATGTAGTAGTAATAAAGTTATTTCCATAGAGATGGAGATGTTGAACATGAGGTTGTAGATGCTGAGGTTTAGTAAATTTGCACTTTTATTGTGAGGAGAAAAGACAGATTCATTTCTGTATGTGAATATGAAACTTGCTAAGAAGGAAAACCTGTGATTAAGGTACAGTTTGGATTACCATCTCAATGGACATTTAAATCATTGTTCCATTTCTTAATTCTCCCCAATCTAAACTCCATAGGTATGAACAGATGCTATCCTAATTCAATAAATATGTATTAAACACATTCCTATTGTGCACAAAGTGTTGCGCAAGATTTTTAAAATTCACATAAAATGCATCCATTGTATTTGTAGACTTTAGTGACTACTAGAAAATTTTCTCTTTTGAGAATTTAGCTATTCTCAGACACAGAGGAAGAGTGATTTCAGGGGCTCTATAAAGAAATCTCTCTTTTACCTTCTGCTCACTCCTGAAATTCCACCATTGGAGCATTATTTCTTCATTGCTTTAAGATCATGGCTTAATTCTCTGTCAAAATGTAAATATGCCTGGGGAAATGGTATGTTAATCTGATGCCACTTGTCAGTAAGTCTTAATATGAATGTATTTCATATCCTTTCTAAAGGTCAGGTTTTGGTAGAGAGAATAGGAGAGACAAAATTGGGATTACAAGAACTGAGGAATTTGGAGCAAGGGTAAAGCAAGTGAGAAAAAGGATAAATAACAGGGAGGTTGGGGGTTTGCCTCAAGCTAGCCATGTTCCTCACATCATGTATTTTTTTTAATCTCTTTTTAGAGGGTAGAAGGGAAGGCAATTGGGGTTAAGTGAGTTGCCCAAGGTCATACAGCTAATAAGTGTGTCAAATGTCCGAGTCCAGATTTGAACTCAAGTCCTCCTGACTCTTGCGCCAGTGCCCTACTCATTGAGCAACCTAGCTGACCCCACATCACATATTTTTAAGTACAGCTTTTCTGTAAAGAAGAGAATTCATCCTTCATCATTATCCATCATTGTACTTCCTTCTGTGAAGATATAGAAAAATGTTATGTTTAAGGGGTGCAACATACTGCAAGTCGGACATTCCAACTTAAGTCATTTGTTCCCCTTGCCCACCAAAATTGGATGTTCTGTCTATGAAAACCTTTCTGAACTCAGTTGTGATTGGCAGGAAAAGATGACAATGGATATTTTAAGAAATCTTCCTTTTTGAAAGCAAGAATGGAGGGAATACTTATTGTAGGCTATTTAGAATTTGGGATGTAATGGAAGGTATCCATATATGTATATTGCATATGTATACATACATACATGCATCTTTTTCTCCCCTTCTTCTTTCCTTTATGAGAAGGAAGGGGATAGAATTCATATTGGGAGGGTTCCAAAGGTAAAGTGATGAATATCCCTTATGTATCAAAGCACCAATGCCCTATCATGAAAGAGAAACTAGAATGGTGAGGGGGTTTTGTGATGCTTTACAACAAGCAGGTGAAGGAACTGGATGTGTTTAGCTTGAAGAAGAAATCACATGTGGGAGGCATGATAACTGACTTCAAGTATTGGATGAAATTTCACCTGGAACAGAGAGGAGAGTAGGCCTGTATGATGTCTGTATGTAAAAATAGCACAATAAAATGAATAAGAAGTTGCAATTAGATTGGCTCCCCCTCCCTGGAAGTCTTTAAGTAAAGTCTGCATGGCCCCTAGTGAATTATGTGAGAAAACAGATTCTTCTTTTTTTTTCTTTTTCATATTTTTATTATTTAATATTTTTAGTTTTCAACACTGATTTCCACAAGATTTCAAGTTACAAATTTTCACTCCATTTCTATACTCCCACCTACTCCAAGATGGCATATATTCTGATTGCCCCATTCCCCAGTCTGCCCTCCCTTCTGTCAGGTCACTCTCCGCCCATTCCCATTCCCCTGACTTTCTTTTAGGCAAGATAGATTTCTACACCCCATTGCCTGTATATCTTATTTCCCAGTTGCATGTACAAAACAACTGTTCTGAGAATTTGTTTTTAGAACTTTGAGTTTCAAATTCACTCCCTTCTTCCCTCCCCATGCACCCTCCTTAAGAAGGCAAGCAATTCAACATATGCCACATATATGTCATTATGCAAAACACTTCTATAATAGTCATGTTGTGAAAGAATAACTCTATTTCCCTCCATCCTATCCTGACCCTATTTATTCAATTTTTTCCCTTGACCCTGTCCCTTCTCAAAAGTGTTTGCTTTTGTTTACATTCTCCCCCAATCTACCCTCCCTTCTATCATTCCTCCTTCTCTTATCCCCTTCCCCCTACTTTCCTTTGGGGTAAGATCCCCAATTGAGTGTGTATGTTATTCCCTCCTTATGTCAAATCCAAAGAGAGCAAGATTCACTCATTCCCTTTCACCTGCCCCCTCTTCTCTTCCAATATAACTGCTTTTTCTTGCCATTTTTATGTGAGAAAGTTTACTCCATGCTATCTCTCCCTTTCTCTTCACAATATATTTCTTTCACCCCTTAATTTTATTTTATTTTTTAGATGTCATCCCTTCAGATTCAACTCACCCTTTGCATTACATATATATATATATATATATGTATGTGTGTGTGTATATATGTATGTGTGTGTGGTATGTATATATATATGTGTGTGTATGTATATATACATACATACATATACACACACATATATGTATATCTGTATGTGTATATATGTATGTGTGTGTGGTATGTGTATATATATGTGTGTGTATGTATATATACATACATATACATATACATACACACACGTATATATGTATATATGTGTGTGTATATATATACACATACACACATACATATATCATGTAATCTCATGGATTACAAATATCATCTTTCAATGTAAGAATGTAAACAAAATGGTTGAACTCTAGTAAGTCCCCTATGATTTCTCTCTCCTGTTTACCTTTTCATGCTTCTCTCAATTCTTATATTTGAAAGTCAAATTTTCTATTCAGCTCTTGTCTTTTCATTGAGAAAGCTTGAAAGTCTTCTTTTTTATTGAAAATCCATATTTTGCCTGAGAGTGCTGTACTCAGTTTTGCTGGGTGATACTTGGTTTTAATCATAGCTCCTTTGGCCTCCAGAATATCATATTCCAAGCCCTTTGATCCCTTATCATAGAAGTTGCTAGATCTTATGTTGTTTTGATTGTGTTTCCACAATACTCATACTGTTTCTTTCTGGCTGCTTGCAATATTTTCTCCTTGACCTGGGGACTCTGGAATTTGTGTACAATATTCCTAGAAGTTTTCTTTTTGGGATCTTTTTCAAAAAGTGGTTGGGGGATTCTTTCAATTTCTATTTTGCCCTCTGGTTCTAGAGTATCAGGGCAGTTTTCCTTCATAATTTCTTGAAAGATGGTGTTTAGGCTCTTTTCTTGATCAAGGCTTTCAGGTAGTCCAATAATTTTTAAATTATCTCTCCTGCATCTATTCTCCAGGTCAATGGTTTTTCCAATGAGATATTTCACATTGTCTTCCATTTTTTCATTCTTTTGGTTCTGTTTTATAATTTCTTGATTTCTCATAAAGTCATTAGCTTCTACTTCCTCAAATCTAATTTTTAAGGTAGTATTTCCTTCAGTGGTCTTTGGACCTCCTTTTTCATTTGGATAATTCTGCCTTGTAAGGCATTCTTCTCCTCATTGACTTTTTTGGAGCTCTTTTACCATTTGGCTTGGTCTATTTTTTAAGGTGTTATTTTCTTCAGTATTTTTGGGTCTCCTTTGGCAAGTTGTTGATTTGTTTTTCATGGTTTTCTTGCATCACTCTCATTTCTCTTCCCAATTTTTCCTCTACTTCTCTTACTTGCTTTTCCAAATACTTTTTCAGCTCTTCCATGGCCTGAGACCAATTCATATTTTTCTGGAAGGCTTTTGATGTAGGCTCTTTGACTTTGTTGAGTTCTTCTGACTGTATGTTTTGATCTTCTTTGTCACCAAAAATAATTCTATAGTCTGAGTCCTTTTAGTCTGCCTGTTCATGTTCACAGCCAACTACCTGACGCTCAAACTTTTTGTCAGGTATGACTGCTTTTAGAGTACAGAGTACATTGTCCCAAGCTTTAAGGGCCTTTCCTTGCTCTTTTCAGAGCTACTTCTACTCCACAGTCACTGCAAGCTCTGCCACAGCAGCGCTCCTCCTTCATCAAAACAACCAACCAGTACCACTACCCAGATCCAAACAGGGCAAAGGAAGACAACCCTGCCTCTGCACCAGCATAGAAATCCCTGTTCTCCTGCTCTGATCTGCCACTTGATTCCTCCCACCATGTAGGCCAGGGACTCAGGAAGCAGCTGACACTGGGGCTCTGGAAGCAGCTGCTGGACCTTCTGCTGCTGCTGCTGCATGGTAGCTCTCCTGCTCCCGGGGCTGGGACTGGAACTCACACTTCTCTCACTCAGATCCAGCAGTTTTTCCACTAACCTGCTCCATTGTCTTTGGAATTTGTGGGTTGAGAAGTCTGGTAACTGCCACTGCTCAGTGATTCAGGACCCTAAGGCCTACTCTACCCCACTCCCTGTCTGGTCTGTCCTGGCATGGTCTGGGCTGGGCTGCTCTCTGCTCCCAGAAGAGTGTGATAGACTCTCCCAAGCAACCATCTAGGTCATCTTGAGCTGGTGACTTATTTCCCTCCATTGCTTTTTGGGTAATTGTTCAGAGACATTTTTACAGGTGTTTGGAGGGATTTGGGGAAGAACTTAAGTGAGTCCCTGTTTTGCAGCTGCCATCTTGGCTCTGCCCCATCCAGATTCTTCTTGGCTTATGGCTTTAGTTTAGGAGGGGGAAAAGATACTTATGAGTAGATTCACAGGCCATTATAACAAGAAGGAAACTTGGAAATCATGCATCTGATTTTACAAATGTAGAAACACAGGTCAAGGGGATTTGAATGGTGTACATACAGTTAAATGAGTTTACCATAGATCCAAACCTAGATCAGATAAGGGCCACTGAACCCAAGTCTAATTAATCCACAATCTTTGTAATTGAACTTGGTTACCATGTTGATGAGTGTTTCTGTCATTTTTACAAAAGTGTGTGATTCTCTAATGGGTAGGATTCCCATATTTTCTTTATCTAGAGGCAAAGTTCAGTAGTGCATATTATGTGGACTTTGAGTCAAGAAGACTTAGATTTAAATCTCATCTTGAAAATTATGTGAACCTAGTCAAATAACTTGACTTCTCTTGTGATCAGTTTCCTTGTTTATAAAACTAAAGAGTAAAACATGTGGAGTTTTAAAGTGTATCCTAGGTCTAAATGTATAAACCTAGGAAGAAGAGAAGTTATACAAATTCTATCTTTGACATATTTTTATTCTGTCTTCTCTGGTAATCTCATCCATTCCTATGACTTTATTAGCCTGTGAATGACTCCTCTATCTCCATCTTGACCTCTTTCCTCTCTCCATATTTACAGTGTCAGATTTCTGTCTGTTTTCTGGACATTTCCAATTGGCTATCCTTGAACAATACCTTGAACCTAACAAAATCTTCTCCCCTTCCTAATACACACACACACACACACACACACACACAAATACATAGATATACACACATACATACATATATATATACACATATATAAACACTTATATATGTATATATACGTATGTGTGTGTGTGTTTTCTCTTTAACCTCCACATTCTCCTAAGTTTCCCATTTTTCTTTATGGTGATGTAATCTATAGCCCCAGATACCCAAGTTCAAAAGCTCAGGGTTATATTTGACTATCCCTCCATCTCCTGTCAACATATCTAATTCATTGCCAAGTCAGATAATCCCACTTCAGAAATATTTCTCTACTCCACCTTTTGCATTCCCACAGCCATTATCTTAGTAGAGATTTGCATTATTTTTGAACTGAAATGGAAGGGTAAATCATGTTTCTGTTTTCAGTATATCTCAATTCCAAAAGATTATTACATCACCATTGATATATATATGTGTATATGTATATATGTATATATATATATATAATGTGTGTGTGTCTGTGTGTGTGTGTACACATATACGCATACACAAATATATTTCCAATGCATTGTTCCAATTGTCTTATTTCTCTGCTAAACAAACAAAAAACTACCTTGAATGATTGTATGCTTACTCCAATACAGTAAGAAATCATCCAAAGGTTATACCAAATGAGAAGACCGCTATAACAGTTCTTCCCCAAAACTGTTCCAACCTACATTTCCAACCTCAGTTCATATTACTCTTCTTCATAGATTCCATACTTTAGTCAAATTGAACTATTCACCATGTTCATTTTTTTTGGTTCTGTCTTTTCCCTAAAATTACACTGATCAGTCCAGGTTTCATAGCTAATTCACACCATATGACATGCCTGAAATGAAGTTTAAATCAGTATCTAATTACTGAAATCATTTTCATTCTTTAAGATAGACCCAAGATTGTACCTCTTCAGTGAAGTTTTGCCTGAACCTCAATCTGGAAGTCTTCTCTTGTTGAATTAATTTTGTATAGAGCTCTCATTTATTGCTTAATGTGAAGCACAGCCATTTTAAAACTCATACTGTAGAAATATAATCAAATAAAAACTGACATTGATTCTCAAAATGGCATATAAACCAGCTGCCCTGATGTTCCATTCACCCTCCTTCTGACTTTCCAGACTGCAATACCTTTTCATGGTGATCATGCCCCTCTATATGTTCTCTTGCCTTATTAGAATGTAAGCTGTTTTAAGCCATGGATGGCCTCAGTTTTGCATTCATATCTCTAGATCTCAGCACAACATGTATCAAACAATAAGCTCTTACTTTTAAAATCTTTTTTGTTTTGTTTTTACATTTCTCATTTGCCATAAAATATTTTAAATTACTTGAAGAGACAAAACGTAATTGATTTCAATATTGCATCCACAGCTTCTAACACATTTTTAGACATATCGAGGAAATAGAATAATAAAAAGATAGATGGATAAATAGCTACACAGATGATAGATTTTATAAACCTACACACACATACACACTCTTTATATGTATGTGTGTCTGGTGTAGATATTCTACAGGTTGCCTATAATCCCATAGTATACCTACCTATTTATCCTAAAGGTTACACACACATATATGTATACATTCTATCCTACTATATGTATGAAATTGTTTTAGAAATTATGATGCAATGATGAAATAGACTTTTTCCTTCTGAGTTTATATGATATATATGTGTGTGTATATATATATATATGTGAAATATATGCATACTCAAATTCATATGCCCATGCACACATATATCTCTGAACTGAATTGGAATGGTAAATCATCATTCTGTTTCCAGTATATCTCAACTCAACACATACATATATGTATGAATGTATATGTGCATATACACAGAAATATTCCTATATATCGTATATGACCCCTCCCCCAAATTAAACCTATTATTGAGCCTGTGGTGCAATGACAATCTAAGGGAATTTTTGTTTCAAATGAACTACCCTGTTTTGGAAAATCTTCTACTTCAAAGCTCAAATTGACTCATGATCTCATAGAAATAAGCATTTCCTCAAAATATGGAGATGCCAAATTATCCATGGCTACTCAGAGAATCTGGCTTCAAATCCTACCTTTCTTGTTTACTAAATCTCTGTCATTGACCAAGTCACATTATCTTGTTGGAATTCACTTTCCTCATTTGTTAAATGAAGGATTTGGATGAGATTACCTTTCAATTCCTTTACAACTGTAGTTCTATGATCGTATCCAGTGAAATCTTATTCACATGCATCCAGAAATCCTCTACAAAATATATCCAATATACTTCAGGCTTTTAAATGTTTCAGAAATCAGGATAGTAGTGCTATGATTACCCTTCTGTTATCCCTAAATCACCTCAGATCAGTTTTGACAATCATTTCACTGATTATATCTCTAATAGCATATCTTGTAAATGATTCATAATTAGGAGTGTGCTGTACACTATGTGAATCTATTTTATCTAATTATCTATCCATTTGCATTAAACTTATATAGACATATATAAAATATATATCTGCACTTATAGTTGTATACACAATGTAAATGTTGCTGTTGTATTTATGTGGAACCTTGGTGTAGTTGTTAGTGACTACATAGAAATGCCAGGCCATCTATAATTTTTTATTTGTTTAAAGATTTTTGTCTTCCATAATTTACCATTTTGTAACATCTAACATAATATCACAAAAAATATGTTTTGTTTTGCTTTGTTTTTTTTTTTTGGGAGGAACTTGGGGTTATCAGGAAGCAATGAGGCATAATAGAGAGAACACTGGATTTAGAGTCAAATGATCTTAGTTTGAATGTCACCTTTGTTATCTCTATGAACTTGGGCATGTGATTTAGCTATCTAGGCCTTTATTTTCTCAGCTATAAAATCAGGGTTTTTAACTAGGACCATTAATACCCCTTATAAGCATGGTTCTATGAGACTATGATCTTATAAAAGTTCTGCATTTCTTAAATGCCATGTAGTCCATTTCTATCTATTCAACTTTAGATCAAGACTCAATGGTTTTTGAGTATTTTGTCTATGAAAGAGACAGAAATAGAAATAGATATAGTTAGATAAAAATTGATAAGTGTATATAGATAGATGATTTATAGACAGAGAAAACTATAGATATAAATAAAATATTTAGATATGTATTATTTAAAGGGTTAAATTAATGGACAGAAAATCAAAATATATGTCATTTGTGTCTAAAATCTCTTAGGACACCATCACTAACATAATCATCAGAGGATATGAGAATAAACTTTTAAAGAAAGTAGTCTTCTCAATATATTGGGATGTCAACCCAATAAAGTTTATTCATAGTGGACTCTTTTTAATGCTAGTGTTGCTATATATTTAAATGTAATTCAAGGTTAACATGAAGAAATTTCCACCCTTTACTGTGTTGATTAGTTAAAAAGATTTATCACTTGTCTCTGGTTTGTGTTTTGAAATGAGTATTTATAAAAGATTTTAAAATATGACAGGAGGAAAACTTGAGTATAGCAAATTAATAGGGATTAAACTGTAAGCTCACCTTGTATCATCTTATTAGGAGATAACTGTAATTCTTGAATAGAATCCTCACACCACCAACAATGAATTGAAAGAAACCTTTTGAAATAAAATTGCAATATAAAAAGTATATTGGTAGAATCATAGACCTAAACCTAAAAATGACCCTAGAGGTCATCTACCTCAACTCCCTCATCTTCAGAAGGGGAAACTGAAACCTAGAGAGGTAAAGAACTTGTCAATTTCATGTAAGTAGTAACGAGGAGAACTGGGATTCCAACCCAGCTGTTCTTATTCTAGATCTAGAACTCTTTCTCCTGCACAATATATTGTTGTGCAAATTCAGAACTCTTTATTCTATGTATTCCAGTTTATTTCTTTCTAATCCATTTCATTACAGTTAAGGGCATGCAACCTCAGTGGTGCCCCCAAAGTTAGAAAGGACACTAGTCAATTAATAATTTTCTGATTCATTTCCTCTTTTTTGTATTTAAACCTATGCATTGAAATAATACTGTGGTCAATGAAAAGGTCTTTTGAATAAAGCACATCTGTTTATTTCTTTTAGTAATTTCAAAGTCTTTCAGTCTCAGTTTCCTCATTTGTAAAATTAGATTAAATGATATCTAAGGTCCCTCTGAGTTGCAATTCTTATGATCATAAATACTGAGAGAATTTTAAACTGTGTTGAAGACAACTTTAAAAACCCACTCAGATGTCAGATATTTATCTATTCAACATTGTCTTTGTATCATAAAGTTAGCATTGTATTGGCAGCAGTCTTTTCATTTTTTGTTCCACGACTTTCTAAAACACTTTTCTTGGTATGGCTTATAATTAACATTTTCCACCTATCTCACCTAGAATTCCTATGCAAGTTGGGGAAAAAAATTAGATATCCCCTATGTGTTATCCTTGATGATAAACATTAGAGAGCATCTCCCACAGCATTGGTTTATTCATTATTTAATAATGTTTCCTGATTTTGTTAGGAAATTTTCTGTTGTTATATTCTATTTTAATTAAAATATTGCTTTTTATTTTTAAGTGTGGCAATTTCTGAGGCAAACTACATCACAGTAATTACACAAGTCATATTAAGTGTCTTCTGTATCAGTTTTTTATATATTAACTAGCCCCCCCACATACTAATATCAGAATATATTCAGCAAAATGGATTGAAGATAGCATTAGATGGGGTTGAGTTTTCCCAACTGTTTGTATGTTTTAGCCTTGCTATCCATCAAAATCAAATTACTCAAAACATTAAAACAAACCTGAGCCAAATTAGTCTTCCATATGCATAGAAGATCTATGCTTTTTCCTCATATATATTTTTACACTCATGAAAACATCAAGCTATGGCCTTATGTTGTTTTCATGCTTCAATTCTTTAGTGTACTTTAATGAGCCATTTACAAACACAGAAGACTGAAACTCATCAAAATTTAACAGCTGAGAACTTTGGGCAGGAGGAAGTAAAAGTACTCCAGAAGAAAGGTGAACATGGAAATCCAAAAGACCAAAGATGATGTTGGCTCCATAGATTCAGAATATGCAGGCCATGCTTTATACCATGAATAAGGATCACACAGGTAGGTAGAACATTGGAGAAGCATGACTTTCCTCTTCTGGTATTATTAACTCCTATTCCTAATGAGACACTCTGATCCTTTGTTCATTAGAACATCTCTGGAGAGTCTCTTTATACACATATTTGTGTTCTAGAGTGCTTCTTTTGCTTTAATAGCTTATACTGAGGTATTTGTTTTATGTAGACACATTCATAATTGATACCAACAAAATAAACCCTTATTTTTTCTTTTAAAAAGAATCTGTTGCAATGGATTAAACTTTAGAAACTTCATACAAGAAAAAATACTTTCTGGACACCTGAAATAATAAAACATCATGTCTTCTTACCTGTTCTCTGCCTAGAAAGATTATCAACTGTCCCTTAACTCTTTAAATTCTTACTCCCCTATGAAGTCATTTCTAATCTTTCAGATCTTGACCAGTTTCCCTCTTAGCTTAGCAACCTTTGCCTACACTACCCAATCAGTATTTATCACATGAAATTATTTTGTATGATTAAGAAACTCTCCTATCGATCTCCATTCACTGTCTACATCCCCAAGTATCTCTTGCCTTTTTGAAAAGACTCTAAGTTTAATGAGGAAAATTATCACTTCTTTGTATTTCCCCAAATTCTCCTCAGAGATTCTTATGCATAGTTTTCACTCAAAATATAAATATTTTAATTATTAGATATTACTAACTTCTTCCTTATCTCTCATTTTTGTAAAAATAGGTGATATATATATATACATACATACATACATACATATATGTATACTTGCATTTGTGTATGCATTTTTATTTCTACATTAATTGAGGTATGTGGGTGGGGACATATAATATAGAATATATAGTGTTTAAGATAATATAATGTATGATATAATATGTATGTTGCCCTACATATAAATGTGTATGCATTTATATGTCTGTACCAATATACACATTTATAAATAAAATGCATACATAGAGAAGTGATAAGTAGCGAATAGATACCCAGGGATGAAGTCTGGAAAATATACATTCAAGCCTTGTTTTTGGCACAAACTAGTTGCATGATTATGAGGAAGTGATTTTCCTGGTCAGTAACCATGGACAACTCTCTAGGTCAATACAATTCAGGCAATTTAAACATCTGAATATATATAGGTGAATAGAATTTCCATAACACGAAGATGTTAACAATAAAAATCATAGAACTGGAAGAACAACGATCCCCTAAAACCCCACAGGGCTTAACCTCTTGGTATACTACAAATATGTACTATGAATACATTTAGGAACTTGAAAGAAGCAGTACTCTGGGGAGCATTTGGGTGAGGATAGTCAAAGAAACAATTCATATTTTCATAGGAGTATAACAAAGATTATCTGGATCATGGGAGGAATTTAGATAAGGAGACCAGGATACCTATTAAATGTCTCATATAGAGGTCTGATAACAAAAGTGTTGATATTTTCAGATAGCTGGACATTTCTTGGGGCTTTCTTTCTGACAAAGCAATTGTCTTAATGATGCTTATGTATAAGGAGGGATTTTACAGTGTGGTAGAAGCTGTAATGGTTTTATGTGGGTAACTAATAGATCACTGGAGATTTGTTTCTGGGGATCCATATGTGATGCCAGTGCTCATGCATTTCCCTTGGAGGGATTGCTTTTGGGCCTCTCCTGGGCTGCCACCAAAGCTGCTTTCTGCTCCTTTCGATTGCTTCACTTTTTCTTTTCATCCTGGTAACTTCACTCAGTTCTTCGTACACCAGGAAAACTTGCTAGGTTGGCCCTTTAAGAATTTGAGGGTTTTTCTTCTGCTGAAAGTATAAAGAGGCTTAGTCTAGAGGGAACAAGTACAGAAGTTACATTTACTTTAGCATTTGTTGGCTACCTGCCTTGTTGCCTGTAGAGGAAGTCAAGTAGTATTTTATCTTAACTGTGTATCCTTTTAAAGTGTGTTCTTTCTAATCTTAAATAGTTAAGTGGTGTTTAATTGAATTCTGTGGCCCATGGGTGCTCATTATATTTTTTACTTTGCAGGACTAAGTCTAATTTTGGCTTGGCCCAAATAATAAGGGACATGAGGATCAATTTGATGAGGTCCCCAAGCAAATTAATAAGATTATAGGGGAGCCTCTGAAGGACAACACTTGTGGAAGGCATGAACATTTTTACCTTTTTGAAAGAATAGAAATAATATGCCTGTCTGATTGCTGATGACTTGGCATTCCTCTTAGATCATAAGGGACTCAGAGTCAAGGAGAAAAGTCACTTTCTCCTCATTGTCTATAAAAGTAAGTTGATGGAGTTTTTCTTTCTCTGTGGTACTTTGGTTTCTAGACAAGAATGCAAAAGAGTGAACAAATTTTTTTTCACTGATGAAGGGACAGAATTTCGAGTTAATGGTGACTTGCAAGAATAACACATAGATCATGCCTAGGTGACTTAAGGTTCTTGGATGTTTAGTTCCCAATACCTTTGCATCTCTGTTTTCTTTACTGAGAATATATCAGACACTAGTTTCTTGATGATGGATTTTCCCTGCACAATCAACCTGTGGAGAAGTGGATTGTCTGCTACAAGGGAAATAAAACTACATCATCAAATTAAATATTCTGGACATAGGAGGGTCTAGCAGACAATGATACAGGGAGTACTTCACCTCTTCCCAACATGCTCCTGGACCAGATCTTACTAAGATCTCCTATACCCCACAACCATCTTACCAAGGCCCCTTTTCCTTTTCTTCCTCCTGGATGGATGCTGATCATAGGTATACCACACCTCTGGGAAAAGGAATGCCCAGTGCCCATTCTGCTTTATTCTTTGTTTCCTCCACTCCTGGATGTGGGGTATATTGAAATAACACTGCTTTAGAAATCAGGGAGTCACACTAGGGTTTACCATCTATTTTACTGAGAAAACTCCAAGGACCATTGGGCCTTTCCATCCACCCTGCAACTGAAGCCTGCTTTATATTTTCATTCCCCAGTTAGAACGTGAGGTACTTAAGAATAGGAAATGACTGACTTTTCTAGTTGTATCCCTAGCACTAGGTAAATAGTAAGTCCTTAATAAATGGCTTGTTTGTAGATCCACTTTAACATACTGTGGTCCCAATCACATCAGAGGTTAGTTTTGTTCTAGAGAGTATATTTTAGGAGGAACATTGAGAAGCTATAGCATATCCAGTCAAGGGCCATAAACCTGAAAATGTCAAATGAGGATTGATTTAAAGATATTTGGTCTAGTGATATAATAAGCTGCTCATCAGTGGAGTTTTCCTATCTCAGGCTGAATGATCATTTGTTGGTGATATGTTAAAAGCTATACCTTGTTCAATTACTAAATGACCTACAAAGTCCCTTGAAAATACAAATTTCTATGATTATATCATTCTAATTTAGATTTATGGGGTCATTATGTTAGAGTTTGAAGAAGAATGGACATTGCCAAGTTTAATAAATTCCCTTTTACTACAAATGAGATTTATATGATATTTATGTTTCTATTTAAAATTTGTTTATTTATACTGCTTTTGTTACAAGGCCATAATCATGCTGAGGAATTTTGAGGTAGTCACATTTTAAGGTGGATGCCAGATACAAGTTTTGCAATCATCGACTAGTTCCTTGTATTTATATTTGCCTCATAACTCTTATTGGGTTTTTGATGCTGTACTATCCTCACGTATCACTCTACATCTCGTCGCCTTACTAGATTGCAAACTTTCTGAGGGAAAGGTCATAAATCACCTTTGCTTCTCTTCTCCATACTGCCCTTTAAATTTTAAGTGTTGTGTAAGTATTTGATGAATGACTGAATGATTACATTTGAAGTGCGAATATAATTCAGTTCACTGAATTCAATTCAATAAGTATTTGCCTAGCCTGTCAAGCTCTTTGCTAGATAATATTGAAATAGTCCTCACTTCTAGGAATTTACTTTCGATTGGGAAGAAACAACACACACATGTGTATGTATATATAAACATGTGCATATATACATATATGTAAACATATATACATACAGATATATGCAAACATGAAAAATAACACAAATTAAGTAATAACATAAGAACTTGATTACACATGTAAACTTCTTTGCAAATGTTAGTGTTCTATTTAAATGGAGTACATAACCATAGTTCTATGCTATCTATCATTATGATGATGATGATGATGAAGATGAGGTAATGGATGAACACTAACATGTTGATGTAGGGGATTAATAAAAGGCTTGGTAACAAATGGCACTTGCTTGAGCCTTGAAAAAAGAATCTAAGGGCTCCTTGGAGGTAAATAAGATTAATTTATATATTTTTGGTCAAATTGATCTTCTTAGATTACAGATTAGATCCCATTGCATCCTATCTCCTCCAACAGATCCCTCCCTCTCTCATCTTCACTCTTTCAGTTATTTTCAGTCTCTTCCTGTCTCATTCTCTACTGATTATAAACATATCTATGTCTCCCTCATCCTGAAAAAAAAATCCCTCATTTGATCCTTGTATCTCCATTATCATTTTATATCTCTTCATCCCTTTATAGCTAAATTCCTTGAAGAGGTCATCTAAAATAGATTCCCCCATTCCTCTTCTTTCTCTCCACTCTTTACCCTTTATAATCTGGTTTTTAACCTTATTATTCCAGTGAAACTATTTTCTCCAAAGTTAATAATGGTCTCCCAGTTGCCAAATCCAATAGCTTTTTCTGAATCCTGGTTCTCTTTGATCTCTCTGTAGCCTTTGATGCTATTGGTCACTATCTTTTCCATGATATTGTCTTCTCTCTATGATTTCAGAATACCACTATCTCCTTACTCTCTTCCCACCTATCTGACCACTCCATCCTTTTTTTTTTTCTTTTGCTAGATCCCTTTTCGGATCAAGCTGTCTAAGCATAGTCATCCTTCAGGGATCTGTCCTGGGCCTTCACCTTTTCTCCCTCTGCACTCCTTCACTTAGTAATCTTACCAACTTTCATGGCTTTAATTGTCATTTCTGTGCTGATGATCATCAAATCTACCTATTTTGCCTCAAATTGTCTGCTGACCTTCAATTTCTCATCAATTGTAGACATCTTAAACTCAACAAGTCCAAAACTGAACTCATTATCTTTCCCCCTTAACCCACTCACTCTCTGCCTTCCCTATTATTTTAGAGGGCAATACTATCCTCCCAGTCCGTCAGGCTCACAACCTAGTTGTCATCCTCAATTCCTCACTATCCCTCTTATTCACTCCCTAATCATATCATTTTCCAATGACTTATCAATTTTACCTTTGTAATATCTTTTGAAAAATGCCCCTTTTCTCCTGTTACATCACCCACATGTGGGTAGAGGCTCTCAACCCTTCATACCAGCACCTTTACAATATCCTGCTAATGGGTCTGCCTGCCTGAAGTCTTTCCCCTCTATGGTCCATCCTCCTTTTAGTCCTCAAAGTGATTTCCTAAAATGCCAGTCTGATCAAGTCACCTATCTGCTTACCAGTAAAGGCAAGTGGCTCCTTATCACCTCTAGGATAAAACCTAAAATCATCTGTTTGATATTTAAAACACTACTGATTTAACCCGTTCCTATCTTTCCAGTCTTCTTATATCTTCTCTCCAACAAATATTCTTCGATCCTGTAACACTGACTTCCTAACTGTTCCAAAACCAGGACACTCCAACTGTTGGTCATGGGCATTTCTTTAGTTATCCATTATGCCTGGAATGATCTCCTTCTTCTGCTTTGACTACTAATCTCCCTGGCTTCCTTTAAGTACCAATTACAAGTCATCTTTTACTGGTAGCCTTCCCTAACCCCTTTTAATTCTAGTACTTGTCCTCTGACAATTATTTTCTATTTAGTTTGCATGTGACTTGATTTGTATAAATTTTTATGCATGCTTTCTCCCTCATTATATTAACTCATTGAATGAAGAAACTTTATTATGCCTCCACTAAAAAAGACAAGAAATAAAATTCTATAAGAAACTATATCCCACTATAGCTTTTTTAAAAATAATTTACCACACTTAATAAGATAGTAACAGAACTGACCTGTGTATATTCCCTCTTGCTAGCTCATTCTGCTTATCCTGCCAAGGTGAGGCTGAGGTGGATCCATTGTTTATTCCATTAGCACCCGCTAAGTGCTTATTCTGTGAGCTGGGGCAATCTCCAGTCTTTGTGATCTGTATCTTGCCACTGGGCCCAGAATATTTTGAAGGAGAAAGTGAGGCCGGTGACTTTGCACAGCACTTTCTCACTTCAATTCCATTCACTTGCAAGTCATGGCATCATCTTCCTGATGCCATGGTCCTCTTTGAGAACAAAGGACAACCAATAACAACAGTGCTTAGCATAGTATCAAGCGTGTAATAGGAACTTAATAAATGTTTATTGATTTACTACAGTTTCACATCACAAAAGCAAAAGTAGTCATAATTTAGGGACATACGTGGAATCAAATACTATTTCAGCCATACTCATACATACATGTGTGTATAATTGTATCATCTATCATTATAGTTCTCTATCTATCAGTTGTGAGAGAATTATGCATTTTATTTGGTTCTCAAGGAAACTTTCCTTAATTCCCCTGACTTTAAATGATTCCCTGTAGAAAAGAACTATTGGTTATTTGTTGGGAATAGGTGTCATTAGATATCTGACTGAAGGCCACATATACATCCACTTTGCATCTTCATTCTATAAATGACAATATCACCCAAATATCTATTTATTTATAAATTTTCCCCAACTTATAGCATCAAAAATGTTCATAGATGGCTACTTTGACAACCCTGGGTTGTTTTCTTTTCCTTTTTAACCGGAAAGTAACAACATACCTACATCTACTTATTGAATAAGAAACTGATTTGAGAAAATTGTGTTGGTAAACGTAGTATTGAAATTCATTCAATACATGATTATTCATTTGCTTCAATCTCTCTTTCAATCTCTAATTCTTTCCTAATCAATCTTCTGCCATCATACTCTATTGACTCTTCTCCATCAATGATCATTAATGAGATTGTATCCAGGGGCCTTTACTTTGGGCTTCATTCTTATTGACCTTCCTGATCTTTTTGACATAATTGTTTGGCAATTACTTCTTGCATTTCATTTCTTCCTCAGTTTCCATTATATTGCACTTTGCTCATTCCTTCCCTCTATCAATAATCATTTTTCTTCTCCTTCCCTTTATGACTCTCCACATTCTATCTCTTCTCTAAATGTAAGACATACCTCAAGGACTTACCTTTGGCTTTCTTTACTTTTCTCTCTGTTCTCTCTCCTTAGTGATCACATTAGCAATGTCCTTTTCTTAATGGTAGAGACAATCACTGGTATCATATACTTTGTCATACATTTAATGTATATGTGGCATTACAGATTCACAATGGATTATAGATGATACCTTCTCTAATAAATGGATGTGAATCATGACTTGCCATCCTTAGCCTCAATAAATGGAACCTTTTTCTTCAGAAGCCACTGAAGGAAGTATTAAATAATTAGTTGTATCTCAATTGCTTTAGTGTGTTCCAAGTTTGCTAAAGTGGTGAAATAAGAAAAGCTTTTAAATTTGAAATACAAGAAAGTAATTAAGATCTGCAATGGGAACAGACAGGGAGAATCCCTTAGCAATACTCTTCCAGCATCACTATGAAGACTACCCATGTGCCTAGGTAAAGCTTGGAGCATAGTTAAATGGTAGGGAAACTGGTTACTTAAAGGAACTATGAAAGCCTATGCTCTGTTTTTCAGCAATATTAGCTGCTATATAAAAAAGTCTTTTTCTCTTAATTTCTAATAAATTATTCATTGAGAAACTCAGTCTATGTCATTGACAAAATAAAAATGTCAAAAAAATGTAGGCATTTACACCTAAATTAAGTATAATCTTCTTGGTACCTAACAGAATATAGAAGGGACTGTTGCTCCATCAGTTTAAAGGAACAAGTCAGTTGACATTAAAAAAATAATTTCACTTTTTAATAACAACTTTTAGCCATACCATCTGTATGGATGCTAATGTTGATCCTATAAGAATTTACTTCATACATGTATATCCTATTTCATCATTTGAAGTCCCAAATACACCTTTAAGTTTCTCTCTCCAATTCCCTTTTTCATTTTGTTTTATGAATTATATAGTACCTTTACCGAGGGCGCCTGTATATGGCAGAGTATCATAATACAATGCCAAGCATTTCTACTCCTTTGAAGTTTTTGGTTTTGTACTTCTTTTGTATTCCAGTAACTGAATTCATTATTAATTTCATGCATAATTCACATCATGATGAAGAATAATTTTTTGAGGTTTTGATGGAATTGTCATTCTAATAAATGAATGAATGAAATGGTAATACAAAGATGGAAAGTGTAGAAATTTGAACTTGATTAAATAATTTAGCATGACCTCTATCCTGAATCCCAAGAAATCCCTGTGATTAAACCAGTTCACCTGGGATATATTGAAGTGTTTTACTGTTGTTGTTGTTTGTTTTTGTTCTGTTTTATTGACCAACTTTGTAGGAAAAGAAACAAACAATTAAACAGAATGTTCCTCGTGGTACTGACATGCACTGGGGCTGAGGACCTGTTGCATTGGCTGATGCTTTCCAGCTAGAGTTCAAGGAAAAGCTAAAGTTGAATTGTTTCTCTTCATGAAAGTCTATCAGCCTGGATGTGTTGTATATTATATTATTATACATTTTATATATACATATATTATATGATATTATATCATATCATATCGTATCATATCATATCATTATATCATTGATATATAACTGAAATTGTTTAGCAAAGATGTTGGATCCTGAGTTGAGACCAGAGAAGACAGCATCAAGTTTAAAAAGGATATAACTTCCAAACAAGTTGTAATACCAAGAGGGGTTCATATATCTGTAACATTAAGTTCATTTGTAGATACTGTAGATACTTCATGTGTTTTTATGCCCAGCCCATTGAGGTCAACCCTGCCTTAGAAGCCTCCTCTAGCTTGACTGCAATTGGAAAATTCATTACCAGGAGTAACGTTACAATGGAATGAAATGATCATCTAAACTGGCTAGATTAGGCCTCGTTCCACAGAGAAAGGAGAGGCATAGACCTAGTTCAAATGATTTATGTTTCTGTGAGTGCAGCCCCTTATTGTAATTGAGTTGTATCAATGCCTTTGTTTATTTTTATTAAGTTTATGTATCGAAAAGCCCCTAGTGCCTGTTTACCTGAGATTGGTGCTTTTGTATGTAAATATGAGAGAGGTGAAGGACAGATTGGTCTAGTTACCCCATTAACTGAATAGTTTACTTCACTCTCCAGACAACTTCATGCAATCATAAAATCAAAAAGACAGTGAGTTACAAACATCAATGTTTTAATGTGCTAAATGAAATCCAAAAATACTTTACACTCTGAAATCCCTGAAAAAATTGTTGGATTATCTTTGATGGAATTCAAGAACAGCTAACTCTTGTCTGATCAAAGATAGGTTATTTTCCAATTTTTTTTTTAACCTGGACCCATTCTCTAGAAGACACAATCAAAGCAGGAATTATAGTCAATTCTCAACTTTCTCGGGGTTAACATTCCTAGAAAACAGTACAAAAGTTTAAAAATGCATATGTTGATATTTTGAACCTATAGGAAATATCAGATTATGGTTCTGTGACAATCAAAAGCAGTAATCTATCACTAGCCATTGCTGAAAATACATTTGTCCTCATATAATTTTTTATAACAAAACATTAATTCTGATAATACGCACTTTTCCTAACATCGTAACCATGAAATAAACCACAAATGCAGTATACAAAATAAAACTGTTACATGCCAAATATTTTTCTCACAAGAAATTCTCTAGAATTCTGTGATCTTTTGTACTAACATCTCAATTAAAAAAGCATTGATTTCAGACAATATTCACTTTTCATGGCACATTAAATTTGTAATACCATAAATACTGTACATCATTAAAATTCATAAAGCTAAAACATTTTTTACCTGAATTTTACCTTCCACTGTACCAGATGGTGGTGAGAGGACATTGTCCTGTATACTATGCTACTGCAAACCTCTCTATCTTGGCGTCCCTCTGAAAACCAAGGGTTATGTTATTGGAATTTTAGTGGCTGCTGTTGGAAGACATCAAGACTGGTGAGATCTAGATTTCACCTTTGACATTCTATCCTTCATGGTTGATGGATGGCATTGGAGTTCATGAAGGATAGAACATAATGTATATCCCTCAATGAGGGATGAAATAATTCCTCAAGGAGGTCTGCTTAATGTGCCGTCTGAGATCCTTAAGTATCGCCTGGCCATTATGGCTGCAGACTTTCTGGCATGAAGTTTACCTAACACCTTTATTTTCTCACTAGGCCACATAATTGACTTTGCACTTTGCCATGGCACCCAAAGGATTTGTACTGTGCTTTGGGGACATAATTGAAACCCAAAATTTGAGTTTTAATGACAAATAATGAAAATATACAATAAATGCATGAGAAGCTCATTACTCTACAAGTGTAAGGTGAACACAAACAGTGAAGCAGCTAGTAAGATGCTAGCTACTCTACAAATTCGTGCATGTTACTCATCTCATTTATTTTTTTAATCTAGTGCACATAGCTGAAAATATGCTAAGTTGCCAGTGAGAAAGGAAAAATTAGGTAGTTAGTCAAATCATACAAATACTTGAATTCATGAAAATAAAACATGCAAAGGTTGAGGTTTTACTGTAGCTTCAAGTAGTGTGTTTTTTAACCATCTATAAGACAACCAACTATAGAGAAAGCATTAAGCTTTTGAGAAACAATAATTATGTCTTTTTCTTTTCACTTCTGCAACAGAGAAGTAGATACATAGGGAGTTTTTCTCCTCCCTCACCTTAGGCATGATGCTTTGCATTGAAGATATTTGCCCAATAGTAGACCAAAGTGTTAGGGAGCAGTGGAGGGACCTCTGAGAAGTGCCCCTCCCAGCAGCCTAATGGAAAGGAAGCTATATGTTCAGGACACAATTATCCCCTAGCAGTTAGAAGTTGACATATAGAGAGGAGCTGCTCTTTGGAGCCCAGCTGAACAATTTGCCTATCATAGATGCCCCAAGAAAGTAGCATGAAGATGATACTTCCAATGAGACCCTGAGGTACCAGAATTTTATGCTACTTTGGCCACAAGTGTTCCCTACATATGTTCCTCAGTGCTAGAGTATGCTATGTATATGACTATTTTCTTCACATATTTGTAGTAGGATATTCCCCAAGTTTGTCAGGGTAATGCTTAACAGCTAATGTTCTTACCATGCTATCTTAGTAAATGTCTTTGCTTTCAGCTTATTGTGTTTACTGTTTTACCAGAGTATTAAAGATTATTGCCAGTTGGGGAATAGTGAGTTATAGTGTTTTTGGTAAGGGTTTACAGAGTATATTTGAATCTAACATAGTCTTTCCCCAGGGAACGAAGCTAATAGTGTGAGATAAAGAGGGGGAAGGCTAGCCCAAAGACATGCTGATAGGCAACCAGTACACAGAAAATTTAGGGTTTTTTTCTTTTGTTTTATTGTTGTGTTTGGGCATTTAATTTTCTGGTATTTTTCTGTAATAGTGAGAATGATTGCTTTTAAGATAACTTGATGTGTTTAGTGCTTATGTACTGATAAATCCCTTATTGAATCTAGAACGAATGTTGCAGAGACACAATGCTAGTGTCTTGCAATTAACTTAAAACATACTGTGAGACTTCATCCAAGTTATGTATGTGTGTGTGTGTTTGTGATTTGACTTGAGAGTATCCAGACTGTTCATCTTATTATAGCATGAGTCCAGAGGGTTTATTTGTGATCCATATGGATTATGTGACTATAGATTTATATTTTGCTGGTGGCCTTGAGACCCTAAACAATCAACCTCATATCTCTTTGGCTCTTTTCTGAGTTCAAATACTTTTCATCTAGATTGATATTTCTGTTGAGTTAAATACTGTTTGGATGGCTCTCTATGTTGCAGGAGTCCATTGGGAAAATTTCAGTTATTCTACATGTAGCAAGAACTCACAGATTTTTTTTTTTCTGGAGGACTGTGAAAGGCATGTATATTAGTTTCATTAGAGAGTACCTTCTGGGGATTTATTTGTTCATAGTGGACATTTATTGATTATTCATTCTTAAGGGTATATTTTTTAGTTAATTTGAGTCTAAGGACACTAAAATTTAAAGTTTTTTAAAAGATACAACAATACATATGTAACACAAATTTTAAGATGTGCTCTTACTTACATGGGAATGTGTTTTGCATGACTATCCACATATAACCCATGTCAAATTGCTTTCCTTCTCAATTCAGAGGGGACAGAAGGGAGGGAGAGAATTTGGAAGGCAAAGTTTGAGAAAAAGAATCTCAAAATTCTTATTACATGTAATTGGGAAAAATAAAATATTGAACCAAAAAAAGGGGGGAAAGAGAAACACATATAGAAAAATGAAAAGTGCTGTTGTGATAACCAAGAGTATACAAAGACACATTTAATTTTCATGACAATTGTCTTTTACCAAAGAATGAATGAGTACAAATTGCCCAATGCATATTAAAGTTTCTTTATCTCCCTCTTCTAGAAATTATATGTAGAGAGCAATTCCAAAGTAACGCATTGCCACTAAATAATGAAATCAGCTCTTCTTTTTTTAATGGTGTATCATTGGATTAATTTAAAATGCAAAATTTTTTAAGATATTAAGACATGTTTAAATACACTCTGTACTCATGTCTCTGAAAATCTTATTGTATTCTGTTAGTGGCCTGAATATAGATGTGTTAGCAGCTTACCTCCCTAGTTTTGCTTTAGAGGACATGATTATAAATATTATCAAGCCCCTGGAGGTAGGCTGGGGTTTTGGGAGGAGGAGGCAGGCAAAACCTTTCACCAATCTAACTTTTTAGGCATTGTTGCCAGTATTGTAGCTAACTGCTTCTAGTTATTCCACTTTTTAGGTGTTTGAAATATGGGTGGGGATAGATGAACATTATCCCTCCCTCTCTTTGCTCCAGTGAAGATTATCATTCTTTTAGGAAAGAATGGCCTCCAGCTTATCATGGTTGAAAGCAGGGGTTTGCAGGAGTTAGCCCCTATAGCCCACTGGAGAGCTGATTGTTAAAATTTCAGTTTGAACTTTTATACATCAGAAATGAGCAAATGCTACATATCATGGCCTAATTTGCCATTTTCTTTTAGGAATTTAAAAAGCGATGGAGAAAATCTCAATAATGCAGATTAAACTCAAAAGTTAGTTGTGTTTTTTGAGAGAGGGTTATTAAACATACCAACAACACACTCAAGCATGAATAGGTTGACTTTCCTTATATTAGTGAGGGAAAACTCCCTTGGTTAATATTATGTTTCCAAATGAGAGATGTCGAATGAATTGAAGAGGCAGCTTTTGGGAAGAAGCCTCCATTGTCCTTTGGAACTGGGAGATCTCTGAATATGGAAGATAAGGTATTGTTCTTCTTCAATGGAGGGAGTTGAAAAGTTTGGTGCTAGCAGGAAGAAACATAATTAAGAATGTATATCTTAAACAGATTGGAGATGCAGAATAAATAAGACAGAACAGTTGAAAGATGATACCAGGATTGTATGACTTGGACGACCTGATGGTAATGATACCCTAAGGAGAAATACGGAGATTTGTCAGTGGAATGGATACTAGGGGAAATATTCAATCTATCTGTGGGCATTTGGATTGAAACTGCATGGAGTATTCAAAGCCTGTTCTGCAGGAATCTGCTAATGTGCAGAACTATGTGATAGGTAGTTGTGCATATATGAATACGGAGTTACTTTGCATAAGAAAAGATAATTTTACCTGTAAAATTTTGTTATCATACATTTCAAATTATTAAGGCATTTTTTGCTGTTTTATTTTTGAAGTAAAAAATAAATGCATACTGATGTAATTTAAAAAAGAATTTATGGTATAAGTTAACTACCAATAGAAGGCAAAACTTCAGTTTTCCTCTCTTTCCCAAAAGTTGGGAAATATGTGTGCCCTTCCATCATACCCCAAAGGAATCACTAGAAATAATATGTTGCATCTTTCTTTTCAGAAACAATTGCTTGCCTTATGTTTTGAAAATTATTTTAAGGACTCTTTTGATTACAAGTGTCATGGTATACTTTCATGTTTCTCTGAGCTAGGAATATATCTTATTGATTTATTGCTTGATTGCTTGATTTATTGCCTAAATTGATACTGAGACTCTATAGGCATCACTAAACAAAGAATTCCCTCTACACTCCATGTATCTGGGAATTCTCATTAACTGACTCTTTATCTCTTAAGAAAGAGTGCAACTTTAGGGGGTTTGAATTGCAAATGTTCTAATAATAAGTAACTGAAAATTTTGAGAGCCTAAAAATGTTACACCTGTGGCATATAGCATGAAATGGTTTCTCAATTCAGGTACGATGTGGGGATCTGAACCTAGATCCTCTGACTACAAAGCAACTTGTTTTGTTTTTGTTTGTGTTTAATTTCATTTTGCAATGCTGTTGATAACAGTTATCTAGAAGATATTCACATCATAGTAAAGCCCTGGAAATGTATCATTGACCAACCACTTTGGCATTATGATCTAGAACAAGAGCTGGCAAACTATGGTCTGTGTTCCAAATCTAGCCCAACAATGTTTTTCATATGATCCACAAGCTAAAAATGATTTTACATTTTTAAACAGCATGAAACTGAACTTTAAAAATGTTTTCAAAAAAACCCTTCACTTGTGGGGCAGGAGTATTTGGCTTGGCAGGCAGGAGTATACTAATTCCTGCTTTATAATAACTTAGTATCTCCATCAGTAGTTATAGGTGGTTTTAAGTGTAAGACAGAAATTAGCTCCAGTTAAGGAAATTAAAAATCAATTACATAGCTTTTTAATATTTAATTGATTTATTTTCAGTTTTCAAATTTCATTTCCATAAGTTTTAAATTTTCTCCCCCTCTCCCTTCCCTCCCCAAGACAGCATGCAATCCTATATGGGCTCTACACATACATTCCAATTAAATACAGTTTCACTTTAGTATTGTTGCACAGAAGAATAAGAAATGGGAGAAACCATGAGAAAGAAAACAAAACAAAACAAAAAAGAAAAGAGTCTGTTTCACTCTGCATTAATACTCCATAGTTCTTACTCTGGATTTGGATGGCATTTTCCATCAGGAGTCCTTTGGAAAAGTTTTAGGTGCTTGAATTGCTGAGAAGGGCTAAGTCAATCAAAATTAGTCCTTACACAGTGTGGCTGTTGCTTTGTACAGTGTTTTCCTGGTTCTGCTCACTTCACTCAGCATCAGTTCATATAAGTCTTTTGAGGTTTTTCGAAAGTCTGCCAGCTCATCATTTCTTATAGCACAATAGTGTCGCATTACATTCATATACCACAACTTATTCAGCCATTCCCCAGTTGATGGGCATCATCTAAATTTCCAGTTCTTGGCCACCACAAAAAGAGTTGGTATAAATATTTTTGTACACATGGGACCTTTTCTCATTTTTACAATCTCTTTGGGATATAACCCTAGAAGCAGTATTGCTTGGTCAAAAGGTATGTACATCTTTGAAAGTCCATATTTTGCCTTGGAGCATGATACTCACTTTTGCTGGGTAGGTGATTCTTGGTTTTAATCCTAGCTCCATTGACCTCTGGAATATCGTATTCCAAGCCCTTTGATCTCTTAATGTAGAAGCTGCCAGATCTTGGATTATTCTGATTGGGTTTCCACAATACTCAAATTGTTTCTTTCTGGTGGCTTGTGGTATTTTCTCCTTGATCTGGGAGCTCTGGAATTTGGCAACAAATTCCTAGGAGATTTCTTTTGGGATCTATTTGAGGAGGCAACTGGTGGATACTTTCAATTTCTATTTTGCCCTGTGGCTCTAGAATATCAGGGTAGTTCTCCTTGATAATTTCTTGAAAGATGATATCTAGGTTCTCTTTTTGATCATGGCTTTCAGGTAGTCCAATAATTTTTAAATTATCTCTCCTGGATCTATTTTCCAGGTCAGTGGTTTTTCCAATGAGATATTTCACATTGTCTTCCATTTTTTCATTCCTTTCATTCTGTTTTATAATATCTTGATTTCTCATAAAGTCACTAGCTTCCACTCGCTCCAATCTCATTTTTAAGGTGGTATTTTCTTCAGTGGTCTTTTGGACCTCCTTTTCCATTTGGCTAATTCTGCCTTTCAAGGCATTCTTCTCCTCATTGGCTTTTTGGAGCTCTTTTGCCATTTGAGTTAGTCTATTTTTAAGGTGTTGTTTTCTTCAGTGTGTTTTTCAGTATTTTTTTGGGTCTCCTTTAGCAAGTCATTGACTTGTTTTTCATGGTTTTCTTGCATCCTTCTCATTTCCCTTTCCAATTTTTCCTCTTTTTCTCTAATTTTCTTTTCCAAATCTTTTTTGAGCTCTTCATGGCCTGAGACAGGTTCATGTTTTTCTCGGAGGCTTTTGTTGTAGGCTCTTTAACTTTATTGACTTCTTCTGGATGTATGTTTTCAGTCTTCTTTGTCACCAAAGAAATATTCCAAAGTCTGAGACTGAATCTGGGTGTGTTTTCACTGCCTGGCCATATTCCCAACCAACTAACTTGACTCTTGAGTTTTTCAGCAGGGTATGACTGCTTGTAGATTAAAGAGTTCTATATTCCAAGCTTGGGAGGATGCCCCAGCTCTGCCACACCAGCACTCCTCCTTCCCCAAGAATCCCCAACCCAGAATGGACTTAGATCTTCAGCAGGCTCTGCACTCCTGCTCTGATACACCACTTAATTCCTCCCACCAGGTGGGCCTGGGGCTGGAAGCAATTACAGCTGTAGTTCTGTAGCTGCCCCACCTCCACTGCTCCCGGGGGTGGTAGCTGAACCGTGAACTCCTTCCACTCACACAGCTTTTCCCATTAACCTTCTCTGTTGTCTTTGGTGTTTGTGGGTTGAGAAGTCTGTTAACTGCTGCAGCTCACTGATTCAGGGCACTAGGACCCACTCTGCCCGGTTCCTGGTCTAGTTGGTCCATGCTGCACATGCTGGGCTCTGCTCCACTCCACTCCCAGCTCCACTCCACTCCACTCCCAGCTCCGTGAGGGATAGACCTCACCCAGAGACCATCCAGGCTGTCCTGGGCTGGAGCCCTGCTTCCCTCCGTTATTTTGTGGGTTCTGCAGTTCTAGAATTGGTTCAGAGCCATTTTTGTAGGTTTTTGGAGGGACTTGGTGGCAGCTCACGCTAGTCCCTGCTTTTCAGCCACCATCTTGGCTCTGCCCCTCCCAGGCATGTACATTTTTGTAGCCCTTTGAGTACAGTTCCAAATTGTCCTCCACAATGGTTGGATCAGCTCACAGCTCCACCAACAATGAATTAGTGTTCCAACTTTCCCATATCTTCTCCAGCATTTATCATTTTCCTGTTTTGTCATGTTAGCCAATCTGGTATGTATGATTTGCAACTCTCTAATCAATAGTGATTTAGAGCATTTTTTTCCATATGACTATAGATAGTTTTAGTTTCTTCCTCTGAAAACTGCCTGTTCACATCCTTTGACCATGTATCAATTGGGGAATGACTTGTATTCTTGTAAATTTGACTCATTTCTCTATATATTTTAGAAATAAGGCCTTTATCAGAGAGGCTAGTTGTAAAAGTTCTTTCCCAGTTTTCTGCTTCCTTCCTAACCTTAGTTGCATTGGCTTTGTTTGTGCAAAAGCTTTTCAATTTAATGTAATGAAAATTTTCCATTTTGTATTTCATAATGTTCTCTATTTCTTGTGTGGTCATAAATTTCTCCATTCCCCATCAATGTGACACATAAACTATTCCTTGCTCTCCTAATTTGTTTATAGTATCAACCTTTATACTTACATCATGTATCTATTTGGACTTTATTCTTGTCTACAGTGTCAGATGTTGGTTTATGCCCAGTTTCTGCGATACTATTTTCCAGTTTTCCCAGCAGTTTTTGTCAAACAGTGAGTTGTTATCCCAGAAACTGAGTTTATCAAACAGTAGATTTCTATAATCATTGATTGCAGTGTCTTGTGGACCTAACTTATTCCACTGATTTACTCCTCAATTTCTTAGGCTACCGAACCAAGTGGTTTTGATGATAGCTGCTTTACAATACAATTTAAGATCTGGTATAGCTAGACCACCTTCCCTAGCATTTCTTTTCATTAATCCCCTTGATATTCCAGAACTTTTGTGCTTCCAGATGAATTTTGCTATTATTTACTCTAGTACTATAAAATAAATTTTTGGTAATTTGATTAGCATGGCATTACATAAGTAAATTAATTCAGGTGTAAGTCATATTGACTTATATTAGTTGAGTCTGAACCTCATCAGATTCAGGAGTTGGGAAGATCTCTGAGTTCAAATCCAGCTTCAAACACTTATTAGATATTTAACTTTGGTTAACCATGGCAATAACACTTTAAATTAGTAAAATATAAAAGAAATGTCAGATAATATTCACATAAATAAATCATCATGGAAACTTACTATGGTTAGTTCGCCTATATACAAAACACATTTATTCAGCATCTAATGTTTACTAGGTGCCATAGGCACAATCACATAGTCACATAGATTCATAAACATACACACACTCAAACTATTTCAGTTTCAGGTATTAAGTTCGTGGAATATGAATTATTGGGATTATTTTTCATTTCAGTTTAAGTAGAAATTAGGGTTTTATAAGCATTTTTAAATAATTGTTCATGATTTGTGCCTGCAATTTCTTTCAATAATTCAAAGGATCTTGCTGCTTGAAAATGAAGAAAAGTGGAAAATGAGAAGTCTAAAGGCAACAAGTGAAAACTTTAATATTTGAACTAAGCAGAAAGTTCATTTATTCTGGATTAAAAGTCCAAGTAAAATGTACTAGGGTTTCACAAAAGCCTTTTCAAATATTGGTGAATGGAAATTTATTACTTAAAAGAGGAAAGAAGAAATCAAAAATAAAAAAAAAAATAAATGATTTCGGTTACCCATGGGGGATTTGGTGAGGATTAACGACATTCCAATATGAAGGAGTATTGTCAACATCTAATCAGATGCCAGAAGGTAATTGTTCCTCATAGAGAAAATCAATTCTCTCTCTCTCTCCTTCTCTCTCTCTCTCTCTGTTTCTCTCTCTCTCTCTCTCTCTCTCTCTCTCTCTCTCTCTCTGTGTGTGTGTGTGTGTGCATGTGAGCACACCACACATGCATGTGTGTAATGCAGTTTGGATACTAAAATAAGAAATAGGGGAAGTTAGAAAAAAAAATCTCTAAAACCCTGAACTGAAGGAGGAAAAGAAGTAGAAACATGACTTCAGTATTCCCTAAGGAGTCCCTTTTACACAACTTCTTTTAAGAACAAAAAAGTTAAATATAAGTTTGAATAGTAAGAATCTAATAGATTTCTTCCAAATGCAGCTCTTTAACAAAAGTCGTTAAAAAGTTTAAAAAAAAAAACTGAAGAAACTGAACTATATGCCACTCCAGATCAAGTGAATCTTCAAGTCTTATGATAATTGAATAAAGTTTAAGATTTACTGAGATTAGTATATATTCAGCAATAAAGACTGACTGAGGATTTCTTATTATCACTTTTAAGATTAAGAAAGATATGGGCAGAACAAAGATGGCCACTGGAAAGTAGAGACTTACATGAGCTCCCTCCCCACCAGGTCCCTCCACAAAACCTATAAAATGGCTCTGAACAACTTCTAGAACTGCAGAACCCACAAAATAGCAAAGAGAAGCAGGGCTCCAGCCCAGGACAGTCTAGATGGTCACTGGGTAAGATCTATTGCACACGGAGCTGGGAGCAGAGCGCAGCCTGGACCAACCAGACTAGGAACCAGGCAGAACAGGACCTAGTGCCCTGAATCAATGATCTATGGCAGTCACCAGACTTCTCAACCCACAAACACCAAAGACAACAAAGCAGGTTAGTGGGAAAAGCTTCAGGGGACAGAATGAACAGAGTTTGTGGTTCGACCACCACCCCAAGGGCAGCAGGGGTTGTGCAGCTACAGAATTACAGCCGCAGTTACTTCTGGTCCCAGGCCCACCTGGTGGGAGGAATTAAGTGGAAAATCATAGCAGGAGTGTGGACCCTGCTTAAGATCTGTCTCTGGTCTGGGTTGGTGGTTCTTGGGGGAGGAGGAGCGCTGGTGTGGCAGAGCTGACCGTATAGAAATAGTTCTGAAAACAATAGCACATACCCTCCAGCTTGGAACAAAGTACTCTCTACTCTAAAAGCAGTCATACCCCAAGGAAAAATTCAAGGGTCAAGTAGTTGGCTGGGAACATGGCAAGGCAGGGAAAATGGACTCAGATTCAGACTCAGACTTTGGAATCTTTCTTTGGTGAAAAAAAGACCAAAATATACAGCCAGAAGAAGTTAACAAAGTCAAAGAGCCCATATCAAAAGCCTCCAAGAAAAATATGAACTGGTCTCAGGCCATGGAAGAGCTCAAAAAGGATTTGGAAAAGAAAATTAGAGAAAAGGAGGAAAAATTGGGAAGAGAAATGAGAATGATGTGAGAAAACCATGAAAAACAAGTCAATGACTTGCTAAAGGAGACCCAAAAAATACTGAAAAATACACTGAAGAAAACAACACCTTAAAAATAGACTAACTCAAATGCCAAAGAGCTCCAAAAAGCCAATGAGGAGAAGAATGCCTTGAAAGGCAGAATTAGCCAAATGGAAAAGGAGGTCCAAAAGACCACTGAAGAAAATACCACCTTAAAAATTAGACTGGAGCAAGTGGAAGCTAGTGACTTTATGAGAAATCAAGATATTATAAAACAGAATGAAAGGAATGAAAAAATGGAAGACAATGTGAAATATCTCATTGGAAAAACCACTGACCTGGAAAATAGATCCAGGAGAGATAATTTAAAAATTATTGGACTACCTGAAAGCCATGATCAAAAAAAGACCCTAGATATCATCTTTCAAGATATTATCAAGGAGAACTTCCCTGATATTCTAGAGCCAAAGGGTAAAATAGAAATTGAAAGAGTCCACCAGTCGCCTCCTCGAAGAGATCCCAAAAAGAAAACTCCTAGGAATATTGTTGCCAAATTCCAGAGCTCCCAGATCAAGGAGAAAATACTGCAAGCAGCCAGAAAGAAACAATTTGAGTATTGTGAAACACAATCAGAATAATCCAAGATCTGGCAGCTTCTACATTAAGGGATTGAAGAGCTTGGAATATGATATTCCTGAGGTCAATGGAGTTAGGATTAAAACCAAGAATCACCTACTCAGCAAACTGAGTATTATGCTCCAAGGCAAAATATGCACTTTCAATAAAATAGACAACTTTCAAACTTTCTCAGTGAAAAGACCAGAGCTGAATAGAAAATTTGACTTTCAAACACAAGAATCAATAGAAGCATGAAACGGTAAACAAGAAAGAGAAATTACAATGGACTTACTAAAGTTAAACTGTTTTGGTTACATTGCTACATGGAAAGATAGTGTGTATGATTCATGGGACCTCAGTATTAGTGTAGCTGAAGGGAATATACATATGTGTATATGTATGTGTATATATGTCTATGTGTATGTGTGTGTGTATGTGTGTGTGTATGTGTGTCTGTGTACATATATATATATATATATATATATATATATTTATATATATATACACCCATATATAGATAAAGGGCAGAGGGTGTGTTGAATATGAAGGGATGGTATCTAAAAAAGTAAAATCAAATTAAGGGATGAGAGAGGAATATATTGAGAGAGGGAGAAAGGGAGAGATAGAATGGGGTAAATTATCTCACATAAAAATGGCAAGAAAAAGCAGTTCTGTAGGAAGGGAATAGGGGGCAGGTGAGGGGGATTGAGTGAATCTTGCTCTTATCAGATTTGCCTCGAGGAGGGAATACCATACACACTCAATTGGGTATCTTACCCTACAGGAAAGAAAGAGGGGGAATATTAAAAGGGGGGGATGATAGAAGGGAGGGTAGATAGGGGGACGAAGTAGTCCAAAACAAACACTTTTGAAAAGGGACAGGGTTAAGGGAGAAAATTGAATAAAGGGGGATAGGTTAGGAAGGAGCAAATTATAGTTAGTCTTTCACAACATGAGTATTGTGGAAGTGTTTTACATAATGATATGCATGTGGCCTGTGTTGAATTGCTTGCCTTCTTTGGGGGGGGTGGGCAGGGGGTGGGTTGCAACTCAAAGTTTTAAAAACAGATGTTCAAAAAAAGTTTTTACATGCAACTAGGAAATAAGATACACAGGCAATGGGGCATAGAAATATATCTTGCCCTACAAGAAAGGAAGGGAAAAAGGGATGGGAGGGGAGTGTGGTGACAGAAGGGAGGGCTGACTGGGCAACAGGGTAACCAGAATATACACCATCTTGGAGTGAGTGGGTGGGTAGAAATGGGGAGAAAATTTGTAATTCAAACTCTTGTGAAAATCAATGCTGAAAAGGAAAAGAAAGATTAAAAAAGATGGATTCTCAGTATCAGACATTTAGTCAACTTGAGTACTTTCAAAAATCCTTCAAAAGGTCAATGTTTGTTTGTATTGTTAAGTGGGAGTGAAGGGGTCAATTTTTCCACTTCTTCCTTGGCATATATTTGGCAACACTCAGCTCTCCACTTCTGGTGCCAGCCATTTTTGGACATGTTTGGTTAATTTACAGTTTTAATTTTTCAAAGCATCCAGGAACCCTGGCTATTGTAAAGTAGTCAAATAAATAAGAATATATAATTCCAAACACAGCCTGAGAACCCTAATTACTGAAAAGGGTAGTATCAAAGAACTATCAATTAAATGGTTCTCTGGCACACTGTTTTTGACATTGTTCTAAGCTGAGTCCACTTCTTCCATTTTCTAAATAACCCTGGGTTCAAGAAATAAAGGAGGGGGTGGAGCCAAGATGGCTCTGTGAAAGGAAAGAACTACCAGAGCTCTCTCACAAATTCTGTCAGATACATCTAAAAAAGTGAATATGAGTAGATTTGAGAGCATTAGAAGCACTAGTAGACTGAGAGGGGTAGGAGCACTAGGCATGTGGAATGGCACAAGACCAAACCAACCAGGAAGAGCAGAGGAATCTAGCCAGCACAAGGGTCTGGGAGAGTGCTGGGTGAGCAAAACACCAGAGGAGGAACAGGCCCAGGGTGAAAGTACTGGCTATGGCCGCAATTGAGCCCCAGGCCTCTCAGCCCAGGACAGGTGTCTGTTGGAGCACAGCACCTGTCACCACAGGAGCAGCTAGCCCAGAGGCCTCCAACCCACAGTCTAAAGATTTGAAATTCACCTTCTTGAACTTCTGGGAGCCATGATGTCCAGGTAAAAATGACTTTCATCCCTCCCCTGAATAAACCCAGAGAATACCACCTCAGGAGAAACAGAGGAGCCAGAAGGGAGGCTTCAGTAGTGAGAGAAGTGGGGGAGAGGGCCCTTCCCGTTGTGGCAGAAGGAGACTAGTGCAGGAAGAGAGGTGTCCCAGCAGCCCTCACATCAGCAGAACAATGAGAGTAACTGAGCCTCAGGGGGTGGAGCTAGCAAACGTCAATGCCAGGAATCCTGATGGGGCTTTGCACAGCCAGGGAAAGTGGCAGACACCAGCACAGGCAAGAGCTGAGACCACCCATTCTGTAGAACATTCCTGGGGAAGAGGATACCCCCCAGCAGCCAGATCACTCCTCTCTCACACCTCGTGAAACCAGAGGCCATAGAACATAAAGCCAGTGAGCAGACCCAAAGATTCCAATGCAAGAAACTTGGGACAGAGCCCCCTGAGCCTCAGAAATGGAGATCCACTTTAGAAGCCAGGAGGAAAAAAAACACCATGTAAAAACAAGCTAAGATGCTAAAGATGATCGATTCGTATTATGGAGACAGGGAAGACCAAAATACCTATTCAGAAGAGGACAGCATGGACACTACACCAACATTTGAAACCTCAAAAGGGAAAGCAAACTGGTCTCTAGACCAAAAAATATTCTTGGAAGAACTCAGGAAGAACTTTAAAAATCAAATTAGGGAGATAAAAGAAAAAAATGGAAAAAAAAAGAAATAAAGGACAATAGGATTATGAGCTAGAAAAAGGAATAGATTTCAAAGGTCATCTATTCCAACTCCATACTTTAACAAATGAGGGGATTAAGGTTTAAGGCCCTACTTGAAGATAAATAAGTGTTAGAGATATAATATAAACCCGTATTTTCATGGGCCTGAGTCACTGTTATTTCCCTAGTACTATGAATAAATTAGTTGTGCTCATATGGAACACATATGCAATTATGAGCTAAGACTAAGAAGTTAATTTAAATTGCTCCAGAATGGGAAGCTGCAAAGCAATTGTCTTCTTTCAAATCATCTTGAATGATACTTTTTTGCTACCTTATGCAGAATAAATGAGCAGAGATAGGTTCTTTTACATCCTAAAATATAGAAATCTAAAGTAATCTTTTCCTTGCTCAAGAACATTGCAATATTCAAAGGAGTTCAGCATTATTGAGTTGCTGCAGAACTAGTCTGGTGTCCTTAAGACCTAAGTTTGAATCCTATATCTAACACCTACTCCTGGTGGGACCTCATAAGTTGGTTAGTCAGCTAAGACCTATTAAATGTCTACTGTGTCTGAAGTACTGTGCTGAGCCCTGGGAATATAAGCAAATTAAAAAAAAACACCCTGTTATCACAAATAATTTGTGGTCTAATGAAGGACACAGTATGAAAACATCTTATGTTCAAAGACAATACACATAGGATAAAATGGAACTATGTTCAGGAGGAAGATATTAACTATAAAGAAAACTGAGTAAAGCTTTTTACAGAAAGTGGGAGTTAGCTGAGATTTAAAACAGGAGTCAGGTAAATGAGAATGGAGTGTCTAAGATGGATCCAATAAATGGAGTATAATGTGAAAAGAATAGCAAAGTGTGAGTGTCAGTGGATCGCAGTGTATGTCAAGGGGATTAAGGTATAATAAGTAAAGTAGGATGGGGCCAAGTAATGAAGGCAATGGTTACCAATACGGAGCCACTGGAGCTTTTTGAAATGGGGGGTGAGGTAAGGGTCTTCTTTGGTTGGAAAGGTGTTTTAAGAAGATAAAATTGACAATTGAGTAGAAAATGAATTGGAATGGGAAGAGACTTGGAGAAGGGATAACAGAAAGCTATAGCAACATTTCAGATGTGAGTTAATGAGAAACTAAACCAAGCTATTTACAATGTCAGAAGGAACCAGGAGAGATATAAATGAGAAGGTGGAACTACAGTAGATTGGACATGGGACTTGTTGTGAGAAAGAGTGAAGAGAAACAGATGATACCTTGATTGTGAGCTAAATGAATGGGAGAATGGTGATAGCCTTAACATTAACAGGAAAGTAAGGAAGAGTCAAGGCATAATGAGTTCAACGGAAGACAGAAAAATGAGGAAACTTCCCTACTGGCAAGAAACAAATAATTCCAGCATCTTTGCCAAGAAACCAAGAATGGTTTCTAAATAAAGATGGGTAGTTATCTGAGCAGAGATGCTGATAATGACCACTAGCATTTCCAAACATCCACTTTGGTTACAAAGAAATTTTGCGTCTTAAGTTTGTGAGTCATCAGAACAGATCAATGCAAAATGACCCTAAGAAAAAGAGAAATGAAACTGAACTGAAAGGAAATATAGATTATAATTTGTTGTTGCTGTTGTAGAGTTCAATTCTGTTGTGAATAAATGCATTATGTTGTAGTGAATACACTAAAAAACAGAAGAGTCATTCTAAAATGACAAATGACTGTAGGATATGAATTGGCAGGTTTGAGGGAGAAATCCAAGGTATTACTAGCCATATAAAAATGATCTAAAAACTAATAGACAAATCCACATGAAAACAACTCTAAGGAATCACCTCAGACATCAAATTTGCTAATATGACAAAAATGGAAAATTAATGTCTGATAAGTGTGAGAAAACATGAGCTTGAAAGGCACTACCACAGATTGGGCACAAATAGTCCATACGAACATTTGGAGTAGTGATGTATGTGCATCTAACATTTCTTTTGAGCTATTGCAATTCTGCTTTGCCCACAGAATAGAGAAACTTCTTTGATGCAGTTATGCCATGCTGATTGGTCATGAGCCACTTTCTTCCATGTCTCACAGTCACTTCCAAAGCTCTTCAGAGAAAGAATTTGAGAGTGTCCTGTATTGCCTCTTCTAATCAGCATGGCAGTACTTCCCTTGTATGAGTTTTCTATCAAATAGTCTTTTAGCAAACGTACTTTATGCAGTGAAATAATGTGGTCTGCTTATTAGTGTTGTACTCTTAGCAGTCGGGGTTTAATGCTTGCAATTCGGTTTGATAAAATACCTCAGTGTCCCATACCTTATCTTATCATGTGATCTTTGGAATTTTCCTAAAACAAGGGAAATGAAAGCAATTCAATTTCCTGGCATGGCACTGGTATACTGTCTAGGTATCATAGACATTCAACAATGAGGTCAGCACAACAACCTCCAGTTTGGTAGGCAGTCTTATACCTCTTCTCTCCTGCACTTTCCTTCTGATTCTCCCAAACAGTGAGCTAGCTCTGGCAATGTGTGTATCAACCTCATGATCTATGTGTACATACTTGGAAAGTATACTGCCAAGGTAAGTTAACTTATTCACAGCATTCATAATTTCTCCATGTGCTGTAACTGATGGTTCCTAGCAGGGGTAGCATGGTGTTGACTGATGAAGAACCTGTGTTTCCTTGATGTGAATTGTTAAGGCAAAATTAGAACAAGCAGCAGAGGACTAATCCATACTTGTTTGCATCTCAACCTCAGAGGCTGCATCGAGCACACAACTATCTGTGAACAAAAAGTCACACACCAATTCTCCCTCTACTTTGGTCTTGGCTTATAGTCTTTTCACATTAAATAGTTTACCATCATTATGGCAGCTGACCTTGATGCTATTTTTGTCCTGATTGAAAGCATCAGACAACACTGCAGAAAACATCATGCCAAAAAGCATGGGAGCAAGCAAACATCCCTGCTTCACTCACTTAGTGACTGGGAAATTGTGAGAGCATTGTCCATTATCCAGAACCTGGACAAAGATGGCTTCGCAAAAGAGACGTACAATACTGTTGACCTTCTCCATGCAACCAAATTTTTCCATAATTTTCCACAAGTTCTCATGACTGACCTTGTCAGAGACCTTTGTTAGAATCATGAGTGTTGTGTACAGACCTCTGGTCTGCTCCTAGAAATTCTCTTAAAGTTGTCAAGCAGCAAGCATCATTACAACCATTCCTTGGTCCTTTCTGAAGTCACATTAGTTCTCAGGTAGATGACCATCTTCTAGGTGAAAGATTAGCCTATCAAGTAGGGCTCTGATAAGAATCTTACTGGCAATGACTAAGAGAGTGACCCCCCATTGTGATTGTCACAGGACATTCTATTTCCCTTGGAGCACTTGTGGGTGATGACAAGGTTAATGGTATGAACAGATATCTGTGTGTAGCTCTGGTGAGCATAAGGTGTCCATGGAAATGAATAAGTTGAATCATTGGAACTTAAACTTATTTGAATGAGTATTAATATGTTTTTAAAGTTCCATATTATGACAGAATGTGGTGAAGAGGAGAGAAAGGCAACCAGGCATTGAACTCACTAAGGAAGGAAGGAGATAGTCCTGGAAGTCTCCAGACAAAATATATCAGAATCTTAATTGAGTAATATATATATATATGGATTGAGTGTATTCTCAAAGGAAGGAGAGCAACTAAGTGATAGTCATAGGGGGAGAGCCTAAAAGTAGCAATGATGAGTAAAAGTAAATCAACTGTCTTACTCTGATCAGTGAGTCAGGATATGAATGAAAGAATAGTCAGTGCTAGAGCGAGTAACCAGGAAGACCTTGTCATCAAGTCGATTTTCCTTAAAGTAACATGGGCAATGCTTTAATACCATAAATTGTGGATAAAGGACTGATCTATGCTGGTCAATGGAGCTTACTCATCTAGAGTTCATTATCATAATGAAATAAATGAGAAGGAAGGAAGGAAGGAAGGAAGGAAGGAAGGAAGGAAGGAAGGAAGGAAGGAAGGAAAGTGCTATGAAGGTGTTCACAAAAAAATAACACTGGTTAAGGATTTAATTAGGTAAATATAGCCACAGAGACGTAATTTTTCCTAATTTCCCTCAGTTCGAGATTTAGTCTCTTACAGGAGGAAGAACTCTCAGAGATCATTTTGTTTAAAGCATGACTAACCTCTATAGTATCCCTGATAAGAAAAGCAAAGAGTTCTAAACTGAGGCTTTCATGAATTAAAGCAGTTGCTCTTAATATTGTGTGCACTACAAGTGAAAATTATATTATGCCTGTTTCTTTCTGTAATAGCATATATGATAATTTGTACTAATCTATTACACTGTATCTACATTTGTAAACTGAACACTGTCCTTTACAATACAATGAGGCATTACTTCTGGCCAAAGGGTAAAGACACACTATATTTCTAGAACTAATCAACATTTCCTGTTACAATAATTTCTAATTAGTTTTTTATTTTGCTTTGTTTTTAACGAGGAGCTGATAAATTCTTTGACAACATTCAATGTCTTTGAACTGGATAATGTTAAATAGATTGTCTTAAGATTTAAATGTACCTTTTTTAGAGCAAAAACAAAATACAGTGAGAAAAATTAGTATCCCCATCCCTACTTCTTTGTTAATATCCCATAATTTTGACTGAGACAATTTGTAATCTCATAATAGACAGCAGTGACTGCATTGTCATTAGCATTTATCCTGAATCTGTCCAAACCACTGTCAATGAATACAGTGTGGTGTGGTGATTATCCACTGACAACTAGAAAAGGAATTATATCAACCATTTCAATGAACATAGCACCTTAAGAGGTATGAAGTTATTTCAAAATGTAATTTACGGGGAACTTTCATCACATATTTTTGTCATTTGAATAAATATTTCAAAGTACATTCAAACCACAGTTGAAGTAAAAAGACCTTTAATTAATAAACATTTTTGATAGGTCCATTCAGATAATTCTATGTTTTCTTTCATCCAATGAAGACTTTCCCCTAGTTATGTCAAATCACCACTTTTTAATGATACCCTTTGCCCCAAATGGTTCAGTTTGATTACCAAGTGTGAAAAATGGGAAGAATTAAAACATTTGTGTCTACCAGCTGCTCTTTATATTAGTGATCATAAAGTATTATTGAGTTTTTTTTAAGAACACTGCAGAGAATAAATAGAATTATCGTGCTGATTCCATTGCTATCTTGTAGGGAGGGTTAAATTGGTCTATTTCCCATTTCCTTAAGGGGTCTCAAAAAAAAAACAATATTATAACTATCTTTCTGATTATTCAATTATTCAATCTGTTGACACTACTCCTGGGAGAAAGGTTCAAATAATATTTTGAAGTACATTCTGAAAACATGATGCAAATCTGACATCTTTAATTTTATATTGAGATTTTTATGTTATCTTCATTTTCTAAGATATCTCTATTCCTTCTCCCAATCACATACCCATTCTTTCAATAATTTTTGTAAAAGAAAGAGGAGAGGGTAGAGTAGTTTAGCAAAATCAACCAATGCCTCAATAGAGATTCGCAGCATTTGCATCATTTCAAGCACACAATTCTCTACCTTCTTCTTCAAAGAAGGAAAAAAAAGTGTATTCTCAGAATTTTCTCTTTGGAGCCCTGATTTCTCATTATAATTACATAGCACTTAGGTTTTATTTCCCTTTTTATATTGAGGAGATCACTGTGCAATTTGTTTTCTTAGTTATACTTACTTTAATTTGTTTCTTGTTCAACAATTTTTATGGTGTAATATTCCATTGCATACATAGGCAACAAGTTTTTTTATCTTATTATGGGAATTTATTTTATTTCTGTTTACTTACTCTGATTTTAAAAAGAGCTGCTATATTTTGATACCTTTCTATTTTTAACCTGGTTAGCAGAATAGATAACTAATTGTAGCATCTTTTAGTCAGAGTATGGACATTTTAATCACTTTCCTAGCAAAACTGCCGAATCCTTTTCACAATATTTAGACCATTTCACATCTTTACTAGCATATATGTTAGTTTCACTATCTTTCTTCAATCAATGAATGGAAGTCATTTATGTTAAATAATTCAATTTTATGAAATAGTGTATATATATAATATGAAGTATATATTTATATATATTTAGTATATATTTATATATTAAATATATATGTATATTTCATATATATTTATGAAGTATCCCATCCAAGACTATTTCCAATCTTATGTTTTTCACATGTGTAATTTGAGTTAGAATTAGTGACTTGTAATTCTAAATTTCATTTTACTTAGTAACTTAAGAATCTTGATGTGTATAAACACAATAATAATATAGTATGATTTGATAAGATGTGATATATATTATACATTAGAACATAAGTATATATGTCTGTAGAGAGTACATATTTATGCATATGGGGGAGAGGAAGGTAAGGAGCATAGACACTGAAGAGCTCCTCTAAGTTTCTCCATTTAAGGAGAGTACCTAGGGGAGCCATTTCACCATTTTCTTCTTGATTGTAATTTTTCATACTTCATCATGCCCTTGTACCCACTATTCCCTTCTTTTTGGCTAATTCCTCTGTGTTCCTTTCCTTCTTAGTCTGTGAACTCCTTGAGGACAGGAACATTTTTTTTTGGTCTTTCTTTGTATCTCCAGAGCTTAGCAAAGTGCTTGACATATAGTATGCACTTAATAAATGTTTATTGACAGAGTGACTGGATACATACAGGTTGCCCCAAATATTTAAGTAACATTTTAATTATAAGTAAAATGGCTTAAAATATCTGAATATAATATCCTATACTGGCAGCTCACTTTAATAGCTTAAAATAGGATGTAGATTTTTTTATATAAATTTATTTATTTTCCATTTTTAACATTCACTTTCACATGATTCTGAATTCCAAATTTTCTACCCATCTCTCCCCTCTCCCCATCTCATGACAACATGCATTTTGATTGCCCCTTCCTCCAACATACCCTCCTTTCTATTACCACCACCCCCTTCTGTTATGCCCTTCCCTTCAATTTTCTTGAAGGGCAAGATAGATTTCTAAACGCTATTGCCTGTAAATCTTATTTCCCAGTTGCATGTAAAAACAATTTTTAACCTTCATTTTTAAAACCTTGAGTTCCACATTTCCTCCCTTCCTCCCTCCCCACCCACCCTCATTGAGAAAGCAAGAAATTCAATATAGGTTGTACATCTGTATTCATGTAAAACATTTCCATAACAGTCACATTGCAGAAAATTAACTATATTACTCTCTATCCTGGACCAGCCTCCATTTATTCTGTTCACTCCTTTGATCTGTACCTCCACAAAAGTGCATGCCTCTGATTGTTCCTTTCTCGAATCTGCAGTCTCTTCTATTATCTTCCTTCTCTTATCCCCTTCCCCCCTGCTTTCCTGGAGGGTAAGATAGATTTCCATACCGAATTGAGTGTCTGTGGTATTGCCTCCTTAAGGCAAATCCAATGAGGGTGAGGCTCACCTATTGTCTCTCACCTTCCCCCTCTAACCCTCCATTGTACAAGCTCTTTCTTTTTTTTTTTAAATGCAATTTATTTATTTAGCATATTTGCTTTTCAGCATTGATTTTCACAACATTTTGAATTACAAATTTTCTCCCCATTTCTACCCTCCCCCCCACTCCAAGATGGCTTATATTCTGGTTGCCCTGTTCCCCAGTCAGCCCTCCCCTCTATCACCCCCCTCCCCTCTCATCCCCTTTTCCCTTCCTTTCTTGTAGGGCAAGATAAATTTCTACACCCCATTGCCTGTGTATCTTATTTTTTAGTTGCATGCAAAAACGTTTTTTTTGTTTTTGAACATCTGATTTTAAAACTTTGAGTTCCAAATTCTCTTCCCTCTTCCCTTCCCACCCACCCTCCCTAAGAAGTTGAGCAATTCAACCTAGGCCACACATGTATTATTATGTATAACCCTTCCGCAATACTCATGTTGTGAAAGGCTAACTACATTTTGCTCCTTCCCAACCCATCCCGCTTTATTGAATTTTCTCCCTTGACCCTGTCCCCTTTCCAAAGTGTTTGTTTTGATTACCTCCACCCCCATCTGCCCTCCCCTCCATCATCCCCCTGCCTTTTATTTTTTTTTTATCTTCCTCCCTCTTCTTTCCTGTGGGGTAAGATACCCAACTGAGTATGTATGGTATTCCCCCTCAGGCCAAATCTGATGAGAGCAAGGTTCACTCATTCCCCCCTCACCTGCCCTCTCCCCTCCTCCCATAGAACTGCTTCCTCTTGCCACCTTTATGCAAGATAATCCACCCCATTCTATCTCTCCCTATCTCCCTCTCTCAGTATGTTACTCTCTCATCCCTTAATTTCATTTTATTTCTTTTAGATATCTTCCCTTCATCTTCAACTCACCCTGTGTCTGCTCTCTCTCTTTTACATATATATATCTATATATACATAAACACATATATACATATATACACATACATACACATACATACATATACACATAGACATATACATACATACACATTCACTTATATATATACATAAACATATATATACATATACATGCATACACACACATATATATATATATATATATATATATATACATACATATATATATATATATGCATATTCCCTTCAACTACCCTAATACTGAGGTCTCATGAATCATACTCATCATCTTTCCATGTAGGAATGTAAACAAAACAGTTCAACTTTAGTAAGTCCCTTGCAATTTCCATTTCTTGATTACCTTTTCATGCTTCTCTTGATTCTTGTGTTTGAAAGTCAAATTTTCTATTCAGTTCTGGTCTTTTCACTGAGAAAGCTTGAAAGTCCTCTATTTTATTGAACATCCATATTTTGCCTTGGAGAATGATACTCAGTTTTGCTGGGTAGGTGATTCTAGGTTTTAATCCTAGCTCCACTGACCTCCGGAATATCGCATTCCAAGCCCTTCGATCTCTTAATGTAGAAGCTGCCAGATCTTGGGTTATTCTGATTGGGTTTCCACAATACTCAAATTGTTTCTTTCTGGCTGCTTGCAGTATTTTCTCCTTGATCTGGGAGCTCTGGAATTTGGCAACAATATTCCTAGGAGATTTCTTTTTGGAATCTATTTGAGGAGGAGATCGATGGATTCTTTCAATTTCTATTTTGCCCTGTGGCTCTAGAATAGCAGGGCAGTTCTCCTTGATAATTTCCTGAAAGATGGTATCTAGGCTCTTTTTTTGATCATGGCTTTCAGGTAGTCCAATAATTTTTAAATTATCTCTCCTAGATCTATTTTCCAGGTCAGTGGTTTTTCCAAGGAGATATTTCACATTGTCTTCCATTTTTTCATTCCTCTGGTTCTGTTTTATAATATCCTGATTTCTCATAAAGTCACTAGCTTCCACTTGCTCCAGTCTAATTTTTAAAGTAGTATTTTCTTCAGTGGTCTTTTGGACCTCCTTTTCCATTTGGCTAATTCTGCCTTTAAGGCATTCTTCTCCTCATTGGCTTTTTGGAGCTCTTTTGCCATTTGAGTTAGTCTGTTTTTTAAGGTGTTGTTTTCTTCAGTGTATTTTTCAGTATATTTTTGGGTCTCCTTTAGCAAGTCATTGACTTGTTTTTCATGGTTTTCTCGCATCCTTCTCATTTCTCTTCCCAATTTTTCCTCTACTTCTCTAACTTGCTTTTCCAAATCCTTTTTGAGTTCTTCTATGGCCTGGGGCCAGTTCATGTTTTTCTTGGAGGCTTTTGTTGTAGGCTCTATGACTTTGTTGTCTTCTTTAGGCTGTATGTTTTGGTCTTCTTTGTCACCAAAGAAAGAATCCAAAGTCTGAGACTGAATCTGGGCGCGTTTTCGCTGCCTGGCCATATTCCCAACCAACTGACTTGACCCTTGAGTTTTTCAGTGGGGTATGACTGCTTGTAGACTAACGAGTTCTATGTTCTACGTTTGGGGGGGAGGTGCCAGCTGTGTCAGAGCCGCACTCCTCCTTCCCCAAGGACCCCCAGTCCAGACTGGGCTTAGATCTTCAGCAGGCTGTTGCACTCCTGCTCTGATCCGCCACTTAATTCCTCCCACCAGGTGGGCCTGGAGCAGGAAGCAGCAGCAGCCGTAGCTGCCCCACCTCCGCTGCCCCCGGGGCTGGAAGCCGAACCACGAACTGCTTCCACTCCCGCAGCTTTTCCCACTAACCTTCTCCGCAGTCTTTGGTGTTTGTGGGTCGAGGGGTCTGGTAACTGCCGCAGCTCACTGAATCAGGGCGCTAGGGCCCCCTCCGCCCGGCTTCTGGTCTGGATCGTCTACGCCGCTCAGGCTGGGCTCTGCTCCACTCCGTTCCCAGCTCCCAGCTCCCAGCCCCCAGCTCCCAGCTCCCAGCTCCGTGTGGAATAGACCTCACCCAGAGACCATCCAGGCTGTCCTGGGCTGGAGCCCTGCTTCCCTCTGCTGTTCTGTGGGTTCTGCCGTTCTAGAATTGGTTCAGAGCCATTTTTATAGGTTTTTGGAGGGACTCGGGTACGGAGCTCACTCTAGTCCGTGCTTACCAGCCGCCATCTTGGCTCCGCCCCCTGTACAAGCTCTTTCTTGCCTCTTTTATGTGAGATGATTTGCTACATTTTACCTCTCCCTTTCTCTTTTTCCCAGTATATTCCTCTCAACATTTAATTTAATTTTTAAGTATCAGCCCTTCAAATTCACCTCACCCTATGCCCTCTGTCTATATACATACCATACACACATACATATGTATACACACATATATACATACATATATACACACACATACACATAAACATATATATATACCTACATACACATACACACATTATATATACATGTGTTTGTGTGTATGCATACATATATATATACGTATATGTAATGTGTATATATATATATATGTGTGTGTGTATGTGTGTATTATCTCTAACTACCCTAATACTGAGAAACATCTCTTGAGTTACAAATATCATCTTTCCATGTAGGAATGTAAACAGTTCACCCTTAATAAGTCCCTTATGGCTTCTCTTTCCTGTTTACCTTTCCATGTTTCTCTTGCTTCTGGTATTTGAAAGTCAAATTTTCTATTCTTCTCTGGTCTTTTCAACAAGAATACTTGGAAGTCTTCTATTTCATTGAAATTCCATGTTTTCCCCTGAAATATTATACTCAGTTCTGCTTTGTAGGTGATTCATGGTTGTAATCCTATCTCCTTTGACCACTGGAATATCATATTCCAAGCCCTTCAATCATTTATCTTGTGTTATCCTGATTGTGTTTTCACAATACTTGAATTGTTTCTTTCTGGCCTCTTGTAATATTTTCTCCTTGACTAGGGAACTCTGGAATTTGGCTGTAATATTCCTAGATTTCCTTTTGGGATCTCTTTCAGGGGGATCCTGATTGGTGGTTTGTTTCCATTTCTATTTTACACTCTGGCCCTAGAAAATCAGGGCAGTTTTCCTTGATAATTTCATGAAAGATGATGTCTAGGCTTTTTTTTTTTTGTCTTGGTTTTCAGATAGTCCAATAATTTTTAAATTATCTCTCCTGGAACTATTTTCCAAGTCAGTTGTTTTTCAATGAGATATTTTACATTGTCTTCTATTTTTTCATTCTTTTGGTTTTGTTTAATAGTTTCTTGATTTCTCATAAAGTCATTATCTTCCATTTGCTCCATTCCAATTTTGAAGGAATTATTTTCTTCAGTGAGCTTTTGGACCTCCTTTTTCTTTTGGCCAATTCTGCTTTTCAAGGCATTCTTCTCCTCATTGGCTTTTTGGATCTCTTTTGCCATTCAGGTTGGTCTAGTTTCAAAGATGTTATTTCCTTCACCATTTGGGGGGGGGGGGGTCTCCTTTAACAAGCTGTTGACTTGTTTTTTTCCTAATTTTCTTGCATCACTTATTTTTCTTCCCAATTTTTCCTCCACTTCTTTGACTTGATTTTCAAAATCCTTTTTGAGCTCTTCTATGGCCTGAGACTATTTTATATTTTTCTTGGAGGCTTTGGATGTAGGAGCCTTGATATTGCTGTCTGCCTCTGGCTGCATGCCTTGATCTTCTTCATCAGTAAGTTTGTAAGAAAACATCTTTTCACCAAGAAAGTAACCTTCTATAGTCTTATTCTTTTTCCTATTTGCTCATTTTCCCAGCCAATTTTTTGACTTTTGAGCTCTTTGTTAAGTAGAGGGTGTACTGTCCCAAGTTTCAGGTGTTTTGTAGCTGTTTTCAGAGATACATGTAGGGACATTTAGATACTCAGTCGTCCAAAGTGGTATGATATGCACTCTGTTCTGTGAGCAACCATACACACTCTTTTCGGCCCTGGGACTTCAAGGAGAGGTCTCTCTCTACAGCCACCACCAGCTGTGCCACACCAGTGCTCCTCCTCACTCCAGGACCACCACCCAAGACTGCAATCCAGATCAACCACTCAGTTCTCCCACCTTCTGTAGGTTGAGAGCTCCAAAAGCAGCCACCACTACAGCAGGGATTGGCACCACCCTGGGACTAGGGCTGGGGCTGGGGGGCTATGGCCTGACCACACTCCTCTCTCACCCAGGTGAGAGACCTTTCCCACTGACCGTTAAAGCTGTCTTTGCATCTGGAGGTTGAGAAATCTGGAAAGCACCACAGCCACCAGTGATTCAGTGCCCTGAGGCCTGCTCCCATCCCATCTGTGCTGGCACTGCCCTGACTGGGCTGTGATCTGCTCTAAGCACTGTGATAGACTCTTCCTATCAGCCTGTCATATTGTCTTGGGCTGGAAATCTGCTTAACTCTGCATTCTGTATCTTCTGCTGCTCTAGAATTTGTTTAGAGTCATTTTTACAGGTATTTTGGGGGAATTGGGGGGAAGTTCAATCACGTCCCTGCTTCTACTCCACCATCTTGCCTCCACTCCCCCAGGACTTAGATTTTTTGAGATACTTTGTATATATAAATAAAATAATAGTTCTGTCAGTCATGTAGTGAAGCAGATGAAACAGATCTTATTTTCATTTTAAAAATGGTTTCTGATGTTACTGTTACATCAGAGTTCCTCTCTGTATATTAAGACAATATTTATTATCTTTAAACAAGTTTTTTTTTTCTTATTTACTACCTTTAGAAACTAGTGAGTCTGTATTGTACTAGACTCTCATATAGGTACTCCTTTACTAACTAATACTCAATTTACAAATGTCTAATGTATACAAATAGATGGCAGAAATAACATTGTTTAGAGTCTCACTCTTTGAACCCCAATTCAAAATAACTAGAGAATTAAAAGTCTAAGTAGTTCATAGAATCCCAGGATACAAAGAGACTTCTAAAGTCATTGTTTCAAAGCTTTATCTAACATAACAATTTTATATTATGTTAAAATTTCCCACAAGTGATCTGCCACACTCCACTTGAAAATCTCTAAGGATCCAGAGTTACTATCTCCAATACAAGTGGATAAATAAGCCTCAAATTAGTTGTTTTAATGATAAGTTACATAATAATATGGTTAGATAATTTATTATAAAATCCTATTGCTACCTTTCACATCTTTGGGGCTTTTATGAAAGAGTACTTGATGCAACTGCTAAGGAAGACACTCCTTATGAGGAGAGGAGAAATATCCTTAATGTCTCAAGATGGAATTTTAAATGTATTGTTAATTAAGTGTATTTTTAAAAAAACCCTACACATGAGATAGTGGTTAGTAGTATTTGACTATATTCCAGGTACATTATTGGATAAAGAAACTTTTGTGGAATGACCTAAAAACCTACAATTTATAATGTTTTTAAATGAATCAATACTTTCCAAGTGTCCAAATAACTGACTTAAAAATAAACTCTTCGAATACAACCCATCCATTAACTGAGATGACCTGTGTCCTGCATACTTTAATTTGTACTTTAGTCCTCCTTTACTAATGGATTTGTTACAAAATGCACATGTTTTAAAGTAGGCACTTAACATAGATTACTTTAAAATGCTAATTTTTGTTGTCATTTTGATAACCTAAAAAATGCTACAAGTAACATTAACAAGCTAACGTACATGAAAACTACATCCTAGTTTCTTCCTTTGCTCCTCTCTACCCACAGCATTTTTTATCCTCCACTTAATAGTATATTATATTTTTCCAATTACATGTAAAGATAGTTTTCAGCATTCAAATTTTTTTCTCCATCCCTCTCTTCCCCTTTCTTCTCCTTCCCCTTCCCAAAATGGAAAGCAATCTGTTATAGGCTATACATGTAAAATCATGTTAAACATAGTTCCACAGTGTTCATGCTGTGAAAGAAGGATCAGAACAAAAGGGGAAAAAACTATGAGAAAAAAAAGAGAGAAAAAATATTATGCTTCAATCTGCATTCAGACCTCATTGTTATTCCCTTGGGTGTGGAGAGCATTTTCCATCGTGAGTCTTTTATAACTGTCTTACATCATTGTAATCCTGAGAAGAGGTAAGTCTATCAAGGTTGGTCATCACACAATGTTGCAATTGCCCTGTACAATGTTCTGCTTCTTCTCATTTCACTCTAAGTATAGGATATTCTAAAATTTGCCTGCTCATCATTTCTTGTATTCTTGAACAAAATTATTCCATTACATTCATATACCACAATTTATTTAGCCATTCCCCAGTTGATGGGCATTCCCTCAATTTCCAATTCTTTGCCACCACAAGAAGGGCTGCTATAAATATTTTTGTACAACCTTCCTTGGAGTTTTTATTTTGGTATCTCAGGAGGTGATTGGTGGATTTTTTTCAATGACTATTTTACTCCCTGGTTCTTGGATATCAGGGCAATTTTCCTTGATACTTTCTTGAAAGATGATGTCCAGGATCTATTTTTGATCATGGCCTTTAGGTAGTCTGATAATTACCAAATTATCTCTTCTGGATCTATTTTTTTAAGGTCAGTTGTTTTTCCAATGAGGTATTTTACATTTTCTCCTATTTTTCCATTTTTTAAAAATTTTGTTACACTGATTCTTGATGTCTCAAAGAGTCACTAGCTTCCACCTGCTCAATTCTAACTTTTAGGAAATCATTTTCTTCAGTTACATTTTGTACTTCCTTTTCTATTTGGCCAATACAACTTTTTAAGGAGTTATTTGATTCAGCACTTTCTTTTTAATTTGGCCGATTGAATCTTTTAAGGAATTGTTTTCTTCAGTCAATCTTTGTCCTTCCTTTTCCATGCTATTGACTGTCTATTGCATACCTCTCATTTCTTTTTTCTGCTATTTTTTCATTCTTTTGATTTTGTTTGACTGATTCATTAGCTTCCACTTGCCCAATTCCAATTTTTAATGAAATGTTTTCTTCAGTTAACTTTCGCACCTTTTTTTCCATTTGACCAATTCTACTTTTTACAGAGTTGTTTTGTTCAGTGTATTTTTTTTCTATTTTGTCAATCATATTTTTAAAAGGATTGTTCAATTTTTCTTCTACCAATCTTACTTCACTTTTAAAATCCTTCTTGAGCTCTTCCAGAAAGGCTATTTGGGCTTGAGACTAGTTCATATACCTCTTTGAGGTTCTAGATATGGGTATATTGACAATGTTATCCTCTCCTGAATTTGTGTTTTGATCTTCCTTGTAACCAAGATACTTCTCTATGGTCACTGATTTTTCTTTTTTGCTTCTTGCTCATGCAGTTTACCTTTTTTTCTGGCTTTAAAGTTGATCTCTGCTTCTGGGGCACAGGGGGCACTGTCCAGGATTCTTTTTTGGGGGGCTAGGACTCTGCTAACTTATTTGCTGAGGTTGGGCTTGCCACTGGCTTGCTGGGATGCCTCCAATCCTGTACTGATCCCATTCAGCCACAGCGAGAGGGACCTTTTCCTTTAATCCCCCTAGCCTCTGAGCTAAAAGACTCCTGCCTCTCATCTTTCTTTTGGCTCCACTATTTCAGGATTTTTCCTGTGGTGATATTCTTTGGGTTTCTCAAGGGTGATAAGGGAGGATTAGAATGACTTACTGCTTACTCTGCCATCTTGGCTTCCAGAAGTCAAAATAGGTGATTTTCAAACATCCCATCTATGGGCTAATAGTCCAGGAGCAGCCACTGAAGCTATAGCAGCCATAGCTGCTCCTACTGCTGCTATCAATTCAGTCACAACCAAGCCCTGCTCTGGTTTTACTGGAGCTGGGGCTATATTGGCAGGCCCTGCACAGGACTGCACTTCTCCCTCACCCAATTCCAATGGACCATTTCAGCTGATTTTATAAGTTGTCTCTGATGTCTGTGGGCTAAGAAGTCTGGAAACCACCGCAACTGTTTGTGGGTCAAACCCCTGAGGCTTGCTCTGGTTTTCCTGGGGTGTGTTTGCAGCTTGAGCTAGACTGTGTTCCTCTCTCAGCCTGGTGCAACAACCTTTCCTGTTAACTTTCCAGGTTTTCTTGGGCTAGAAATCTGCCTCACTCTGTCTCTTTGTGGGTTCTGTCACTCTAGAATTTCTACAGAGTCACTTCTTAAAGGTATTTGAAAGGGTTTGGGGGAGAACTCAGGTGAGTCCCTGCTTTCACTCTGCTGTCTTGGCTCTGCTTCCAACAAAATATCTATAACTCTCATTTCTTTTCTAATTTTTGTTCTACCTCTATTTTTTGACTTTTGAAATCTTTCTTAAGCTCTTTCAAGAAGTCTTTTTAGGCATGAGGCAATTTATATTCCGCATTGAAGTTTGTGATGTAGATAAATTGACTAATCTTTCCTCTTCTGAGTTTGTCTTTGATCTTTCCTGTTGCCATTAAAATTTTCTGTGTTCAATGTTTATCATTGCTCATTGCTCATTTTTTAGCCTATTTTGTGGATTTTAAAGTTGAGCTATCCTGCTGGAGCACAGGGTGCCCTATTCCAAGCTTCTTGTGCTGAGGGCCAGGGGCCTGGTCACTGGCTTTGTGAGCTGGGTCCTCAGGTGCTGGTGGGTAGAGGTTGTAGGTGTCAGGCAGCTTACCTGGTGCTGAGCTAGGGGTCTGGTGTGTGCTGAGGCCAGGTGGGGTTTTTCTGGGCTACACCAATGCATGTGGAGGTCTGCCCCTGAAGGATGTCTATTTGCCAAGGGCTGAAACACATTGATCTCCAGCCCCAGCACAATGCTTGCCTTCCCTGCCTAGGGCTACATGAAGCACATGGTGGTTCTTGGATCTTGAGTATGCCAGTTTCCTTGGCTATTTTAAGGCATATGGGGATTCTTGGTGTTGGTGTTTGCCTGCTCCACTACACTGGGGCTCTGGATCTCTCACTGGTTTGCTAAGGTGGGGCTTACTGCTTGGTTGCTGGGAAGTTCCTGTTCTAGACTATGCTGTCCTTTACCCAAGTGAGAGGGACCTATCTTGCCAATCCTCCAAGTCTCCCAGGTTAAAAGACTGCTCCACCCCATCTCTCCACTGGCTCCACTATTCCAGGACTTGTTTTGGAGCAGCATTTTATGGCTATTTGGAAAATAATATGGAAGAGCTACAGTAATTTGCTGCTTGGATCCTGGGAAATTTTGTCAACAACAAAAAACCCAATAAAAAATTTCAAGAAATTCACATCTGAGAATTATAACAATTTATCAACTGTATTTGGGGTAAAGCTATGCTGTTTTTTGTTGTTGTTGTTTTGCTCTATTTTACCTTTGTGATTGGGAGAAAAGCCTACATGTTCCCTCATGATATGACATTCAAATTAATGCTCTTAATTTTTATTAATACTTCACAGTACTAATATTAGTGAGAAAATATAGATTACATTTCATTTTAAACTTCTTTTCAGCTACAAATTGATTTCAGATTTACTTGTCACATTTTTTCATTATGGTTTATTTAGTGCAGTGGTCCTCAACATTTTGTATTTCATCAAGACTTTTCATCAGGAACAACAACAAAATGATGTTGTGAATCCCCAGAGTAATTTGTGTACTGATCACAATATTCTTTTAGATTTATTTAGTTTTAACAGCTGCAATAATAACTTTCACTGAAAAAGTTCCAAATTAAAATGTATGTTATATGGCTACAAGTATAAAATATAAACACTTATTTTACTCATAATTATGAATTGAGATAACAAATAGTTACAGATAATTTATGTGGGGTATCCTATGAGAATTTTCATTCATCAGGATCTCATGCTGATTGTTATCTATAAGCCTTTATACTACATTTCTTTATTTTATAATTTTTTATTGCAATGAATAGAATATTAATGAAAGTACTTATAATTTATAAGATGTTTAACATAATATAAATGAAAGAAATTCCTTCATGATGTCTGACACAAATGATAATAATTATAAAAGTAACAGAGGGAAAAGAAGGATCTACTCCTCTTTAGTGTACAGAATACAAATGTTTGTGTGTTCATTCACCTGATCATTGTTTAGGAATTGGTTTGTACTCAAATGTTCAATACTTGTTACAGTTTGCAAACAATTTGAAGAAAGAATGAGAAGCTGCAACAGTATATTGTGCTAAGTAAAAACCAGTTTTATGTGATTGTTGAGCATCAACCAAAATTGTTGTACACATGACTATGAGACTTTCAAATTGCTGCAGAAACAAACTGATATTATAACAAACATACATTTAATGTTATACAGGAAATATACATCTGTACAATAATTCAATGATTACTTACTGCTTAAAATATCATTAATTTTTTTTAGCATAAGCCCCTTGAATTGTCATTGGAATCCCCCGAGGGATTCACAAACCACCAATTAAGAATGAGTGGTTTAAAGGAATGATAGCAGAATTATGGCTTAGAATCTCTATGTTCTAAGTTTTAATACACCTCTAATTAACACCAAAATCTTATGTAACCTGGCTTCCAACTAAGCCTAAAGCACTTTCCATTCAGTTGTCCTTTCAGAGTGAGTTGTGACTTCTAAATTATGGAAAGAATTCTGAACTACGTACCTGCCTAAAGGATGGAGATGGAGTTGGTGCCAGAGCTTCTTGGTATAGAGACAACTGTGGTTCCAAAAACTCTTGGGCAACAAAGACTTGGGGGAAAAAAAACAATCCAAGGAGTGGAGAGGTAAACATTATATACGTTTCAAATATAAAGGGGAAAATATCTCTTTAGCATAACCTTGTATACAGTTTTCCTTTTTTGAGACTGCTAAATGGACTTCCATAAGTGAGATTAGTATTTTTCACTCTCTTCCTATAAGCTGAGATATTCTCTTGCTCCCATGAAGAACACGTTCATTCTTGTATTTTTTTTTTTTTTTGCTAAATTCCAATCTGTAGAACTACAATTTCAGTTTGTTTCTCATCTACCCCCACTCTCCCACACCCTCCCCCACTTTGGATAAAAAGATTTCTTTGTTATTCACTAAATCTGATGACCTTTTTTATCTAAATATCATTTTGGTAGGGAGGAGTTAAACTAATAAATATAAGCTTAAGACTTAACTTCCCCTAAAGAGTAATCAGGAAAGTGACTTCCTCCACCAAAAAAAAAATCCTGAATATATCTATAACTAAGACAATATTTTTGTGGGTAGATTAGTTTGATTATATCCCAATAAACATTTTGGAGATTGGTGACAGAAGGAGGAAGTACACAGCCATGGCTCTTTTTTTTTCCCTCAACCTCAGGAAAGAAATAAGTTTCCATTGGAGGGGAGCAGGCTATATTCTGGATATATCTATCCATACCAACAAAAAAAAAAACTGTCCATACATCTAGACAACATATATTTCTTACTTAAAAACAAATATATCTTAAAGACAGATATAATATTGGCAACTTCATTTGTTATATCTCATGTAAAGGAGAAATGCCTCATGCTCTCTTTGTAAGGTTACTGTGATCATAAAATACAGTAAAGACATGTAAATTTTTGGAAAATCAAAAGTGACATACAAATATAATATTCAAAAATGTGCTATAGATATGAAAAAAGTGATATACCAAGAAAACTTTTGAGTCAAACATGTTAATTTTTTCTTGGAAAATAGGAAAACATTAATTAACTATATTTTAATTTATGCAGATAGTAACAAAATAATATAAGTGGAATATAATATGTGTGTTGCATAACACATTCATTTATTTAATTATTTATTTATCTATAGGCAACTAGGTGACACAGTGGATCGGGTTCTAGAGTCAGGAAGATTCTGAGTTCAAATCTGGCCTCAGACTTAATAGATGTGTTATACTGGGCAAGTCACTTAAACCTGTTTACCTCAGATCTTCTTCTGTAAAATAGCTGGAGAAGGAAATAGCAAACCATTCCAGTATCTTTGCCAAGAAAACCCTAAGTAGGGTCACAAAGAGTAAGATACAACTTAAAAATCTTACCAACAAACATAACCATATGTGAGAGTATGTGCATGTGTGTATGTGTACTTTGAACATAATGCTGTAGAATTATTTTTATTGTGCCAAGTTCCAACTTAATTTAAAAATAGTTTCAAATTTAAAGAATTAAAATTAAGAAATGATTTAAAGTCATATATATTCACTTTGAAAAAAAAAACATTTAGAACACTCTGGACTCAATATAGGCTATTAACAGCACTAAGGAAAAGGAAGAACAGAATTATTGTGTTTATATTAATATAGACAGACATTTTTAGGGCAGGACCTCACATGAATGAGAGTCTTTTTTATGAGGACTCAGGTCCTTAAGAGTACTGATAGAGAGTTACCTCTGTTTCTGTATATTCTTTTAAGCAAAGACACTCAAAAGTAGCCTAAGGGAAGAAGAGGGACAAAACAGTTGTTTTTAATTGTTTGAAGGCCTGGTATGTGGAAAACATATTTTTTTTTAAATTTTTTTCTGCTTGATTGCTGGTGGCCATACCTAGAAGACAATGCTACAAGTTTCAATGAGGAAAAGTTAGGATAATTTTAACTAAAAGTAACCTAATAATAAAATTTATGTAAAAGTAAAATAGCTTACAGTAACATGATAGGCTGACTTTTATTGGAGATGTTTAAACAAATTCTGATGACAACTGGCTAGGTTATTTGGAAGACATTTTTGTTTTTCAAATTTAGGTTTGAATAAAAAGCTACTGACATTTCTTCCAGCTCTGAAATTCTGTGACTTTGATTCTGTAACACTAGTTCATTGTCCAAAAGACATTGAGGGACCTTAAAGGCACACCTAATTCTTACAATTCCCCTAGTAATCATGTTTCCTTTTTAACTAGTTAATGAGATATGAAAATTTGTTGAATTTTTTATGCTAATTTGCAGTCAAGTTATTGAATCAATGTTGTAGCCCCTAACTCTTTTTTCTTCTCCTCCTTTTATACAATGAACCAGAAGCTGAGAAAGTATTCTTTGGAACAAATGACATGTCATATTTACCTTATGTAGACAAAGATAAGTACACTCTCTTCACTGCTTTTAATGATCTATTGCATCTGCTCAAAAGAGGGCAAACATTCTGACCATGACAATAAAATATAAAAATTCACTGTAGCATTGTGATCTTAAACTGAGGTTCGCATGCTTGCGTGATCAATAAAAAACAATGATGAATAAGTCCTTTATTGCTTCCTGAATGTCAGTAGAGGGGGCTGTATGGCAAGAGGCATTCAAGCCACCCATTAAGAGCTGTTTTATTAATAGCTCCTGCTTCCTTAAAGGGGGACTTCATTTATCAACTTCATTGACTACAACGAAGCACTATTGCCACTGGCAAAGGCTGATGAAGCCAAGGGGCAAAGAAAATGGAAATGCAGGTGAGTCACAGAGGGGAAAGCTGGCACAAGTCAGCCTGTTGGAAGGTGGCCATAATTATGTAGCTGATGAATTTAATTATAAAAAAAAACTAAAATTCTAAGTTTAGTACAATGTTTCTTTCTTAAGTTGGTTTCCCTAATAATGTTCATGATTTTCATTATGTTGAGGTGAAGTGTAGAAGGTATTAAAATTGTACATATCAATAAGAAATCAGGTAGGCTGACTAAAAGAGTTGCATGATATAATCTTTTTTTAAAAAATAATACTTTTTTATTTTTAGTTTACAACACTAAGTTCCAAAAGTTTTTGAGTTCCAATTTTTCTCTCCTCACTCTCTTCCTCTCTCCCCCCAAAACAGCATGTAATCTGATATAGATTCTACACATACCTTCACATTAAACTTATTTACATAATAGTCCAGTTGTAAAGAAGAATTATAACAAATGAAATGAATCATGAGAAACAAGAAACAAAACCAAAAAAAAAGAAGGAAAAAAGAGGGGCAAATAATTTACCTCAATCTACATTCAGACTCCGCAATTCTTTCTCTGGCTGTGGATAGCTTTTTCCATCACTTTGGGATCTGTCTTTGAACCTTGCATTGATGAGAAGAACCAAGTCTATAAAAGTTAGTCCTTACAAATATCATGTGTCTGTAATCGTGTATAATGTTCTCCTGGTTCTGCTCCCCTCACTCAAAATCAGTTCATATAAGTATGTCCAGTTTATTATGAAGTCCGTATGCTCCTCATTTCTTATAGAACAATAGTGCCATTCACGTAACACAATTTGTTTAGCCATTCACCAATCGATAGACATCCCCTTGATTTCCAATTCCTTGCCATCACAAAAAGAGATGCTATAAATATTTTTGCACATATTGATCCATTTCCCACTTGTGTGATCTCTTTGGGATGCAGAGCCCTAGAAATAGTATTCCTGGGTCAAAACATTTGCACATTTTATAGCTCTTGATTACAGTTCCAAATTGCTCTTCAAAATGGTTGAATCAGTTCACAACTCTACCAATAATGCATTAGTGTTCCAATTTTCCCAAATCCTCTCCAGCATTTATCATTTTCCTGTTTTGTCAAGTTAGCCAATCTGGCAGGAGAGATGTAATACCTAGTTTTGATTTGCATTTTTCTAATCAATAGTGATTTAGAACATTTTTTGTATATGACTATAGATAGCTTTAATTTCTTCCTCTGAAAACTGCCTGTTCATGTCCTTTGCATCTCTCAATAGGGGAATGACTTGTATTCCTATAAATTTGACTCAGTTCCCTGTGTATTTTGGAGATGAGGCCTTTATCAGAGACACTGGTCGCAAAGATTCTTTCCCAGTTTTCCTCTTCCCTTCTAATCTTGGTTGCATTGGCTTTGTTTCTACAAAACCTTTGCAATTTAACATTAAAAAAATTATCCATTTTGCATTTTATAACAATTTTATCTCTTGTTTGGTCACAAATTCTTCCCTTCTCTATAAATCGGACAGATAAACTATTTCTTACTCTCCCAAATTGCTTATAGTATCAACCTTTATACCTAAATCATGAATCCATTTTGGCTTTATTTTGGTATATGGTGTAAGATATTGGTCTATGCCCAGTTTCTGCCCTACCATTTTCCAGTTTTATCAGCAGTTTTTGTGAAATAGTGAATTCTTAACCAAGAAGCTGACTTTTTGGGTTTATCAAAGAGTAGATTGCTATAGTCATTGACTACTGCATTTTGTGTAGCCAACCTATTCCACTGATCCATCATTCTATTTCTTAGCCAGTACCAAGTAGTTTTGATTACTGCTGCTTTATAGTACAGTTTAATATCTGGTATGGCTAGGCCAACTTCCCTATCATTTCTTTTTATTAATTCCCTTGGTATTCTGGACCTTTTGTTCTTCCAGATGAATTTTGTTATTATTTTATCCATCTCTGTAAAATAATTTTTGGTAGTTTGATTGGCATGGCACTGAATAAGTACATTACTTTTGGTAAAATTGTCATTTTTATTATATTAGTTTGGCCTAACAACAAGCAACTGATGTTTTTTTCCATTTATTTAGATCTGACTTTATTTGTGTGAAAAGCATTTTGTAATTGTGTTCATATGGGCCCTGAGTTTGTCTTGGCAGGTAGACTCTCAAATATTCTATAGGGTCTACAGTAACTTTAAATGGAATTTCTCTATCTCTTGCTGTTGGACTTTATTAATTATATATAGGAATGCTGAGGATTTATGTGGGTTTATTTTATATCCTGCAATTTTGCAGAAGTTATTTATTATTTCAAGTAGTTTTTTATTTGATTCTCTAGGACTCTCTAGCAATATTATCATGTCATCTGCAAAGAGTGATAACTTAGTTTCTCCCTTACCTATTCTAATTCCTTCAATTTCCTTTTCTTCTCTCATTGCTAACGCTAACATCTCTAGTACCAAATTGAATAATAAGGATGATAATGGATATCCTTCTTTCACCTCTGATCTTATTGGAAATGCATCTACCTTATCCCCATTACATATACTGCTTGCTTATGGGTTTACATAGATTCTACTTATGATTTTAAGGAAGACTTCATATATTCCTTTGCTTTCCAGTTTTTTTAATAGGAATGGGTGTTGTATTTTGTCAAAGGCTTTTTCTGCATCTATTGAGATAGTCATATGGTTTCTGCTAGTTTTGTTGTTGATATGATCAATTTTGCTGATAGTTTTCCTAATATTGAACCAGATTCCCATTCCTGGAATAAATCACACCCGGCCATAGCATAATACACTCATAATAAGTTGCTGCAATCTTTTTGCTAATACTTTATTTGAAATTTTTGCATCACTGTTTATTAGGGAAATTGGTCTATAATTTTCTTTCTCTTTTTTGACTCTTCCTGGTTTAGGTATCAGTTCCATATTTGCATCATAAGAAGAATTTGGTAGGATTCCTTTACCTATTTTCCCAAATAGTCTATAAAGTATGGTAATTAATTGTTCTTTAAATGTTTGTTAGAATTCACATGTAAAATCATCTGGCCCTGGAGATTTTTTCCTAGGGAGTTCACTGATGGCTTGCTCAATTTCTTTTCTCAGATGGGGTTATTTAGGTATTTTATTTCCTCTTCTGTTAACCTGGGCAATTTATATTTTTGTAAATATTCATCCATTTCCTTAAGATTATCAAAGTTATGGGCATACAATTGGGCAAAATAATTCCTAATTATTGTTTTAATTTCTTCTTCACTGGAGGTTAATTCACCCTTTTCATTTTTGATGCTCTTAATTTGGTTTTCTTCTTTTCTTTAGTCAAATTGACCAAAGCTTTATCATTTTTATTTTTTATAAAACCATCTCTTTTTTATTTATTAGTTCAATAGTTTTCTTGATTTAAATTTTATTAATCTCTCCTTAGGTTTTCAATATTCCTAATTTGGTATTTAATTGGGTATTTTCAATTTGTACTTTTTCTAGCATTTTCAGTTGCAAGTCTAATTCATTGATCTCCTTTTTCTCTGTTTTTTTCATGTAAGCATTCAGAGATATAAAACTTCCCCTAAGAACTGCTTTCACTGCATCCCATAAGTTTTGGTGTGTTGTCTCATTATTTTCATTCTCTTGAATGAAGCTATCGATTGTTTCTATCATACGTTTTTTCACTCACTCATTCTTTAGGATTAGTTTGTTTAGTTTCCAACTATTTTTAGTTTATCTTTCCATGGTCCTTTATTACAAATAATTTTTATTGCATCATGATCTCAAAAGGATGCTTTGACTATTTCTCCCTTTCTGCCCTGGATTGTGAGGTTTCAATGCTGTCATATATGTTCAATTTTCATGTATGTGCCACGGACTGCTGAGAAGAAGGTATATTCCTTTCTATCCCCATTCAATTTTCTCCAGAGGTCTATCATATCTACCTTTGCTAAAATTCTATTCACCTCCTTAACTTCTTTCTTGTTTATTTTGAGGTTAGATTCATCAGGTTCAGAGAGGGAGAGGTTGAGGTTCCCCACTAGTAGAGTTTTGCTGTCTATTTCTTCCTGTAACCCCCTTAATTTCCCTAAGAATTTGGATGATATACCACTTGGTGCATATATATTAAGTAATGATATTTCTATGTTATCTGCAGTACCTTTTAGCAGGATAGTGTTTCCTTCCTTATCTCTTTTAATTAGATCTATCTTTTCTTTTGCTTTGTCTGAAATTAGGATTGCTACCCCTGCTATTTCTTTTTTTACTTCAACTGAAGCATAATATATTCTACTATAGCCTTTGACCTTTACCCTGTGTGTATCCCCCTGCTTAAAATGTGTTTCTTGTAAACAACATATTGTAGGATTATTTTTTTTTACATAATATAGTCTTTGTTGGTGTCCATCCAAGTTTTTTCTCCAGGTTTCCCCAGAATATTGTTACATAATTTCTTCCCATAAATCTTACTATTACCTTTAAAATAAATTTTAATGCTATAATAATTAGTTATATACTATCTGAATAGATTGAATGAACTATCTTTAGTAAAATATTCTGCTGATTTTATCATGGGAAAGTATTTTGACAATTAATGATTTGTAGTATCGGTTGAGACCTGGTATTGTTAGGATCTTCTCTTTCCCAATCCCTGCCCAAAGGGTTTCCCTTGAGGTTCTTGAACATTCATGGCTTCAAATGAATGTTATTAATTTTTAGTTCTATAAAACATTCCTTTGGTAGTTTCGTTCATATGACACTAAATAAGTAAATTAATTTGCCTCATATTAAACTTTTTATCATATTGGTTAGGGACAAGCAATTAAAAATCTCCAATTATTTGAATCTGCCTTCATGTAGAGTGATTGGCATTTTAATTTCTATAGTCCCTGTCTTTGTCTTGGCAAGGTGACTCTCAAGTATGTTATACAATGTCTCTTCCTAGGAGAAATCTTGTTGATTTCTCTGCTTATACATGATGATGAAATTGGTGATTGTTTCATTTAATTTTTGATAGATTGCTTACTTCATTCCTTATCTCATTGGAAAGGACTGTATCATATAATGCTAGCTCTTGGTTTTAGACATATCCTACTTAACATGTTAGGAAAAAGTCCAATTATTGCTATGTTTTCTAGTGTTTTTAATCAAAATGGATGTTGTGCTTCTGCAGAAAAATATGTTTTTTACATCTATTGATAGAAACATAAGTTCTATTGACATTATTATTTATATGCTAATCATATTTTTTCCTAATATTAAATCTCCCCTGAATTTTTAATATAAATCTAATGTAATCATAGCTTAAAACTATTATTATAGGTTTTGGGGTGTCTCTCTCATACATATATACATAGCTAAATAGATAGATAGAGAGATAGAATTAATGTTCCTTTGAGATATTCAAACAATTTTTTTTCTGTTTTTAATCTCCACAGTTTATTAAGTAGTAATTTTTTTTCACATTTTTTGAAAATCAAGTGCAATATTAGAATTATTATTTTTTAAAATGTTTGATAGAATTCACTTGAGAATCCATTTAGTTCTAGGGATTTTCTTTGAGAGTTCGTTTGTGCCTCATTCAATTTCTTCCTCTTAGATTTTTTTTTTGGTAAATGTTTATCTATTCCATTTAAAATGTAAGTTTTATTGGCATACATTAGGGAAAATACTTTGAAATAATATCCTTTATTTATCCATTCATTTTGAATTCTCCTTTTTTTCATTTTACACTAGTAACTTAGTTTTCTCCTTCTTTTTAACTAAATTAACAAATTATATGCTTTATTTTTCAAAAGATATGTGTCTCATTGATTCAACTGTTTTTCTTTCCCTTGGTATCTTCCTTAGTTTTCATAATTTGTATTTTTTTCCATTTAATTAAGCTTTTAAAATTTGTTGGTTTTCTAATTTTTCAGTTGCAGTGCCCAATTTGTTGACCCGTTCTTTCTTATTTTTGTTGACTGAAATATTTAGAGATATGTTTTCCCCAAAGGCATGCTTTCACTGCATTGCAAAATTTTGGATGTGTTGTCTCAGTGTTGTCAATGGCAAACTTCAAAACTCTTTGAAATGTATAATATTTTGGTTCAGATCTGTGTTTTAATTTCTATGAAGAATTCCTATTAAGGAAGCTAATCCATAAATGGAGATTAGCAATTGTCCTACCATTTTTTTCTTTGAATCACACAAGGAAATAAGCATTTAAGTGACTTTGCAATGGTCACTTAATCAATATTTTTCAGAGGCAGGACTCAAGTGTTCCTGACCCTAAGAGCAGATCTTGATATACTATATCAGTCTACTTCCTGTTCCTTTTCTCCTAGTCTTCAATAACAATAATCTCAATCATCAATTCAAAGAGATTAAGAAATAATTGGTCTAAGGACAAATCACTATTCTATTATAATTGCTTCATATTAAATATTCTTTTAATTATTAAATAGTTAACTTTTTTAGTTTAATCACAGTACTAGGATATAAACATTCCTTGGAGGCTCACTTAAAGCATCCTCAGTACAACTCTGGACAACATGGATGTTATGCACGTCAACTTATTCCAATATGATTTTACTTATATGCTGAAAACTATTGATGCTTGCATATGTCTTCTCACATATTACGAGTGTCTGGGACAATGAAATCAATTTAAAAAGATTTTTCTTAAGGGTAGTTTTAAATAAATCAATGGCATGCTTAGGTGATTGTGAGTAACAGTTTGGACTGTGATACTTTCTTAATTTAAGGAGAGTTTTTATTGGTTAAGTTCCTTTCTCAAGGAGATTTTGAGATTCATATTCATAGAATTAGGATTAGCCATCCATTAATTGATAAAAAGAGTGAGCTGATGATATATAATTCTAGGCACCAATTCATGTCTTTATAAGTATTAATTGTGTGCTGAACATGTATAGTCTTCAGTGATATGTTGCATTGTTTCCATTATTATTTTGAATAACCTACATTGATCATAAAATCCCGGCTCCTTAAGAATAACAATTTTGTAGTTGCCGATTCCTATAACCTGGTCCATAATTACTATTATAAGCCACTTACTTTCCCTTTTAACAAACAAATCTAAGTAGTATCCATTCATTTGATGCATTTTAATTCATTTATTATTGTACGAGTTCATGTTGCCTATGGAGTCTTTTGATTCCGTTCTTTAACTTTGACATTTCATCTATTGAACCTGGAATTAATCCACACATCATCATCCCCATTCCCATATATTTTGATGGAATTTATGAATGAAACAGTCTTCATATATGTGACTAATCTAATAGTATTTTATATGGAATTTCCTATTCATTATTAAATGGATGGGTAAACTGTCTTTTAAAGTTGAGTAAAAGAATGGAGATGTATATGCATCATCTTTGTTTCATCAAAATCATCTTAAGGCAAATTCCAGTAAAACATCTCATGATGAGATATGTACATGACCCAGTTGCCTCATGATTTTTATTTCCTCTCTTGGTGTTTCTGTATGGTCACAAGTTTTTGTTCCACATTGTTTGGAGACTACTAGTATTAAGTATCATGATATCTAGTAAAATCACTATTCTTGAATTTTTATGGATCAATGTTGTGTTCGGGTAATTATAAACCACAACTATCTCTGGTAATGGTTCATCTTCATTATAGCTTCTTAATTAAATTCTTAAGGATATTTTGAGGCCTTTGTTTATGGTGTGGGGATTTATTTTCTTTGTAAAAATGAGCAGTTATTTTCTATTGTCTAATATATTATTTTAGTGTACTTTTGAATTATAATTGTAGCCAATATTTCATATATTTATGGATATTTCATAGGTGCAAAATTTTAAAGTCCACAATGATATTTTGTACAGTATAATATTTCCCTGAAAACTCTGCTCCAGTGAATAATCACAAACTACATAAATATGGCTTCTAATTTCTGGTAGCAATGACCTAATCTTGTATTATTCTCATAAAATTTTCCATTTCTATATTAGTATTTACCTAAAATGATTTTTATTCATTATTCGACACTTTAGAATTTGTTTGGTATTCCCATCTTGAAATATACATTTAATTTTGTTTGTGTGGATTTTGTCCATGTTGAAGGGGGGAGGTATTTTTCTGTCTTGAATGTTATCCATGACAGATTTCATTCAGAGAAAATGTCAAAATCATTTATGTTTAAGAAATCTGGTAGGGTGTACCTACTATTAATTCTCAGTGTTACCCTTTGAAGTGTCTGTGTAGAAAGCATTTCTATACATGTTTTACCTGTTTAGCAAGCAATCTAAAAACACTTACCAAATCCTCATCTTTCTTTTGACAAGGTAGTATTAAGCTTTCCATAGCTGTCTCAGGTTGATGGTCACAGTGTTTCATTAATTTTATACAAATTTCTTTGGCTACTTTCTAAATATATTTTTGATCTTTTTTTTTTTTTTTACTTTTCGAAAAGCATTCCCTAAAAGTGATATTTCAAAGATGTTGCATGCTTTATATAAGTATTTCTCTTTGAGCTTTGAATCAGGATTCCAATAACTCTTTTCACATATACAATCACAGCATTCTCCTTGATGACTTCATATTTAGTATGTCCTGTCTTGATAAAAGCAAGCTATTTAACAATTATTTTATCAGTCTTATTAATTGTAATATTTATAGCAGTAGGTCACTGTTATTCAGTAATATTTATATGAATTGAAATTACAATGATATTAGTAATGATATAATAATTATGATTTTGAAATAATTGGGCTATGTGCACAAGTATCTGTGTATGCATATACAGATACATGTGTAAATATGATACATTTGTAATTTATCACACATGAATGTACACTTAAAATTAAAATAATGGGTGAAGAATAATATCACATTCTCCAGCTGAAGTAAAAAAAAAAAACAACAGAAGCAGCTTTCATCATTTCAGGCTAAGCAAAAGCAAAAATAGTCCTAATTAAAATGGATAAATAAAAGTCTCTCTCTCAATACATATATAGATATATTTTACACCTGCGTATTCCATGTGTTTATATGCATATGTGTGTACACAACAAAATTATTTAGAAATAATTGTATCATTATTCATATTATTGTAATTTCAGTTTCTTCTGAGTCCTAGCTTAGCTTTGCTGTGACAGGCTTTTCACTAGAAGGTCACAAAAAAAAGATGAATTCTTTACCATCTAAAAAGCTCACAAAATCCAAATACTAGCATGTAGCAAGCTTCATTTTCTGAATTTGTTGGAAAGAATGAAAAAAGGGAGATGAAATAAGGGAGGCTTTGAAATGTCAAATTATTATTATGATTTACCTAAAATGCTTATAAAATATTTTCATACCATTGCCTCCAATTATGCTTAATATGTTTTATCAAATATGTAACAATGAATATAATCTTTTCTTTGTAATTGAGGAAATTAAATATTGGGGTGGTGAAGAAGTGACTAAGGTCTCACCTCAAGTATCATAAATGATAACTTGAACATAGGTATTGTGATTCAGATTATTATTAAGTTATTTGTAAGATTGTATATTAAAAATTCATAACCTCAGGAGAAATAAGAGGGAAACCTGTACAAATAAGCATGGCAAAAATCTATACTATTTTGAAAAGAAAAGAGTCATTACTTTCAAGAATTCTTCCAACCCAGTTTTAAAATGATTACCTAATACTGCTAAAATACTTATAATATGCTTGAAACAATTTGTCTTGATTGAGTAGGCAAAATATTCTCCCCAATTGTTTATTCTATTAACAATTCCCTGATCTGTAAAGTGAGCAGTGAAATGGACAATTGTTAGGGTTTTTTTTTCTAGCTTCATAAGGTTATGCCATGCCATTTTCTATCTTTACATGGGAATTTTGTTTCCCATCTGCAACTAAGAGAAGTTTTAGCTGAGACTCTGCTAAAACTGTTTTAAATATAAATTAGGATTATATGAAATTAAGTTTGGGTGAGCTTTTATATCTTTTTCACAGCAGTTTTACCAAGGTACCTGGCCAGGTTTCCCCTTTGTCATATTTCTGTTGATGATTGAAATTACAGACTGAGAGCCAGCAGTGATTATAGCTATTTAAGGATTTCTTGTACAGTGGTTCATGTACATAAATACTTCCTATAAAAGGGCTATTAAATACTGCTTTTCTCTCTCTTCTTTTAAACCAAAGTTATACACATACCTTGTATCCTAAATATATTTTCTCAAACATAGTACCCTTTAAATGAATAATCATTAAATATTTAGAAAATGACTAACATTCTTGTTTAGGAAATCTACAATTTTAAATGTTCAGGACAGAGTGATGGGAAGGCTTTATATATGGTTCATTAACAAAAAGAGGTTCTACGTAGTGAAGGAACAGAACCAAGAGAACATTGTACACAGTAAGAGCAATATTGTTAAATGAAGAATTGTGAATGACTCAGCTATTCTCAGCAATAGAATGATCCAAGACAATCCCAAAGGACTACTGATGAAGCATACTATCTGCCTCCAGAGAAAGAACTGATGTAGATTGAATACAGACTGAAGCATGCTATTTTTCACTTTCTTTTTTTTTCTTTTATGTGAGACTTCTTGTAAAAGATTACTAAAACGGAAATTTTTCACATAATTGTATATGTATAACCTATATTTGATTGCTTACCTTCTCAGGGGAGGGGAGGGAAGGGAAAGAAAGGGGGATAGAATTTGGAACTCAAAATTTTAGATGAAAATATTTTTAAAAATAGGAAAAAAGAAAGAAAACTTTAGTTTGAATAATAGTGTAGGAGCATTAAGGTAAAAAGCTTGAAAAACCAAAACCAGTCCTGCCTGTTGCTTGATGTACCTAACATAAACACCTAATAATATATTTCAAAATAAAATATCACCTACATTTATTTTTTAGAATCATTTCCAAGATTAATGAAATACAAAAATTATATATGTATATATATACACACATTTATATATATAAACATATATATGTACATTTTACTCTCCTTTCAAACTTTTCCACAAAAGATGATGAAAGCAGGCTTGTAACTCATGTTTTGGTTACTTCTTTTTTTAAATCTTTGATATACCTAGACCACTCTCACTTTAAAACGCATTATTCATGGATTGAATGTTAGCTTTGTATCTAGGAAAAATATTTGAAAAGGGTCCCTGCTTTGTATTAGAATCATAAATGCCCTAAGAACAATTTTAATTTTCTTTTGGATTCCTTGGCTTAATCTTTATAATTCTTCATCAGTATAAACCAGGAAGACACTCTCATTGAGATTGACTTCTTTGGTATGTGCACAGAAATGGCATTGATAACTTTCTTTCACTAACTTCTTAAAAGAACAAAGGAAAAATAAATCCAGAAGGGGCAGGAGGTAGGGGGTAGAATAAACTGAGGAAATGGGATGGGGAAATTTATACTTTTATAGGAAAATAAAGTCAACACACTTCATGTGATCAAAAATCCCTAACATCTATTTTTTAAATAACAAAGCACAGCAAAAAAGTCAGATTTGGAAATGACAAGACTTGTAGATTACATGATCTGTGCATTTTGGCTTTCTACCAGTCATGGTACATACCAATCTAAGAATCCCTCAAGTACATTCTTGGTGCAACAGACAGTTCACACCCTCCCCAATTTACCATGATTTTTTCTTAAAAAATGATAGTAAGATTTAGAGTGCCATGAAATTATTAATATTTTAATATAACCACTAGAAGTCACCTTCCTGTTTGTTAAATATATGTGGGAAAACAGTGAGTTATAAGAATCAGTGGTGTGGTGTTTCAGAATATGAGAAAATAATGCAAGATTTTGGGAAGAGAGAAAGACTTTACCCATTGGCATGTTAATTTGGCCATGTTTCCTAGACTGTTGCTTTTTTATTACATCACTTGGGGAGATGACCAATTCACCATTTCATCCCATTCTTTCTGTATGGACAGGAACTGAGAGGTTAGATACCTCTGTCTTCCATTTCATGATTTTTTTCCATGTATCCAGGAGTGGAAAAAATTCTGAAAGACTGGAAAATTCTATGGGACAAGACGACATAAAACTGCTCACTGCTTTTAATTGTGGCTCCCTTCACTACTGTCACTATAGCTCTACTCAGTGCAACAAAAGAAGAATGGTAACAGATCCTTAGGTCCTGGATAATTGTAATGGCCACACAGTAAAACTGCATCTGTATGTGACCAGCTTCCCAAGAAAAAAAAAAAACAAAAGGAAATTGATGGGAATGACTGCTGGATCAAAATCTCTCAGCCACACTGAAATTCACATAGAAGTAGTTCTTTTTTAAACGATTCTTAATTTTGGTTTTCCTTAAGTGCACATTAAGTATGTCTTGGTGGTTTCCAAATCTTTAAGCCCTTCCCTTGATCTTTCTCCTCCTTCTTTGATTTAGTAGGCTGGTAGTCAGGGGATTAAATGAGATGAAGCAGTTCATGTACAATTTTGCTATTTGAAAACTTCTTTTTTATTTTTTCCCCGTGCATTCTTGCTACTTAACCTTATTATGTTTTAATAAATCATCCACCTAAATCTTAAGAATACTGTCAGCCAAGCAAGATTGAAAGGATTCCCAGATATAGAAATGGAACTTAGAGGATATATGAAAGCTTTTTTTTTTTTTTTACCAATTTTAGTACTTTTGGAACATTTCAGGTTCTGTACCTATATCTATATAATAGTTGGGGCCAGTCTTACTACCTCATGTGCTCAGGAAAGGTTCCTCATTGCAGTGGAAGTGGGGAATTCTCTGAGGGCTTCTGTCTAAGCACATTATTTTTATAAGTATTGGGGATACTTTATCCACTTTTGGAAAGGCCCAGCACATACACTCAATAACTTCTGTCTTCACTTCTGGGCAGGGGTCCTATGGGTAGTGCTATTAGTGCTCTACAAACACACACACACACACACACACACACACACACACACACACACCAGTTCCTATCTGGATAATTAACTGACAGATTAAGTGACAGTCTGATCCTCTGTACATAGTAGAAAACAGTCAGTGGGGGAATGATCCACTTATTAAGGTAATTATTTCTTCAGAACCACCATTATTTGCATATCTTTTACACAGATCACTGGTTGAATAGAAAAAAGAAAAAATACCTATTTTTGTTGTTGTCAGCTAGATGCGCAGTACGTGAGTGTATGTGTGTGTTTGATTCTTCACCATGAATCTTTTTACCTTTTTAACAGTAGGTGGGTAGCTTGCTTTAACAGTTTTCTGGAATCATGGCTGATCATTATGTTGATTAGAAAACTCAAGTCTTTCAAAGTTGCTTACCTTTACAATGTAACTACCATTGTATAAATTATTCTCCTTGTGCTCCTCATTTTGTCCTTATCACTTCTAAAATGCTTCCTAGGTTTCTCAGTAATGGTCCCTTTTGAAATTTCTTCCAGTAGCATAGTGTGCCATCAATTTATATAGCATACTTTTTTCAGCCATTTCCCAATGATGAATAAGCTCTCAATGTCTAATTCTTTGCCACCTCAAAAAAGAGCTATAAGTATTTTTGTACATTTTAATCAGAGTTTAATTTAAAACTAATCACTCCCTTGAGGCACCTATCCCCTAATTTCCTTCTTTATTCTCTCCTTTCCTTCCTATTTCCCTACAGCGTAAAATGTATTTCTGTACCTAATTCTCTCTCTCTCTCTCTCTCTCTTTCTCTCTCTCTCTCTCTCTCTCTCTCTCTCTCTCTCTCTCTCTGCAATCTTCCCTCTTCTGACCAGTTCAATTAAGAGGTTTTTGGATTTATCAAACACTAGGTTACTATGCTTATTTGCTTTTGAATATTCTGTATCTCATGTATACCTTTGATGAAACTTTCTATTTCTTATACAGCAACAAATTGTTTTGACAATTACAGCTTCAAATTATTTTGAGATTTGGTAATGCTAGGCACCCTTATTTCCATTTACAAAAATTATTTCCTTGATGTTCTTAACCTTTTTGTTCTGCCAGATGATATTTTAATGTGTTTTTCTCAAGCTCTATAATGTAGTGCTTTAGTAATTTGCTTGGTATGTCACTGAATAAGTAAATAAATTTAGGTACTATTATAATTTTTATTATATTGGCTCAGCCTGTTCATGAACAATTAATAATTCTCCAATTATTTGCCATCGGTCTTTACTTGTGTACAATGTCTTTTTAATTGTGTTCCTAAAGGGCCTATGTTTATCTGGGAAGGTAGACATGCCCCCCTTTCCAAGTATTTCATACTGTCTGTAGTTAATTTAAATGAAATTTGTCTTTCTATCTCTTCCTGCTCTATTTTGTTGTCAATATACAGAAATGTGGTGTTTTGTGTGGATTTATTTTATATCCTGAAAATTTGCTGAAGTTGTTCATTATTTTAATTAGTTTTATTCTATTTCACTTTCTACGGTTTTCTTGAATAAACTTTCATCTCATCTCTAAAATTACAGTTTTTCCCTCTTTCAATTCTCTTCAATTCAGTAAACATTTATTAAGGGATTAATATGTTCCCAGAACTGTGCTAAGTGCTTGGGATACAAATAAGAAAAAAGAAATGTATTGCTTGCTCTCAAGAAGCTTACAACCTAATGAGGAAAAGCAACACACAAAAAGAAGGTGAAAAGGGGGGGGGGTGGAAGAAACTACCAGAAGGTACCTCATGGGGGTACATACAATTCTTTAGAGTTGAAACCAAGCAGAGTTACTACTGCTAAGTGGAGAGTTATTTTTTTTTATTCTTTTAACTTTCTTTCTTTTTCTTAATACTATAGCCACCATTATTAGTAAAATGTTGAATGGTAATGGTGATAATGGACATCCTTGATTTATATTTAGTCTTACTGGAAAGGGTCCTAGCTTGTCTTTATTTTAGTTAATTCTGGTTCTTGCTAGAGAAATACATATTCTTTCATTGTTTTCAGCTCTGTAACAACAATTTGTGACCCCTTTTCTGTTTTCTTGTTTTCCCCTGGGGAAAAATACTGTAGTGGTTTTCCATTTCCTTAACCAACTCATTTTACAGATGAGGAAACTAAGGCAAACAGGGTTAAATGACTTCTCCAGGGTTCACACAGCTAGAAAAGGTCTGAGGCCAGATTTAAATTAAAATCTTCCTGAACTCCAGGACCAGGATTCTATCAATTGCACCACCTAGCTGTAATATTAATTAAGGTGGAACTTTTTCTTTCTGTTTTCTCTTTTAGAATGCTAAAGTAATCATGTGCCTTTGATTAAGCCTTACTAGGAGTTCAGCCCCAGGCCTACACTCTTTTGCTGATTTGATATGAAGCCTTTGGGCCCTGAACAGGGTATATAAACTCAGAGTTTAGTGTTTTGTTTGGGGCTTTCACTCTCTGGAAGAGTGTTGGTGGGGAGACTCTGGGTAGCCACTGGAGGCCCCCATCTTTGAAGAAAATCCAAATATTGGTGCTTCTCTTTTTGGTAAGTATGTATGTGATGTCTTGATTAGACAAAGACTGTCTGTTGAATTGTGTTATTTAATCTGTTGATATTTTCTGTTTTTAATTTCTATTTATATTAGCTCTGAAGTTCAGGGTACTGGCTTTTCCTCCTGAACTAAGTGAATGATATATACATATATATATATATATATAGTTAATTAAAATAAGACTGTTAGCCCCTTAAAGTTGCTTTCCTTAGAAAAGCAGATCAAAGAACATGTTCTGGCAGCTCTTGTTGCTGTTCTCATTGGGTCTTACACCCCTACAGCAGCTGCTAGCCAAATCATTGTTACACTAGCTCAAAAGGTTTTTCTACCTCTCTTAGAATAATCACATGATGTTTTCTTTTCTTTTTTTTTATTAACTTGGCTAATTGTGGTTATAGCTTTCCCAATATTGAAAAATTCTGCATTCCTGGCATAAATCTAATTTTATAGAATGATCAATGTAATATATTACTATAATCACCTTGTTTACATTTCATTTAAAAATTTTGCATCAAAATTCATCATAGAAATTGTTCTCTTGTCTCTACTTTGACTCTCCATGATTTTTGTATGAAGACCATATTTGTGTGACAGAGAAATTTAATAGGATTCCTTTATTTATTTTCTTTTCCTTTTAAAATCATTTCATAGTTTTATTCCATATTTATAACAAAAAATAATCTGGTTGTACAAATAATTTTCCCTGAAATCAGAAAATATTCACTTTAAAGTTCTTCTTCTATAAAAATGTCCCTCTACTCTGTCATCCTTCAGCTTTATCCTGAATTTATTTTTTTTTCTTAACGCAAGAGCAATTTGATGAGTCAGTCACCTGGAGGTACAATCTGTGTCTCTCACACCTTTATTTAAAATGGAGAAAATGTGTCATGATTAAAATATTTGGTATTTTCCATTCCACCTATATAATCTACTATAAATGTCTTACTCTGCAAACATTTAGGTAATAAAAAAGATAAAAACCTCAAAATTTTTCTTTAAAAAAATCCAAACTTGATTTTCTTTTTGTACTTGCTTTTTCTTCTAATCAACAAATGCTTTCTTAAAAATCAGGACTGGTAAGTATGGAGTGAGTTTTTAAATGCCCTCAGGTTCTTACAGTGAGTACATTTGATGTCACAACTAATGACTGAAATGTTATGCCACATGAAATTCAGTGAATGCAATGCATCTTTATATAAGGTAATTTTCTGTCCTTATGTTTGAGAAGAATTAAGATATTAATTTCCATAAACAAATCTACTAGTATATTGAAAAGTAACAATAGTTACTTTCAATCAATTTTAGCTCCTTTTTGGGGCTTTTTTTATAATGCATTCTCAGTTATAGTTCTCAATTATGGAAACAAAGAAATGACAAATATCTAAATACAAAACACTCAATTGTTTTCTGCTTTAAAAATATAGTCACCATGCAATTTATTTGATACAAGTATGGCAGTAATTTTGTGCTGAGCATTACAAACCATAGATTGTCACTGCTTTGCTTCAAAAAAAGACTCTAATAACATTTGAAAATATTAATACATTTCTTTAGAAAACATCAATTTGTTATTAATCTGAAACTACTGCAAAAGGAGCAACAAAACAAATGGCAGCAAAAGGAATGCACTAAAACTTTTGAAAATTTTAACTGAGTACTCAGAATTTGTTTAGTAACTAAAAAAGTTTACACATATTATGCCATATAGTTGAAAGTACCATGGACAAGAAACCAAAGAATAAATCACCTTAAAATAGAATTAAGTTGAATGTTCTAGGAGTACAAGCTTTATACTTAAAAAAAAAATAATAAATTGTGCACAATTCCCTGAAATCTCTTTTGGCCCTCAGGCTTAATGCCCTGGTGCTTTGTCTCTGCTCTCTTTCATTCCCTGTCACTGGACAACTCTCTTTTGTTATCACCCCACACTCTGGGCATCTTCAAGTCCCCAGTTTCTATAGACGTCTTTGTCTTTCTGCCTAAGTTGTCCTAGGGTAAAAAAATGACTCTGATTTTTCTTCACTTTCCTAATCAGAATTTGATCTGGTGTATTTTCTAGGTCATTTTGGAAAAGGTGTTCTGGGGGAGCAAAAAAGAGATTCTTCCTTTCACTGCCCTATTTTGACTACATCCCCTTCATTTCTCTTTTCAAATCTCAAGTACACACCACTTTCTTCTGATATCTTCTTCTTTGAATCCCTACTTTCCTTCAAGGAATACCTCAAACACCACATTCTATACAAATTCTTTTCTGAGAACCTCAGTTCCTTCACACATGTGAGTATTCCATCTGTCTTGAAATATATTTCTTTACTATTTACCAATTTTCTGTGCATCTATTATCTCTTCTGTCCACCCCATCTCCCCTTCATCTCCTGATATAAACCCCTTGAATTCCTAGACTATTTCATTTATGTCTTCATGTCCACAGAAATTAGTCAAGTGCCTTACACATGTAGATGTTCAATAAGTTTGTTCATTTAAGTCAAAATGAAGGGGCTCTCTTAGGATAACTAAATTATTGAATGTCAAAACTGGGAATAGAGCCAAAGTCTTTACTTGCAGTCTCATTTTCTTTCTATTACATCATGCTGCCTTTAAATCAACTAAGATAAATTCATAGATTACATTTCTCTGCTACTATATATCTTCTGACCTTATCCATTTAGCTGCTTTTTTCTACTTATTTTTGTTATGTTTCTAGTTTTAGTCTGCATCTATATGCTCAGTCAGCCCAGCATATTACAGAGTTGTTTACACATATTAAAATTAGGAGCCTTGTTTTCTGTTACTAGACCTGTGACTAACTGCCTGTGCAACATTATGCAAATCACATCACACTCTAGGACTCAGTTTCTTTATCAGTAAAGGGAGGGGTTTGAAACACTTGACTTCTAAAGTCTCTTTCACCTCTAACAGCCTCAAAGGCTAAGTTGTTCACTTCTTCCCTAATGACAGCTGTATTTGAATAGGGACAAAATTAAATAATTCACTTACAGCCTTTAAAGCAATTTGAATGAAAAGTACCATTCCAATAAATGAAAGATGATACCAATAATAATGATGGTTAGTCTGATTACTAAAATGGAGATGTACGTACATCAGGATATGAATGGTAGTGACAGTCACTGACTGTAAATCCCTGCTCTACTCTGAGATATAATTCTATTTCCCCATTAATTTTAAAAAGGCCTCTATGTGAGGAACAATGCCAATATCAGTACCAGCAAGGGCAAGAAATTGAAATTAGCCAGCCCTAAGTGAAGCTGACTGGAATTTTCTATAATTGTAATGTTGTAACCTCTCCATGCTTTGTTTTTTATCATTCTCTATAAATTGTCACCAAGTTCCTTTATCAGTTTAGTCAATGCCATTTATCAGTTCATATGTTTGTGAAATAATGATTGTCATTCTAATCTGAATTCATTATACAGGATTTTAATTGTATTGGGTTCAAATCCCTTTGGAAGGATGTGTTCAGAAAAACATACTGTTCCTTTTTTCTTTTCCTATGTGTACTAGTGTTTGATCTTTTTCCTCCTCCCCTGCACCTAATTATCTGTGAACTAGTTCCTGATTTTCACAGAAACAGCGAACAACTCTTTGAAATGAAGTAAAACATAAGGTGCATGTGCTCCTATTATGAATTCAGTATTTTTCCAGACTTTGCAGTTAAATGAATGATTAATCACATGGCTATCTCCTCAAAGGCTAAGTGTGTTTTGCCTATCACCTACCTAAAGTTACTTTTAATCTCTGAGTTGTTCATAGGATATTGCAGAAGAATTTGTCATTTTATAACTCCAGTGTGAGAAGGCCCTCCACCAGAACAGATCATTAACTGACTCTTGTCAACTATGTTTAATTCAAGGCACTTGATGAAGGAGAGATATGCCTTGTCCAGAGTCACATAATATGTCTCAAACCCAGGCCTTTCCAACTATGAGTCCAGCTCTCTCAATAATGCCATGCTGTCTTTCTCTGTTGCTCTCTTTTCCTTTTTAAATAGTTTTATTTGATCTAAACATAAATACTTACAATTTTCTAACCCCATCCTACCATCTCCTGTCTCCATGCTATTTTCACACTTTCCCCTCCATCTCAGCTCTGCATATTTTCTTTAGCTATTGCCCCATTCCTGGGATGCTCTCCCTCCTCATTTCTGCCTCCTGGTTTCCCTATCTTCTTTCAAGTCTCAGCTAAATTTAACCTACTACAAGAAAACTTTATCCCTTTTAATTATAGTGCCTCCCTTTTGTTGAATATGTCCTATCTATCTTATTCTCTCTTTACATATCATGTTTGTACATAGTTGTTTGCATGTTGACAACCCAATTAGATTGAGAGCTCCTTCAAGGCAGGGATTCTCTCTCGCTCTCTCTCTCTCTCTCTCTCTCTCTCTTTCTTTCACTCTCATTCTCTGCATTTGTATTTGTATCCTCACTGCTTAATACAGTGCCCGACACTTAGTAGTCACCTAAGAAATGTTTATTCAATAAATCAATGAATTAATGTTAAGGCTAAGTAAACCTCAATTTGTTGTTAACTGTTCAATATTCTGTTCAATACCTAGGGCTGTATATTGCCTTTCTTTGCATCCCCAGAACTTATCACAGTTCCTGACACACAGTAGACACTTAACAAACATTTAGTGACTGACTATGATGAAGCAACTTCTTTCCCAGGCATTAATGTACCTTTATACTTGTTGAAACATTTTCCTTCCTCAATTCAGATACTGAGTCATCATGAAGCTTTGCCTATTCTTGCCAGATGAATGTGATCTCTCATTCCTTGAGTCTTTCCTAGAAATTTGTATGTTGAGTTTTGGATACCATTTTTGATTTGTGGTAGGACCTGTGATTCATGAGAAGCTCTTTCTACCAAAGCTGATTATTATATTTGCTGCTATTTATAGTCTTAGAGGGTTGCTATGGGAACTGGGAATTTATATAACTTGCCTAGGGTCACATAGCCAATGTCTGTCGGAAGCAGGATTGGAACTCAGAACTCTCTGATTCTGAGGCCAAGTCTTTAACAATTACACTATAATGCCCTTCTTCTTTGGGAATAATATATCCTTATTCATATTTTAATTATTAGTATACATGTTTTATCTCTTCCACTAGATTATAAACTCTTTACAGGCTTGGATTGTGTCTTATTTTATCACCATAGCAAGAAAAACAAACAAATAGCAATGACTCCTACATAAAAGGCATTTTAATAATGTTTGCTGAATGGAATTGAGTCAGACACAGTACAGATTAGAGGTAAATTTACCCTTTCTCTTTTCATGTTATATGATCTCACACAAATAGCCTAATGGACATGGTTTGAGATTCACTGCATATGTTACTATTTTGCTCTTCAGATTCATGTGGTAATGAGCTAGGAAACTAAAGACAAACAGTCTAAGGACAAGAAAAGTAATCACAATGTGTGATAGTGCATTTGTGTCAATAAAAGGGATTTAATTGGAGCCTCTCTCTACCTTTCTTCTTAAGTACTCTCAGTTTTAATATTTTTAAAGGAATAATTGAGTGAATTAAAAGATTATTTAGTACTTATTATATACAAAGCAAACATTTTCTAGACCTTCCCTTGTGAAGCTTGAGTCTTCACCAACATGAATTAGCACCAACTAAGACATTTCTTATTCCAGGGAAGGGAAGCTGATGCTTATGGGCTGAAGAAAAATTAGTTTTTATTTTCACACCACTATTTTGAACTTCAGAAATGTCAATGAGGAAATAAATGTTCAAAGAGAAACAGGGAGGGGGAGAAAGTCGGATTCAATGCAAATCAACAAAGTTGTTAAATATAGCCATAGCTTGGAAGCTCTAATACCATAGTGACCCTGGGAATTTGGGTTTCATCTTAGCTACTTAATACTTTGATCAGCAACTCATCTAAGGGCAGATGGAGAGATTGACACAATTTTAGATTACATACTTCCCCCTAACTGGAAGTATTGAAGCAAAGGATAGATTCCAACTGTGAAATGTTTATGAGGGTTCTTTGGGAGGAGGGAGTTGAGTTTGCTTGATGAATACTAGGGCTTCTTTTGCAGAACATCATAGTGATAAGCATTTAAACCTTTAAAAAGGAACAGGTTGATTATCCAGATGCAGGGTTGCATGTTAGTAGAGGGAGGGCATACTGGCCTGTACATCTGACCTAATTCCAACAATAGGCAGGCTCCAGTGGTCTGTAACTCTGTCTGAATTTCTCTTGACTTGGCTTCTGTTGCTCCTTAATCAAAGAGAAATTTTGGCCAGAGACAAGGACCTGAGAATTTCTAGAGCAGCAGTAGCTTTTCCCCTCTTTTTCTTGTGGTAGTCTTGGATGGTAAAGAGCATACTATTTGAATAAACCCTCTACTAAGTTTCTAGTCCTTCTGATTCCCAGGGTTTTCCCCTTGACTATAAGAAATGAAGCAAGTTTACCAGGTTGTGTCTAAAGTATGGTTTGATGGAGGGTACAAATACAATTCACTGGCTTATACCATATGTGCTCTCCCCATTCCCAAAAGAGTGGGAATAAAACCATTCTGACAAGCGTGTGCATTTCTAGAGTAAAATAAATGGAAATTTCTCTGACTTCCACAGAACATCCTCTTTGACACTCCCTTGTTGCTTGAGGCAGAAGCTCAGACACCATCTGCCAGAACCAGAATGGTTGGTGAATGTTTATATTCTAAGAAATTATAAATTCTCATAAGTTTGAAGGAGCTAAGAAATGGGACGTACCTTAGAGTTCAGCAGTTTATAGTTACATTCAAATATAAATATACCAAATCACATAACATGAGGCTAGGAAGGAACCTCATTAGCTTCTCTCAGGTAGCTAAGTGGTACAATACATAGAAATCTGAATTTGGACTCAAAAAGACCTGAATTCAAATATAGTCTCTGCCACTTAGGAGTACTCTTGCCCTAGACAAATCATTTAAACTCTGTCTGCCTCAGTTTTCTCATCTTTAAAAGAGGGAAATAATAACACCTAGTTCCTAGGTTTGTTATGAGGATCAAATGACATAATATTTCTAAAGCACTTCACAAGCTTTAAAGCACTCTATGAATATTTGCTATTGTGTCATCATGACCATGATCATCATTGTTATCTTGTGAATCACATACCCAGAAGAAATCCTCCAGTGTAACATACATGACAGTGATACTCTAGACTCTGCTTGAAGATCTTCAAGAAGAGTATATCTAACCTTTCTCAAAGCTCTGTTCAAATTGTTAGGAAGTTTGGTTTGGTTTGTTGATTACTTTTTTTTCCTGACATCAAGCCTAAATTTTCCTATTTGTAACTTTCACATGCTGTTCCTTGTTCTGACCTCTGGGACCAAACTGAATTAAATTAATCTCTTCTCAATGACAGCCTCTCAAATACATAACAGCTATCAGCTCCATCTGCCCATTTTTTGTATCTTCTCATATCTAGGTTATACATCTATAGTTCCTTCAACTGATCCCCACATGGCATAAACCACTCTGATTTCTCTCCTTTGAATGCTCTCCAGTTATATATGTCCTTCTTAAATTGGCCTAAAATGTAAGACAATATTCAAGACCTGTGTGATATGGACATTAGACTTGCCAGAAGTACTGACCAGAAAATTGTGTTAGGCTGAATAAAGCACTATCCTAGAGAGAAGGGGTAGTGAAGGAGGACATCAAGACTAAATGAAGGAATGTTGATAGTAAGACTGAATGAAAAATAGCTGGGATTTAGATTCCAGACACAGATTTTTATTCTATTTCTACAACTCACTTTCTGGGTAACCTCAGTCAATTCTTCTAGCCTCTTTGGACTACAATCTCATCATCTACAAATGAGCAGGGTAGAACATGTCCAAATACTGTGATAGGCAGAATGATAGAATTTTTAACTCTAAATTTAATGGTAGAAGAATATATACTATAAGAGGAATTGGGAAATGGGGAGAGTTCACTTTTGCATTTATGTTGTCCTTTGGTTGAGTTGTCTATTGTCTCTTTATCAAACCTGACCTTAATGGAAAGCACTGAAAAACTTGGAAACCAATTCTTAGCTGAATGCACATGACTGAGAGTACAAAATCTGTGATTTAAAGTAGCTATGAAAGCCTGAACTTAGAAATGAAATTCTAAGAGTACCATTGCAATCATTAGTTGACATAAATATGTGTATGTGTGGGCAACTTAATACCTTTTAGGGATACTTCAAACCATGTCATATAGCCACTTTTCTGTGAGATGAGCCTAAAAGGCCAACAACTTTTAGGTGAACTATTATGAATATAATGAAGCAACTTTTCCCTGGATTTCAGTGTTCTGGGGTTGGGGGTTTCATTGCTTAAAGGCCTAGCATACCATTGAGTTGGGAACAAAACTTCATGAAGGAAGGAAAGACAAATAAATAACAATTGCATGTTAAATACACAAAAGCTTGTACCACATAGCTCTCAAAATAACAACAGACAGCATAATGAAGTGCAGCTAAAAATTAAAAGCCAGCCTGGAAGAATATTAAAAGATTTAAGAACCTCACTCATCAAAAAAAACTTCTGGTGATTTATAGAAAAGGAAAAAAAATAATAATTTAGCTATGCAATAAGGAGGAGTGTGTGTGGGGGGGTGGTGTGCACGTGCATGTGCACACACATGTGTGTGAACAGTTTCATTTTGTAGCTTCAAGTGTGATTTTTGAAACTAAATACATCTTCAAAGTTACTTTCTACTATCACACACACACACACACACACACACACACACACACACACACCTACCTTAATTGATTAAAAACAATAGTTTAACATCTCATAGTCACAGAGGATCTATTTTTCAGCATTCAGAGATTGAGAAAAGTTAAATGAACTGATGCAGAGAGAAACGAGTAGTACCACAAAAATTTCATGAACAATTACTACAACAGTGCAAAGGCCAAAGTGCAAAAACCCAAAATGTAAAACACTCTCAGACTTGGTCACAAAAAAAGAGGTGAGAAAATGAACCTTGAGCAATCTTTACAGAATTGGATGAGTTTGTGTGAAATAGCACATATGGACAGATATGTTTGGTAGTTTTGATAAATTGTTTCTTTCTTCTCATTCTTATAAAATCTTTGTTAAAAAGGATCATTGTCTAGGTGGGCTGAGGGGAATGGGGATACTGAAAAATAAAGGAAGTGCTAAAATATATTTCAAAAAAAATCTGTTAGAAGACTAAGAGACATTTTGATGAAAGAATGGGAGGGGAATGAATAAGCTCAACAACTAACATCCCCCAGTAAAGCATATCTTTACCATCACATAACTGGTTTAAAGACAGGGAAATACAATATGCTGCTGTGTTTATTATTCATTAACTATTTTTTTATTTGATTCTGCAAATCAAAAGTATTAGATTAAAGGATATCTTCCAGCAAAGTATCTCCCATGATTATGTGAAAAATCTCTCTGATCACTATCAAAGGAAGCATGATTACAATACATACACACACATACATACATACATACATATATACATATATATATATATATATATATATATATACATACACACACACACATACTGAGATTTTTGGTTGAACTTCATGACTCCACAGGCATATCATTTGTAATCCCACTAATTGTGTTTGTTCATTAGGGATACCATGAGCAAAATTTGAGGGGTTTTTATTTGCTAATTTTGTTCACTATGGCACATGCTGTTCACAGACTTTTTCTTTTACACTTTTTACATTGTAATCAAATCTTAATTAATTGCTTCATTTGGAAAATTAATAGTTGTGATAATTTTTGAGGAGCTTCTAATGCTTATTTTCAGTTGTTCATTCATTGAATTGGACTGAGACTTGTATTTGATTTATTAAATGTAAAGTCTCCTTTTAGTAACATGTAACATGGGTATAAAGATGGCTATATCATTTGTTTGATTCTTGCATATTATCTCCCTTGTAAATTTGCTGGATTGACATCTCCACCTCTCCAGATGCATGTAATTGGATTCACATTTCTAATGCTACATATGAATAAGGAATATTGATATGTGTGAGAAACTGCATGGTATTTTATTGATTTGAATCACAGTGGATAGGAAATCTTACCAATAAGTGACAATAAGTTGATCTTAAATCACCCACAAAATGGAAATGTGTTATTATTTACTAGATATATTAGTAATACAAGATAATATAAATTAATGATATGAGAGGTGGCATGGCTTCATCAATTGTATGCTGGATCCAACTTGAGAAAAGCCTTGGATCAAACCCTTTCTGTGATACCTTCAACATTTGTGACCATGGGTAAATCATTTAACCACTGTTAATTTCAGGCAACTCTAAAGCATAAGTTATAGTTGAACTGTGATCTGTATCAGTATGATGCAGGGGTGAAATCACAAGTCCTTGCAATATTGACATATGTTGTAAATAAGTAGATTCAAGACAAAATTGTACTCTCAGAGTCTAATTGTTTTATTAAAGAAATAAGATAGAGTTACAGAGTGAATATGGAAAGGAAGAAAAATCAACCAACCAAGTAACAAACAATTATTAAGCAGTTACTATGTGTCAATGATAAGCAGAAGATGAATGCCATGTCATCTTCAAGGAATAGCATGTATGTAGGGAATTAAATTGGACCTTGAAGTGCCTTAGGGAGACATGAATTTAAGAAGGTTAGAAATGTTGGAAGGGTCAAGTTTTGAAGAACATTTCATGTGAAATGGAAGATGACATTTGACCCTAATGGTAATAATTCCAGGAGCCACCACAATTTATTGAGGAAGTGGGATGAATGATGATATTTTCAGGTCAGACTTGAAATTGTAGTACAATAATTTCTGAAGCTGAATTGGGTATAGATTAGAGTGGGAAGAGAATTGAGATTGGAGAACAAATTAGTAGGCTATTACAATAGTGCAGGCAAAAGATGATGAGATACTGAGTTACAATAGTAGAGGGGGAAAGAAAGGCAGGGGGTGGAGGGAATCAGCATTTATATAGTACCTACCATGTGCCAGATACTGTTCTAAATTCTTTGAATTTTGAAATAAATATTACATCATTTAATCCTAACAACAATTCTTCAAATTTGGTATATTTATTAATATCTCCACTTTACAGTTAAGAAAATGGAGGCAAATAGTATTTAATTGACTTACTCAGAGTGACAGCTAATAAGTATCTGAGGTTGTATTTGAACCCAGTTCTTCTGGAAAACTCTTGCCCTTTCTGAATCTCTTTGTTGCTTTTGAGGGCACCATCAACCTTCCAGTCATTCAAAACAATTGCAATGTCCATCTGGACTTCTTAGAACTCTGTTCGGCAACGAGATAGTGAACCAAAGTGGGGAAGCTATTTCCCCTTCTATGAATCTTGTATTATGCGAGAAGTTTTCCCTTTTATACAGAATCCTGGGAGAGCAAACAGAAAGAAAGTTAAGTACGTCAATGCCTTCTTTTTTCAGTAGGAAAGGAGGATTTGACTGTTTAATTTCATTCTCATATATATTAATGCCAAAGGGAATCTCTACTTCACATTTTTTTAATCATTTGAGAATAAGAAAAGTATTTGAGAAAATAAATTATAAAGTAGGGTGGGGACCACAACCAAAAATATTGTAGCAATTACTACTTTAAATATTAGTATTTAATCTGAGAAGTATAACTTATAGTATATGGATGTAGAACTGACCCCTGAATCAGGAAGACATGGGTTCAAGGCTGTCCTCTGACATTAGTTGGCTTTGTGACCCAGGGCAAGTCACTTAACATCTTTGTGCCATAGCCTATCTAAGGCCATAAATTACAGAGTAATTTCAGATCTACATTGGTAGAGAAAATTCTGCCTCAGATGTGTCCTTAAAGTAATAAATCATCCATCTCCTAAACTAGAATTCAAGAAGTGGTAGTTTATACAAGGGAGGGATTTATTGCAACTATTCATTTACCAAATGAGGCAATTAATTAAGTAGCTGGCAACATTACTATGTTCTTTCAAGCATTGTTCTCCCTCTAATGGCCAGTGACAATATTTCAACTCTTTGGAAATGTCACTTGAGTTTCCACCAATCCATAGCGTGAAGACAGTTCAGGTATTCCTGACTGGTTGATGACTCTGAATTAGTCCATACCTGTTAATATGCTGAGCTATGTGATAGAACAAATCAGACAAATCCAAATATAGGGCCTACATGTTTGAAGAACTTTGAAAACTGGAACATTATATAAACGCAAGTAATTCATTAACATCATCATATGTAGCATGTTTAACTAGGCACAATACTTTTTTTTAAATAAAGCCCTTATAATCAGTACTACATTATGGAGTAAATGGGATGATTTGAACTTTAGAATACCTCAAATACTCAATAGTAAATACTGAGTATCTCCTCAAATAATCAATATGTATGTGCTCTTACTGCTAAAATTCTACTATCTACTTATAGATCTAAAATGTTTTATACCTCCTAGTAAATCACTTGGCTCTTACTGTTTTCCAGTTTAGTAAGAAGAAGAAAGATTTGCAAAGCCTAGGAATATTGGAACTAACTAAACTTTGAAACACCCTTTCCTACTGAGGGACTTCAACATACATACTGACTTTCCCTCAAATGCTCTACCTACTCAGTTCCTCAACATTCTCATTTCTCATGACCTACTCTCACATTCTACCTGAGCCACACCCAAAATGGTCATACCTTTGACCTTGCCATCACCCACAAATTTACTCTCTCTCCAATTCAAGAATTCTGAAATCCAAACATAATCTATTGACTTTTCACACCTTCTTCTTCCCTTCTTAACCAAAGCCTTACTCTTCATCCACACCATGGCCTTAATTCCCTTGAAACTTCAATTCTATCCCAGACTATCTCCCCCTACAGTAAGAACTGATAAACCAATTCAGTTCTACAATCTTCCTCTCCTGTATGCTTAGTTCCCTTGTATTATTGCTGATTACTCCCAGCCAAACTTCAGCCTTGGATAACTCTTGCCATTTCTCACTTTTACTTTTGCATATATGCAGATGAACAAAGATGGAGAAAAGCATGCAAGTTTTCTGACTGGGTCCACTACAAACTAATGTTATGTGATCTCAATATTCTTGGGGACTGGCTCCATTATCTCACCCTATCTTTATGTCACAATTATTTCCTTGGTCTTTCTTTGTATTTGTGAGTTAATACTGAAAAAGTTACACATTATGGTTTTTCCTTAGGTTTCTGATTACTACTTAGTCCTGTGCTCTTTTGAGTTCTTTTTTGGACTAATTTTGGAATTAGTTGGGCAGTGTTGCTTTCTTGTAGTCATCCATCTTACTTGGTCTTCAAAGAGTAAAGGTTATAAATAGAAAGGGAAGGGGCAATCGCCAGTAAATATGGAAAGGTAAATATGGAAATATCAAAGGCATATGTGTGGAAGGGTACATGTATACTGTTTGGCCCTGGAGAAAAGAATCAATTCTACATCGCAGAAAAGAATAAATTTGCAAATGGTTATGGATGATATCAAAGGATTTTGCCTTGAGAAGGGTGGAAGAATCAACTCATATTGAATGGACTCTTGTGGTTTAATATAAGGAGACATTCTCAGCTGTGAAGGTGGTGGGGAGGGAATGGTGTGAAAAGTTTTAGGTTTAGAATACTTGTCGTGTTGTGTGGATAGAGGATATAGTAAGGAAGAGTAATTTCCTTACAGCATTGACAGCCTAGTTGAGATTAAACAATTTAGATTTGTAGTGAACTCGTCAAGAAATTTTCTCTAGGACAATTCAGCAGCAGAAGAGTAGAAGGAGAGGAAGAAATTACAGAAGCATATCATGGGTGGGTTTTGAGATGGAGTAATATAAAAGAGATAACAAGATTCCAGGATAGAGGATGGAGTGGAACTAATTAGATTATAGGATAAAGCTTGGGAGGAGCATATTTTTCCAAATATATTCCTCCATAAACTTCTCTCTAAATCACTGGTGCAGACATCTTCTTTTAGAATGTATAGAGCTCATGATACTGAAGAATAAATTTTGAGTAAGGAGAAGTAATAGTTCTTTCATTTAATTTTCAAAAAAGTTTTGTGAGTTAATGATCATATTTTGTAGATGATGAAAGTAAGGAATCAGAAAAAAAATAACTGATTAATTGAATTTTCTAAGATCAAAAATCTGTTTGTAATAATTTGATTTATTCAAAATATTAGAATTTGTACAATGCTTTCTTCACAAGCACAATATTTGCAACCCCATTTTTTCAAATGAGAAAATAATAATCAGTGATATTATAGGTCATACAGATAGTAAGTATTATGTCTGTGATTAAAACCCAGGTCCTCTCATTCTCATTTTAAACTCAATGTTATTTACATTAGAGAGAGAGAGAGAGAGAGAGAGAGAGAGAGAGAGAGAGAGAGAGAGAGAGAGTATTTGTATATGTGTGTATGTATATGTATCCATACTTACCTCCCTTGGTTTTGTCCCTCAAGAGAAAAGTAATAAAGAGCTATGCTTCAATGCAAATGGAGAACTTTATGTCATTATTACTCTGAAGCATTATATTAGTCATGCCAGTTCTCCCTTTACTTTAGAAAGAAATATTCTAAAACCAGAGTCCTCACTCCTCTAGAAACACAAAGACAGGATCCATTCAATTCATCCATATCCTAAATGGGTTCAATCAGAGGGAAATGCATGGTATACCAATTAAATGTGGGCTTTATTTATAGAGGGAAATTATTTGATTTATTTAACCTTATGTAAATGTTTCGGTTGCAAAATGTTAGGCCTATATTAGTATATACCTGAAAGTCATCAATAAGGCCAGAAATTGGAGGAGGAACATGGTTATGAAACAAAGAAAAGTCTGTCAAATGACTAGTTCTGTGAATTTAGATCCCGTGAGTATCTTCTTGTTCTTGTACCTCCTGCCTCATTATCATTCCTTATATTTCAAACTTTTTAAAAAAATTTTACTGAAGCCTTAATTTATGAATGTCCACCTGAATCATTTTATCTTATTGTTCTCTATCTCTTCTGGAGCAGTTCCCTGATCCCTGAGCTCATACTGTCTTGAGTTGCTATCTAAAATACCTTGCTCTTATTTTGTTATCTCCTTAACTACTGCAAGTACTCTACTGGTTTGTCTTACTACCAAGCTCCTAAACAGTTTTTTTTTCCTCTTGCTCCAGCAGAACATTCCTTTAAGTAAGTCTAAACTAGAGGCCTATCAGATTGCCACTATTAAAATAGTCCTTAACACTGATATATATAAGCCTTATTGCTTTCATAGAGGGCAGTTGAATAGAACATCCTTCTGAAATGTCATCTGCAAGGTTGTCATAATTTGACTGTGTTTCTGTCCCATCTCTATAAATCTCTGGCTCTACTGGTTGTGATTAGTTGATAGGGATGGTTTCTAATGGATCCACTCCTGAAAGATGTTTTTGCATGTGTTTTTTGGCAGTGGGAGGTAAGGGAAGGGTAAGATAAAAATTCATCATAATCTTGTTGCCTTTTCAAACCACTTACTGTATTATATTACTGTTTCAGCAATCCAGCTAGCAACTGTTGTGGGGGTGAAAGACCAACACAAGCTCAACAACAAGCATGCTGCAAAAGCCCAGGTTCTTTTGATCTGCTCTACTAAGGAAAGCAATGTTAAAGGGTTAACAAGCTTACTTAAATTCAGCAAACAAATACCATTCACTTAGTTCAGGAGGAAAAGCCAGCACCCTGAACTTCGGAGCAAATACAAACAAATTACAAACATTGACAGACAGACCAAATACAATTCATAGTTACCAACATCTGAGTTCAGTCCGGGAGCTCATAACAAGGGCTGGCCCAGAGTCATGTGCGTCACCAAGGCTGTGGGTAAGAGCTCCAGAAAATAGAAAGCCAACCCCTGGTTTTACATCTTTTTCAGGGTCCAGAGTGAGTCACACATGTGACTCACCCACATGGCCTAAAATCATCACAAAGAGGTGACTTAAACCCACGTGGTCTAAAACCCTCTGATGTCCCAAACATGTCATTCAAACCCATGTAAAATAGGCCCTCCCCTGAGGCAAGGAGGTCACCGAGGACTCCCAATCTAATCAAGGAAATGAAGGCCAAACTCTTCAAGGGCACTTGGTTGAAGTGAGTGCTAAGAGCCCCTTTTGTTTGCCAATACAATTACCTGTTGCAAAAGATAGTTGATAAAACTCAGTATCAGAATTTTCCACTTACAAAATATGGTTACGTTGGAGAATAGCAAAGTCTCATAAGAGGTAACAGGCTACAAGGGAAATTTAAAAACAAAACATCTAAAATTAATGATAATTATGACATCATAACTGTGGCATGACATCCTATGTGAGTTACTATTCTAACTTTGCACCATTTAGTATTACTTGGGTTTTAATGCCTTGGTGGAGTAATCTTTTTTCCTCTCATAATAGAAGAATAAAAATGATTTAAGTCTCAAAAGTAAAACAAATAAAAATACTAAACAGGTCATGGTCAGTAGTTAAAAACAATCCTTAAGTTTATATCATTATGAAAAATATTTTATATTTCATAATTCAAGAGGCTCTTCTTTATTAGAAAACATGCATTAGGAATTCAATAACCAATAATGATATTCTAGACAATGTATTGAATGAAATATGGGAGCCAGTGTTCTCATAGCAAAGGAACTAAAGAGATTAAAGATTGCAATGACAAAGACTGGAGAAGAGGTCATTCAAGCTTCTGGCATATCAAAGAGAAAACTGCTCAGTGATGTTTGTTATTCTTTGCTTATTTCACTTTAGGAATATGTTATTGTGAATTTGTAATGTCAAGGATAGAAGTGAATTTAGAATTCCAATGAAGGTTCCTTTTTCTCTTAGTTTGACACACACACATATCATTTGCTAGACAACAATCAGTGGCAGATAGTCACAAAAATGCCACATGACTATAGCAGTGAAAACAAGGTCAAGATAACTAAAAGATAAATTGAGATATTGATATACACATGTAATAGAATTCTTACTAGGTCAACAAAGAAAGAACAGTTAGAAAATTCACAGAACATATTCAGATTAACCTATACATGTCAATGATTTTTTTAATGATTCCATCAGCATGGAAACTTCCTCTACTAATATGAATTTGTAACTAGAAAGCTAGTTGAGAACACTGATTTGTTACATCACTTGTTCATGGCCATAGAGGTAATATGTGGGAATCGATGTCTTCCTGACTCTACAGTTTTCTCTCCATTGACTGCCATGTTAATAGTCAATGATATCATAACAAGTATTAAAAAAAAACCCTCCAATATTAGAATGATTATACATTTAAATGTGGAAGGAGAATCAGAAGCCATTGAGTCCAACTTCCTCATTGACATATGGGCAAACTGAGGAAGAAGGAGGCTAAGTGATCTTCTCAGGGTTACAAAAGCATTTTATAAGAAGAAAATACAGTTGAGAACTCATTGATGTGGTTACACACTCCTAGAGGCAGCTCTCAGTTGATGCATGCCTGTCTATCCTGAGTGACCCTTGTTCATATTCTCCCATAAATCTGTCACAGGAGGACTATGGAACATTCTGGATGTCTTCATCTTTGTTGTTATTTCATAGATACCAGCTGCGCATATGAACTATCCCTCAGTTAAATTTTACCTTTACTACATGACTCATCTTCTCTATAAACAGTATCTGTCTTCCTGATGACATCTTTTTCACTAGTTTATACACGTACATAAATACATACATATGTGTAGCTATAGCTATACATTTACACATATCCAATAGAATATATTATATCACATTATATTACAACATATATAATGTAAATACTATCATATAAGGCAATATTATATATTATATCAGGGCTGTCCAAAGTGTGGCCTGTAGTGCAATTTATGTGGCCTGCCTACAAGCATAGAAATTTATATAAATGATTTAGTAAACTAAACTGAGTTACAGCAGAGCTCTCACTAAAATGGTAAATTAAAATATATTGTCTATTTTTTCAATAAAAAACTAAGATTGGACAACCCTGTACTAAATTATTGTTGTGATACACACACACACACACACACACATATATATATATGTATATATATATATATATATCACCACAATAATTTATATATATATATATATACGTATATATATATACATATATATATATAATCATAAAGTAGAAATTATGGACAAATGTACTTAAAGATATTTGGGGAAGAATAATGAAGGAGCAATCCCTGTGTGTATGTATGTCAGTGTATTGGGGTACATTACTAAACACGAGGTTTTATGTCCAGGAGAAAAAGCAAAACAAAACCAAAAACCAGACTAAATATCTACCACAACAGAAAAGGAAAAGTGAAAGTTCAAGCCAATCACCACTAAGTATCTAAAAGCATCTATATAATATTAAAATAGTTGTTGAATTGGAATGAAAAAATTAAAGAAAAGGACAAGACAATTCTAGTTTTTTTTTAACTACATAAAGAGCAGCCAGCAGTACGTTTGACTGAGGAAAATAGAAATATTCTATCAGACATGGTTTTTCCACTCATGGAGCTTTTATTATTGACTAGGATCATTATGTACTCCAAAAATGAATTATAGGGTAAATTTCATATTTATTAAATGAATTTTTGTCAAAATAATTTTATAGATATTATTTTTCTATAGCCTCTTTATTTCCAAACACATTTATCCTTGTTTCCATGTCCAAGGAGCCATTCTTTGTTTGAAGAGAGAGACAGAAAGAGAAATAGATACAAAGAGAATGACAGAGACAAAGAGAGACAGAAAAAAAGACAGAGAGGGAGAGAGAGAGAAAGAGGCAGAGAAAGACATAGAGAATAAAAAGAGAAAAAAAGCAGTTCAGCAAAACTAGCACATTAACCACATTTGCCTACTAGTATGTGCACTGTTCCACAGCTTTGGCATCTTCAAGGAAGAGAGGGAGATATCCATTTCCCCTTTTCCTTTTTTTCTCAGCTAAAGATCTTGCTTATTTTACTGAAAATATTAAAACCATTAAAATTAAATTCCTTCTCCCATTCTCTTCATTTAAATATCCTTTGAATATCATTTTCCCTCCCCTCCTCCTTTTTATGAATATATGATCAAGAAATGGTCATTCTCTTTGCCAAGGCTAACCCTTCTATACTCATGTGAACTTTATTCTACCCTCTCTCCAGTCTTCAGAATCCCTCCTTTTTACATTTTGATGATACACTATTCCTTGATTACCATTTATCATTCTGATTGGTCTTTCTTGGCTTCCTCTTGTGGCTCATCATCCATATCACAACCCTCCTTGACACAGCTCACCAGACTACACCAAGCTTTAACTGTGATTCCCTGTTCCGAGTCTGCTAAACAATAATATCCTAATAGTTACTGTTCTTTGCTGCTTCCTGAAACTGAAAGCAAATAAAATATTACCACTACTGTACTGCTACTGATACTGCTGCTGCTACTAAGAGCACCAACCCCTAGGGTGAGGAGGGGATAGGAGAGAATTATTGGCAAATAATTTTTTATGGGGCCCTATCTATATAAACAAATTTAGTTAAAATTTTATTACAAAATTCATGGTCCCATATGAGATATGTTAATTTATCAACAATTTCAAAAAAATGAGGAAAACAAGGTACTTATGGATTGGTTTATTATTTAATCAATGCATGTGAAGAGTATTCTTTGTGTAAAATTAGGGTGGATAGAACTTCAGTTGATCTTTGAGGAAAAAGTCAGTCTCTCCTGGGTAGTCAGTGTTGGTTTCAGCTCTGCTTTAATGAATGGGTGTAGCTCCCAGGCAAATCCAGGGTCTATCCATTGCATGGGGAATCTGGTGCAAATTGGAAATAGCATCTGTGCTGAATATTATAGAGATAAGGCAATGAGCACCTGTATTTACAGGCTGAGTAAGATGTGAGACCGAGTTTGCAACAACAACAACAACAAAAAACATGTTTTTCTTCACAATTCTTCCCTATCTTCTAAAACGCTAAAATTCTCTGAGATGCAATTTCTTTATATTTCACTAATGGGTCTACTTTCTATGAAAATGCTGCTTTTGCTTGCCATGTGTTTTTTTTTGTGACAAGAGTCAGAGTTGGTTTCTGGGGTCCTTTAGCCCTTTATTTTGGTAATTGCTTTACAGCTGTTAAACTTCTGTATGAAAGATGATAGCTTCTATTTGTCATTATTTTTCATTATCAATAGCTTGAGTAAATCAGGCTTGAATAGTTATAATTATATGACATCTCTTCAATTTTTATTATTCCTTATAATCTAATAATTATTTTTTTTAAATGTTGCTTTGATGAAGAGATGGTTTGACCATATAAGACAGTTAATTTAGAAATGATTTCCAGATTGGTCAATTCTTTTTTCTTCTGATGTGGTCTATTTAATTTGTGTATATGTGTATTTGTTGTTGTTTGATATTTGCCATGTTCCAAGACTTTCCAATTCTCTTTTCAAAGAAACCAAACATGGGAATATAGATCTGAGGCTTCTCAATAGTTTATAAACTTTGATTTCTTAGCTTTCATAATTCTTAACATTATTTTGCATTATATTTTTCTTCTCCTTTTCCTATGTCCATTAATGTATTGAAGTTACCTAATATTAAAATAAATTTTGATTTGGATAGGGAGTTTTTTTTTATCAAATTTTTCATAGAATAATGTCTTCACCCTCTGCAACAGATGTTGGCATATAAGCTGTGGCATTATAGCTGCAATAAAAATTGCAATTAAGTTGCAATAATAATAAATAATGCCAAAACATAAATCACATTTATGGAGCTCTTTTTTCTGTTGTATAGGACTTTACAGTGTGTGTGTGTGTGTGTGTGTGTGTGTGTGTGTGTGTGTGAGAGAGAGAGAGAGAGAGAGAGAGAGAGAGAGAGAGACCGAGAGAGAGAGATGGAGAGATACAGAGAAAGAGACAGAGACAGAGGGAGACAGAGAGATGGTATATAGTAACAGCTAGAGAGGGAGACAGACACAGAGAGATAGAAGCAGAGGGAGAAAGAAGGCAAATAGAGGCAACACATACTCAACTTTTATATAACCTCCAGGCTTGACAGAAAGATGATACTTTTTTGTTAGACAAATGAAGAATCATAGCATTTTGAAGTTACAAGGAGCATTAAATGTATTTTTTCTCTAATCTTAATTCGTGGATTTGGAAAATGGAAAATAAGACTTCAGCATCTCTGTCCTGCTCTATTCATCGGTAAATGTCTGAAAGGAGAGAAATTTCATGAGGGTATGGATAGCTCAATGGGTTGGAGTTCTCACCAGATTTTACACACTTATTATCTATGTGGCTTTGGGAAAGGCACTTAAATTCAGTTTCTTCAACTATAAAATACCATCTGACACTTTGTATGGAATTAACAAATATGTGTTCTTTTTTTTCCTGTCCCCTCAGACATGCTTATTTCACTTCCTGCTCAGAATTGCTCTACTTCCTCAGCAGCCAATCCCCTGCTTCAGTGCCCTCCTTTCTCTCCCCCACTTCATGGATATGTTTTATATTCTGTCTTCTCTTATTAGATATATGCTCCTTAAGTGTAAAAATGTCTTTTTTTCCCCTTTGGATCCTCACTGTGTATAGCATGGCACCTACCTAGCACATAATAAGTGCTTAATAAATATAGTCTAGCTAGTTAGCTATCATCTGTCTAATGAAGTTAGACGATTTGCACAAGATCACACCTCTAGTAAATCTGAGAGGTCTCCTGATTCCTGTTCTTATGATCTTTCCACAATAGAACTCTGTCCCTTTACTCATTTAGACAAAAAGTAAGATAAATTATTATTATTATTATTACTATTATAATTATTTTGCTAAAGGGACCTTAAAATGTCAATATATTCAACTTAGGGCATTTCATCTATATAGAATTATATTGAGGGAGAGATATTTGAGGTTCAACCCTATTAGATATATCAAAGAGTTTGGCAGCAGATTGTGTAGTATGCCAGTGAGGATGAAAAGGAAAGAGGGAAAATTATCCACATAGTTCAGTTCCTTGAATCTCCCTTGATGGGAGTAAGATTAAAATGGATCTTTGTCACCTGGTAAAATGAATAGGATACTGAAAATTATATTATGGAAATTTATATTATGGAAAATTAAAGAAAATGAATATTATGCTGTATCATTTGATAATTAATATTACTCTGTTATCCATCCTTTTCCCCATTTGGTCCTAACTCCTTTTTTAGCCTAGCTCACAAGGAGACCTCTTCCAGTCTGTACTAAGGCATGATTGAGGAATGTGATCACTCCTAGCCCTTGGGGCATCTGCTCATTGACCAGTTTAATGTGGGATACCACGCCCCCCTTTCTTTTTACCCTGTAAACTGAGAACCAGTTTGGACATGATTCTACTGTCCTTGCTTTTACTTTTCAAATTTAAAGATGATTTGGTCTCCAAGGGGGAGGGCAAGCAGAGGGAACCTGATTGGGCTTTGTTTTTTGTTTTTTCCTAGCCAGGATTGCTAGAGGCAGCTAGATCTCATAAAGCAATAAGAATTCCAGTGACAGAGTAGCATGATCAGCCACACCTGAAGGCCAACCTACTTTCCCTCTGATCAGACTAATCTTATCACCTGAGGATTATACGGAAGAACTGATGTAATTCTCAACCCACTTCATTAAAATATCTACCAACTGGGATTGTCTTGCCTCTGTCAGGTGAGGTCCAAATGATATATGTCAGGCCAATTAGAAGGAAGATACACCTAGGTTTAAAAGACCATGTTTGTCTTCACTGTGGATCTTTGGTCATGATGAAAGACAACTAATCTAATTTTTTGGTTACTGCTAGCCTAACTAGTAAATTGATCATGCTCAGGTCAACTGGCTTGTCAGTGAGGTGCTGTTGCAACAATTTAGCTAGCAGCGGTTGTGGGGGTGAAAGACCAACACAAACACAAAAAGAACGCTAGCAGTACAGATTCTTTTGATCTGTTTTACAAGGAAAGCAATGTTAAGGGGTTAACAATCTTACTGTAATCAAACATATACATATGTCATTCCCTTAATTCAGGGGAAAAAGCCAGAACCCTGAACTTCAGAGCAAATACAAACAAATTACAAAGATACATTACAAACAGACCAAATACACTTCATAGTTACCAAGAAAACATCTGGGTTGATCAACTAGAGGGCTCTTAACTACAGCTGCCCAGAGTCTCTGCATCATCACTCCTCCCAGAGTGAGCCTCAGCAAATAGCTCTGTTCTCTCTTTTTATGCACTCTTTAGCTGTCATCAAACATCATCTGAGGGACCAGAACTTAGGTGCATACTATTGGCTCTGGTTTTAGCAACTCCCCTTAGGACCCTGAGGGCTTCACACCCACATAGGCTTAGCGCCTAGTAGATAGAAGTTTGGACCTATGGCTTTGCACCTAGTAAGGCTCAATCAAAGAAACTTAATTTATCATAATAAAACAGTAAAAAGTCCCATCTTAATTGATATTACAGGTGCCAGTATGACATTGTTTTACAAACAGTTCACTGTTAATAGAACAATATCTTGCACTGGAAAAAAAATTGTTTTCAGCATCATTTTTACTAACTACAGATATTGAAGTTACAGTCAAAAAGTACTGGGTTCAAATCATTTCTTCCTAGTTATGTGACTATGAGCAACTCATTAACCTCTCTGAGCCTCAGTTTCCTACAAACAGATAATCATCTCCATAGACCCATCAAAGGGGTATATTGAGAGACTTAAATGATATAATGCATGTCATTTGATTAGAAAATTTTAAACCACTACCTCAAATGAATTATTTTTATTGACTCTCTGAAACAAAATTTCAGACACCTAAGTGGGCAAATGCTTCCATAGACTCACAGATAAAAGGAGGGTGTAATGGAAATGTGTTACTCAACTCTATCCATTACTAAAACTGGAAACAGCTTGTAAGTTCCAAAACAATAAATAAACTACAAAATATGTTTGCTCAGTATAAAAAGAACTGCTTACTTTGATAGCAATCTGTGAATTTAGGGAGTCCTCTGTGGTACGCATGCGTGTGCGTGTGTGTGTGTGTGTGTATGTAAACAATAGTAAAAAAAAAAATCCAGTTATTTGGACAGATCTTCATTCAATGAAGGTGGTCTACATAGGATTTCTGTTGAATCAAGTAATTATTGAAAAAACATCCTATGGATTGTCAAGGTAATTGGAGACATCCTGTATCCCAGAGCTAAAGACCAGCAAGAAGGCTATGCCCTGAGCCTGGCATAACAACAATCCTTTGCACTCTGAATGATTTCACTCTTTGCCAAAGTGTATTGCTTTGACCAAAACCAGGTGTTCTCTGAAGGATTTATGATTTTCATATCAATCAATAATTGTTTAGATTTGTAGGAGCTCCCCCTATTTCCCACAGGCCTGAGAGCCAAGGTGCTGCAGCACAAAATCATCTATCACACCTCTTGACATGCTCACAATCCCTGTTTTTCATAACAGTCAAGTGAACTGAACCAGGTATTGTACTCCTGTTCCCACCACACTAGCTCTGGTTCTGTACCCCACTGAATAATCACAGGGCTCAACAACGCTGACTTAAGACAATTAATTTAAGAACTGTTCCCACAAGACCCAGGAACTCCTGCATTGTCCACATGTAAGGTTGCCATGGGAATTTGACCTGCCTTTGTCCCAGCACATTAAGCCCTCCTTCTTGGGGGGCAGAGGAGAGGGTCAGACTTCTGCTTATAAGCATTTTCCTCACTCTGAAGTTAAACTACTGTTTAATCTCTGACACACCTGCCCCTGGCCTGCTCTGTTAGGTTCTGGCTATTCCTAGGTTAAAGGCTGGTTCTGGTCCAGTTAACAGAGGAAAAAGCTTAATACCTATTTCGCCTTCTTAACTTCTTTTGTTACTGGCCATAATATTTTTTCCCATTCTTTTGATTTCCCTTCATGACCTCCTCTAACTTTTGTGTCCCAAATTGAGTGTTTCATGGTCATTTCTAGGCTGATTCATATTCTCTATGCCAGTGGAGAATATCTATACAGTGAATTTGCTTTGAAATCAGTGGGAGTTCTTCACTGTACTTCAGCTTTTGAGGGTGTGAAGGAACATCTCATTTTGGTTGATCCTAATGTCCACAAATCCTTTTTCTTTCTCATTCACATAAAATTTCCTAAAAGTTAAAAAAAATTTTTGACTTTCTTAGGAAAATGATGTGGATAGAGATTGGGATAGAAGGACTTACAGGGGAAAGACCAATAAATGAGTTCATTAGGGCACATTTTCAAATAGTTTGCTAAAGGTGAAATGACTGGTATTAGAGCTCTTTTAGGAAGATGGGCAGAAGCAGCTTTAAACTTGAAAATTTTGTCAGTTTTAAGGATTGATATATACTGGTCTCTAGTGCTGGCTGAATGAATGAGTGAATGAATCAAGGGGAAAAAAAAAGTTAAACATTTAACTACTTGAAAAACAACATGCTATATACTGAAGATAAAACTACAAGAATGAAGACACTTCTTGGTATCTAGGAGCTTAAATTATTGGACAAATATTTTATTGCTAATTTTTTACTTTGTATCATCTAGATTTTTCCCATATCCTCCTTCCAAAAAAACCTATTCCTTAAAACAAAGAATTTCTTTTTAAAATGAAAAAGACGGCTCTTCGCAGCTCGCGCCGACCATGGGAATCTCCCGGGACAACTGGCACAAGCGCCGCAAGACCGGGGGCAAGCACAAGTATGAGCTGGGCCGGCCGCCCGCCAACACCAAGATCGGGCCCCGCCGCATCCACACCGTGCGAGTACGAGGAGTCAACAAAAAGTACCGGGCGCTGAGGCTGGACGTGGGCAACTTCTCCTGGGGCTCCGAGTGCTGTACCCGAAAAACAAGGATCATTGATGTGGTCTACAATGCATCCAACAATGAGCTGGTCAGGACCAAGACGCTGGTGAAGAATTGCATTGTGCTTATTGATAGTACCCCATACCGCCAGTGGTATGAGTCCCACTACGTGCTGCCGTTGGGTCGGAAGAAGGGAGCGAAGCTGACTCCTGAGGAGGAAGAAATTCTAAATAAAAAGCGGTCAAAGAAAATCCAGAAGAAGTACGAGGAGCGGAAGAAGAATGCCAAGATCAGCTCTCTTCCGGAGGAGCAGTTCCAGCAGGGCAAGCTCCTTGCCTGCATCGCATCCAGGCCAGGCCAGTGTGGCCGAGCAGATGGCTACGTGCTCGAAGGCAAAGAGCTTGAGTTCTACCTGAGAAAAATCAAAGCCCGAAAGGGCAAATAAACCCTAACTTGGACGTTCTCTAATGGAATAAATCCCCATATCGTTTAAAAAAAAAATGAAAAAGAGGAAGATGAGAAGGAAAAAAAAAATCACCTAACTGATCAACACATCACAAATATTACTTTATATACCTTACATATATTGCATACAATATATTACATTATATTTCATTATATAAATAATGGCCACATGTATGTACTCATACCTCTGCAGAGGAATGGAGGGAGTGTATTTTCATATTTCTTGTTTGGGACAAAGGTGCTTATATTAGAGAAAACAGCATTGAATATAGAGGAGTGGTAGACAGGGTGGGTTATCATTGTTTGTAAAGTTTTGAAATAGTTTTTGGAGGCATAGCAGAATGGATTGGCATATTCTTTCCAGTAGCAGTGTCAGCATTAAAGAATCTAGGTGGCACAGTGGGTAGAGTGCTAAGCCTGGAGCCAGGAAGACTGGAGTTAAAATCTGTCTTCACATTCCTACTAATTGTGTGACCCTGGACAATTCATTTAACCTCTGCCTAATTTTCCTCATCTGTAAAGTGAAAGTAATAATAACACCTACTTCAAACAATTAAATAAGATAATAAATGTGAAACATTGTACCTAGCACATAATAGGCACTATATAAATGTTAACCGCTATTATTAGACTTCTAAACATAGAAATTGAGGGGGCTAAGGGGTTGGAGACAGTTAAACCTATATTCTGGATGGCAGACCAGAAAGTCAAATAAATCCTGGATATAACCAGCAAACACATGCATACAGAGATACATACAAATATGTGTGTTTGAGCAGATAATCAATAAGGTCAGCAGGACCCTAGGATAAAGGGATTCTGGGTGTCATGGCAGCTAATGAGAAGATGGCTGGCTGAGGAATAAAGTGATGGTAAAATATAGCTGACCAAGCCACCCCACCTACAGATATAGTAAAATTCATCAGGTAATTAAAATTTAGGACAATGAATGCCCCAGGATGAGGATTACAGAGCTGAAAGGTTTAAATCCTCCAGGACATGATCTCTGGGCTAAGCAGTAAGGCAGCTAGTAAATTTAACTAAACAATGCAAGTGTTTTCTTAAGTGCCTAATTACAAAAAAAAAAATCTCTATAATTGCCTAGGTCAGATTCAAGGTCAGGTATGTTTCCTGGCCTTGTAGAATTTACCACCTGTTAGGATCAGTCAGTTAACAAGCATTTGTTAAGTCCTTACTTTGTGTCAGGCACTGTTCTAAGCACTGGGGCTCCAAAAAAAGGGGTAGAAATCACAGTCCTGCCTTCAAGGAAATTCTAATAAGCCAGGGAATCCAGACAGGACTAGTCAGCCATACTGCCAAGAGTAGTTATGAAGTGTACAGTGAGGATTAGCACTTCTGGGTATGAGGGATTGCTGAACCCTTTTCAGGGTTGTTCATCCATCTTTGGTATCCAAGTGTCACTCAACTCTTACCTGTGGCTCTGAGAAGTCTTAGCATTTTCTGTTGCCACACCTTGGTACTGAAGAGGTGAGGGAAGCATATGAAGAAGTCAGGGAACTATAGAACTATATGCCTTTAGGGGTGCTCAAGACCCCAAAATACCAATATGCCAGGTCCTGCTTGAAAGAATTAGACTCAAGACTTCTCTCAGCCAAAGGGAAACAAAGTTTATTACAGGTTCGCCATAATGTGTTGTCTTAAGAAATCTCACGTTTTGGAGGCAAGATGAAACTTATATACAGGAAGATTGTGAGAGGGATCTAGGGTGGTCCTGGAGTGATGAGAGGAGGAGTTTAGGGAGGGTCTTGAGGAGGAGTCTAAGGAGGAGCTTGATGGGACTGGGATGAGGTCAGACTCCAGGAACCAAGAGAATGGATTAAGGGTGGGAAGTAGCTGAAGACTACCTGGAGATAACAGACAATGTAGGGCTAGGCTAGTTTAAGGGTAACACATTTGGGCATAGACACTTTGACAAGATAAAGGGTGGAAACTAGTCAGACAATGGAGAGATAGGCTAGGTTACTCTTAACCTAGCCTAGAGATTTGGGCCTAGCAATAATGAAAGACTTATGGGCTCAGGCAAATGATCTAGTGGGAAGATTCAAGGGGACTTCAAGGGGGCTCCCACAATCTAAACCTCATCAGTACAACTGTCTCAATAAACATGCTAATCCAGGTTGAGGGTAACTAACAAGCCTGAAACCTGTCAGTGAATTGGAGCAACATCTTTTCCAAACACCTGATGACTGGGCACAGGAGAACAATTTGTTGTAATTTCCATGAAGGTAACTGAAACAGTAGCTGCGGCGTGTTTAGACATTAAAGACACCCAAGGTTATCTACTCCATTTCAGGCCATCACCAGTCACCTTGACTTTTGTCTTGCCACAGGACTTTGATGACTAAGGAAGAGATAATGACACCAATGACTTTACACAACTCTGCCTCACTTAAATTCTATTCATGCACAAATCAAGATATCACCTATGATGTCACTGGCCCTTTTCTGAAATGAAGACAAACAACAATAACTTCAATAACAGAGAGATAACATACAAATACCTACCTCTGTAATCTGAAAGAGAAGAACCTAGTGGAAGATGGTGGAGGGGGAGGGGAGTGTGTGGTAGCAGGAATGGACTGGCAAATGGTTAATGACCATCTTTCCATAACTTTTCATTTTAATCTGCATTATTAATTTTTTCTTCCTATGGCTAGGAAATCAACAAAACAATAAATCAAGATCTGATTTGTAGCTTTGACTAATTTCTATACTGAAAGAAACCAGGGGAGTCAGAAAGAAGATTTAAAGAGGGGGAGCATTCCACGCATGGCAAAAATATGAAAAGCCAGAATCAGGAGATAGAGTGTCATGTGTGAGGAATAGCAAGAAGGCTAGTGTAATTGGATCATAAGGTCAAATCTAAGAAAATTGAAAAGGTAGAGAGGGACCAAGTTGTGAAAGGCTTTAAAAGTGAGAGGATCATTAATAAATAACAACTTTAAAAATCAGCAAGCTCTCTCTAGAACTACTGCAGGGCCATATATTTCACTGCCTCTCCACTTCGCCTTCCTGAGACTAGTCTACAGCCCCTGAGACTGTTCAACCAGAGGTCCCCTACCAGGGGAGTCTGCCCAGGAAGCCCTCATTGAAGAGAAGAAGAAACAAGTATAGCATATCTTAGCTAAAACAAATTAAAGGATTTGATATGAAGCTCAGAAGCAGATAGTACATATAAGGAGACAAAGCTGAAATAATTTTTTTAAGGGAAAGTAGCATTCATGATCTTTTGTAAAGCTCAAAAAAAAAGCAAGGTAATAAGGGAATTGTATAAACAGGGTAGTAGTGTTTGTACAGTCTATGTAAAGGTACACATACAATTGCCAAAATGAGCAAAAGATAAAGCACTGATATCCCTTTAGGAAGGATAAGTGGGGCAAGATTTCCTTCTCTCTCAGCTGATATGGCACAAATAAATGACATCCAGTAAGAGATGGAACACACTGAAGGGATCAGACAGAGAATGAGCATTCCAGAAAAAATAAAATTAGCTTCACTGCCTTCTGAGTTGGAGACAAGGTTCCAAGAAGCAGTCCCAAATGCCAGTTTAATGGTGCAGTTCCAGAGAGGATTGCTATAGCAGGTAATAATAAAGACATTTCATTTTCAACATGAGTAGAAAATTACTTTATCCAGTTAATGGCTTTCAAATTCTTGGCACTAAAACCATGTCCCCACATTCTGACTTAAGTGAGGAACCACTCAGTTTTCTGAAATTTGGAAAAGTCTTGCCTCCAACCACCAAAAATGAAGATGAAGAGTCATATTCAGAGGAATAATCTAATCCTCACCAAGTCTGTACACCTGGAAGGCTAAAAAGAGAGAGGTTTCTCAGTGAAAATGTTGCAGAGCAAAACAGACAATTGGTCAGAAGTGATTTCATATGGCAGATCAGATAATGTATCAAGAAATAAAATTCCAAGATCCCAGTCACCATTTTCAGTCCCATAATACACATAGTCTTTCAACTTTGGACACAGTTGAAGAAACATCAGATAATTGTATTATTATAGATGCTCTTTTCCTAAGATGTTAGATTATCAGGGAAGAGCCAAGATGGCAGCTGGAAAGAAGGTAATTGCATGAGCTCCCCTCCCAGGTCCCTCCACAAACCTATAAAAATGTCTCTGAACAAATTCTAGAGCTGCAGAACCCAGGAAATGGCAAAGGGAAGCAGGGCTCCAGCCCAGGACAGCCTGGATGATCACTGGGTAAGGTCTATTCCACGGAGCTGGGAACAGAGCAGAGCAGAGACCAGTGTGGGCTGCGCCCACACCAACCAGACTGGGAACTGGGTGAAACAAGCCCTAGTGCCTTGAATAAGCGAGCTGCAGCAATTACCAGACTTCTCAACCCACAAATGCCAAAGACAATAGAGAAGGTTAGTGGGAAAAGCTGCTGGGGACAGAGTGAAAGGACTTCCTGGTACGGCCACCACCCCAGGGACAACAGAGGTGGTGCAGCTCTGAGGACAGAACTACAGCTGCAGTTGCTTCTGGTCCCAGGCCCACCTAGTGGGAGGAATTAAGTGGCAGATCAGAGCAGGAGAGCAGAGCCTGCTTAAGATCTGAGTCGTGGTACAGGTTGGCAGTTCTTGGGGGAGAAGAAGTGTTGGTGTGGCAGAGCTTGCTGTGTAGAAATAGCTCTGAAAACAACAGTGCAAACCCTCAAGATTGGGACAAAGTATTCTCTACTCTACAAGCAGTCATACCCCGACAAAAAACTCAAGGGTCAAGTAGTTGGCTGTGAACATGGCCAGGCCACGAAAATGGACTCAGATTCAGACTCAGACTTTGTAATCTTTCTTTGGTGACAAAGAAGACCAAAACATACAGCCAGAAGAAGTCAACAAAGCCAAAGAGCCTACATCAAAAGTCTCCAAGAAAAACATGAACTGGTCTCAGGCCATGGAAGGGCTCAAAAAGGATTTGGAAAAGGAAGTTAGAGAAGTAGAGCAAAAATTGGGAAGACAAATGAGAGTGATGTGAGAAAACCATGAAAAACAAGTCAATGACTTGAAAAAGGAGACCCAAAAATATGGAAGAAAATAACACCTTAAAACATAGACTAGCTCAAATGGCAAAAGAACTCCAAAAATCGAATGAGGAGAAGAATGCATTGAAAGGCAGAATTAACCAAATGGAAAAGGAGGTCCAAAAGACCACTGAAGAAAATACTACCTTACAAATTGGATTGGAGCAAGTGGAAGCTAGTGACTTGGTGAGAAATCAAGATATTTTAAACAGAACCAAAGGAATGAAAAAATAGAAGACAATGTGAAATATCTCATTGGAAAAACCACTGACCTGGAAAATAGATCCAGGAGAGCTAATTTAAAAATTATTGGACTACCTGAAAGCCATGATCAAAAAAAAAGAGCCTAGATATCATCTTTCAGAAATTATCAAGGAGAACTGCCCTGATATTCTAGAACCAGAGGGTAAAATAGGAATTGAAAGAATCCACAGATGACCTCCTGAAAAAGATCCCAAAAAGAAAACTCCTAGGAATATTGTCACCAAATTCCAGAGCTCCCAGATCAAGGGGAAAATACTGCAAACAGCCAGAAAGAAACAATTTGAGTATTGTGGAAACACAATCAGAATAATACATCTAGCAGCTTCTACATTAAGGGATTGAAGGGCTTGGAATATGATATTCTGGAGGTCAATGGAGCTAGAAGTAAAATCAAGAATCACCTACCCAGCAAAACTGAGTATCATGGTCCAAGGCAAAATATGGATATTCAATAAAATAGAGGATTTTCAAGCTTTCTCAGTGAAAAGACCAGAGCTGAATAGAAAATTTGACTTTCAACCACAAGAATCAAGAGAAACATGAAAGGTAATCAAGAAAGAGAACTCATAAGGGACTTAGTAAAGCTGAACTGTTTTTGTTTACATTCCTACATGGAAAGGTGATGTGGATAATTCATGAGGCCTCAGTATTAGGGTAACTGAAGGGTATATCTGTATATATAGACAGAGGGCACAGGTTGAGATGAATATGAAGGGATGATATCTAAAAAAATAAAATCAAATTAAGGAATGAGAGAGGAATATATTGAGAGAGGGAGAAAGGGAGAGATAGAATGGGGTAAATTATCTCAAATAAAAGTGGCAAAAAAAAGCAGAGAAAATTGAATAAAGGGCGATAGGATCGGAAGGAGCAAAATATAGTTACTTTCACTACATGATTATTATGGAAGGGTTTTGCATAATTATACACATGTGGCCTATGTTGAATTGCTTGCCTTCTTAGGGAGGCTGGGTGGAGAGGGAAGAGGGGAGAGAATGTGGAACTCAAAGTTTTAAAAGCAGATGTTCAAAAAAAAGTTTTTGCATGCAACTAGGAGATAAGATATACAGGCAATTGCGCATAAAAATCTATCTTGCCAACAAGAAAGTAAGGGAAAAGGTGATGGGTGGAGTGGGGGGACAGAAAGGAGGGTTGACTGGGGAATAGGGCAATCAATATATGCCATCTTGGAGTGGGGGGGAGGATAGAAATGGGGAGAAAATTTGTAATTTAAACTTTTGTGAAAATTAATGCTGAAAACTAAAAATATTAAATATGTAAATAATGATTTTTTTAAAGAAAATAAAAAATAGCCTCCAAAAAAAATGGTGTTAGATTATCACACTTAATCAAAGTCACCAACTTCTGGAAGAAGAATATAAAGGATGTGTGAAAAGAGGAATGATTGTGTATTCAATTTCTGTAGCTTTCTGGGTGGTTAATTTGGTGGGCTTTGGTTTCTTTGCTGTGGAGCATAGGGTGTACATGTACAATTATATTAAACATATTTCCACATTAGTCATGTTGTAAAGAAGAATCAGAACCAAAGGGAAAAACCATGAGGGAGAGAGAAAAAAAAGAAAAAAATCGTATGCTTTGATCTGCATTCAGTTTCCATAGTTCTTTCTCTGGATGTGGATAGCATTTTCCATCACAAGTCCTTTGGAATTGTCTTAGATCTTTGTATTGCCAAGAAGAGCTAAGTTTATCAAAGTTAGTCTTCACACAATGTGGCTGTTACTATATACAATGTTTTACTGGTTCTGTTCACTTCACTCAGCATCAGTTCATTCTAATCTCTCCAGGTTTTTCTGAAGTCTGACTGCTCCTCATTTCTTATAACACAACAGTATTCTGTTACATTCATATACCACAGCTTGTTCAGCCATTCCCCAATTGATGGGTATCTACCTCATTTCCAATTCTTTGCCACCACAAGAAGAGCTGCTTTAAATATTTTTGTACGTGTGGGTCCTTTTCCCATTGTTATGATCTCTTTGTGATACAGCCCTAGAAGTGGCATTGCTGGATCAGAGGATAAACACAATTTTATAGCCCCTTGGGCATACTTCCAAATTGCTCTCCAGAATAGTTGGATCAGTTCACAACTCCACCAGCAATATATTAGTGTTCCAATTTCCCTACAACTTCTCCAGCATTCATAATTTTCCTGTTTTATTATGTTAGCCAATCTGATAGGTGTGGTGTGATACCTCAAAGTTGTTTTGATTTGCATTTCTCTAATCAATGGTGATTTAGAGATTTGTTTCATGAGTATAGATAACTTTAATTTCTTCCTCTGAAAACTGCCTGTTCATATCCTTTGATCATTTATCAATTGGGGAATAACTTGTATTCTTATAAATTTGACTAAGTTCTCTATATATTCTAGAAATGAATCCTTTTTCAGAGACACTGTTGTCATTCTCTTTAATGAAATTACTGATTGCTTCTACAGTTTGTTCTTTGACCCAATACTTTCTTTTGGATTAGATTATTTGGTTTCCAAATAATGTAATCAATCTTTTCACAGTTTTATTGAATCTGTTTTATTGGATTAGGATCTAAAATGGATGCATTTAATATTTCTGCTTTTTTTGCATTTCATTGCTGGTTTTTATGCCATGCTAAATTGTGAATTTGTGCATAAGTGCCATGAACTGCTGAGAAAAAAAAGTATATTGCTTTCTATTATCATTAAATTTTCTCCACAGGTCTATCATATGTAATTTTCCTAAAATTCTGTTAAGCTCCCTAAGTTCCTTCTTGTTTATTTTTTAGTTAGATTTATTTAGTTCAGAGAGGGAAAACTTAAGGTTTCTGCACTAGTATAATTTAGCTATTTACTTTTGTAACATTCAATGTCTCCTTTAAACATTTGGATGCTATGCCATTTGGTGTAAATATGTTTAGTATTGATATTACTTCATTGTCTTTGGTACCTTTCAGCAAAATGTAGTTTTCTTCCTTATCTATTTTGACTAGATCTATTTTTGCTTTTGCTTTGTCTTCAGCTGAAGCATTATAGATTCTGCTCCATCCCCTTACCTTTACTCTGGTAGTGTCTCTCTGCTTTAAATGTATTTCTTGTAAACAACATATTGCAGGATTGTGATTTTTAATCCCTTATGCTGTTGGCTTCTGTTTTATGAGTGAGTTCATACCATTCACATTCACAATTATGATTACTGTTTATTTCCCTTCATTCCCTTCCCCCCATGTTTATCCTTCTCTCTCTCACCTTTAACCCCATGCCTCCTCAAAAGTGCCTCTTGTTTTGACCATCATTTTGCCCAATCTACCCACCCTTCTCTCTCCCACTTCTTTCAACCTTCTCTCATGCTAATGTCCTATAGGCTAACATAAATACCTATACCCAACTGAATATTTATGTTGTTTCCTCTTTGAGCCAATTTTGATGAGAATAACATTCAAGTATGCCACCCCCATCTTACCCTCCACTGCAAAAGCTCTTTCCGGACCTTTTAATGTGAGATAATTTACTCCATTATACCTCTCAGTTGCTGCTCCTCCCAATGTACCACTCTTTCTTACCCTTTCATTTGTTGATGTCATTACATCATAATCAACTCATACCCATGCTCTCTGTATACTCTTTATGACTGCTCTGTTAATGACAAAGGTCTTAGTATTTGGAAGTATTATCTTCCCATGTAGGAATATAAACAATTTAACCTTATTGAATATGATTTCTTTTTCCTGTTTACATTTTTTATGCTTTAATTAAGTCTTGTATTTGAGAATCCTATTTTCTATTCAGCTCTAGTCTTTTCATCAGGAATTCTTAAAAATCATCCATTTTATTAAATATCTACATACCCCCAACTACCGATATACTGTGTTTCCCTAGGTAGATAATTCTTGGTTGTAATCCCAGCTTCTTTGCTTTCTGCTATATTATATTCCTAGCCCTCTTATCCTTTAATACTGAAGCTGCTAAATCCTGTGCTATTCTGATTGGGGTCCATGGTAATTAAATGCTCTCTTTCTGGCTGCTTGCTTTGTTTTTTTTTTTTTCCTTGACCTTCAACCTCTAAAATTTGGCTATAATATTCACTGGGGAGCAGTTTGCAGCTTGTCCAGAATCTCAACACTCCTTCCAAGAGTGTGCCCCCAAAGCCAAATGCCAAGCTCCCCTCAATTATATCCTGTTCAGAGCCCTGAGGGCTGTTGTCTCACCCAGACTGGATGTGTGAAAATTCCCCATCCCTAGTAACACATCATATACAACTGAATGACTCTCTGATTGTCTTAATGCTGAGAAACACTCCAAGGCAAAATCCCACTTTATCTGCCCCATTCAAACAAAGGCAAGAATCATCAAAGGCACTTAAGAGAACAACAGCAAAATGTCCCACCTTAATTACTATTACAACTAGTAATATTTTTTCTGCCTCATCTTCCATGGGATCTGCTGTGCTAGAATTCATTTTGAGGTGTCATTTAAGGTTATTTGTGGTTGAATTTGGAAGAGCTCAGATGAGTTCTTCCCTTTTCTGCACCATCTGGGTTCTGCCTCTTTAGCTTTCTTTATTTCCGTTTCCTAAAAATAACAATCTCTACTTTTTTTTTTTTTTTTTTTTTTGCATAGGTGTGTAAGCCACAGAAATGAGAAGAGTTCCCCAATTTTATCTTTATGAATTCTCTGCTGGCCATCTGGTCCATGAGGACATTAAAAAGAGAGAACCAGATAAACTCTCTGATACTGAAAGTTGTCTTCTCAGTCAGGTGAAGGGGTTAGGATCTCACGTATTCTTTTTTTTTAAAAGGAAATTATTTTTCGATCAATCCTTCTCTTTAACTTTTTCATTCTTATAGAACTCAGTATTGGTGAATTTGAGAGTTGGAATCAATTGGATAATCCATCTAATCCTCTCTGTTTTTAAACAGAAGCTTCATCACCTCATTTGTGTATGATTATACAATAGAGTGTGTTGTTATAGAAAGGGTACATCTGGAGTTAAAGGACTAAGTTTATATTTCTCTTCTGACACTTAGTATCTATGTAAACTTAGGCAAGATTTTTTTTCTTTGTTCCTCTGTAAAATGAGGGGTTGTATTACATCACCTCCTTCCCCAAATGGACCTTCCTTATCTCTGCTTCTGTGACTAGGGTTCAAATGTTGCCTGTCATACTATGTGACTTTGGTCAAGTCATTTATTCATCTTTTGATCTCAATTTCCTTTTATGTAAAGTAAGTGTATTTAAACAGTTAGCCTCTGGTATCTTTCCCATCTCTACATTTTTGGTGCTATTTTATCTTTCTAGGCCTCAAAATCATCAAATTAAAAATGATGGAGTTGGATTGAATGGACTCTATGGTCCATTCCAAGTCTAAATTGTAAATCTTATCTTCTCTGAAGTAGAAAGCACCTCCTTGGGTTAATTTTTTTTTTTTTTGGTCTTTGTTTACACAAAAGAGCACATATGGGGAGCTTAACAAATGTTGTTAAAATTGTCACATTGCATTGAATGAAATTATTGTGGAATTTTAGTGACTGATTCATGGTCACAGAGCTTGAAAGACCCAGAGCCACAATGAACTGGAAGCCAATTATCCATATAAATAATTCAGTGTCCTTTCCAGTATATCATATTATCGCATAACATAGACCAAATTATTAGCTCCTGAAGTGATCTTGATACATGGAGAGGGAGATCAAATACTTTAAACCTATCTCAGCCTATAAGAATCTCATGAACTACAACACTTGACGCAGACAAGATCTGAGAATTATTTTAATGCATTTATTAGTCTTTTGCAGGGGTGGGGAACCTTCAGCCTCAAGGCCACATGTGGCCCTCTAGGTCTTCAAGTGTGGCCCTTTGACGGAATCCAAACTTGACAGAACAAATCTCCTTACTAAAAGGATTTTTTCTGTAAAACTTTGACTCAGTCAAAAGGCCACACCCAAGGACCTAGAAGGCCACATGTTGCCTTGAGGGTGCACGTTCCTCACCCCTGGTGTATTGCATACAGAATATGCCCCCTCAAAAAGACAAAAAATAACAATTAAAATTTCTAATTATAAAAGATTATTTAGAAATGATTACTATATCATTTTCATTACATTTATTTTGAAATGTATATTGTTTATATATCAATATAACCCATAGTGAAGTAGTAAAGCTACTATATTGGGAGGCCAAAGACTTGGATTCAAATTCCAGGTTTGCTTATTACTTAATTCCAGACCTTGGGGAAATCACTTCTCTGGACCTTAGTTTCCTGGTCTATAAGATGACAAAGTTTTGCTGAATAATACTTGTTTCCTTCCTGTTGCAAATCCCATGATCATATGAAATGATTTGCACTTCCCAGTTTATGTGGTTTGTTCATATGCCTGCTCTTGGGAATCTGGGAATCTCCACAAGCAGCATTAACAGGCGCCTTGGCAGAAGCAGCAGCCACAGATGTCCCCAGGGAGAAATGAGCTTAGACCAAGAGGCTCCAACACTTCTACCAGGCTCCAGAGAGACTACTGCTGCTATTGGATGAAGTCCATCCCCTGCTCCAGCAGCACTGATTATGCCAAGTATTCTCACTCCCAGACCACAGTACCTTAGGCATGGTGCCAGAAGCCATGGTCAGAATCAGTTTCTGACTTCTGAAAATATTCTCTTCCTTCAACAGAGGTGAAGAGCTATACTTTATATTGTATGATTGCTAAACATTGTTAAATAGAGGAGAAAGATGATTTTTAAAATGGGCAAAATTGTTAGGTAATTATGGTATTTTTTTTCATTTTCTTTTCTTATTATGGTAAAAGAGGCTCTGCAGCTGGAATTCCATGGCTCACATAACAGTTTGCCTAATGTCACCTGATCAACCTAATTTTTTTCATTTCTTATGAGATCTTATTTAGGTAAACTTTGACTTCTCTGAGATCCTTAGTTACATAATCTATGAAATGGGAATAAGACTTGCATTACCTATTTCAGAAGGTTGTTGTAAGTAAAGCTTTATGTATATTAACTATATAGTGACATATAAATAATGACCTTTCATTATTGTTACTACTATTATTAGTACAACTGAGATTTAACTAGACAAAGGGCTTAAAAATAGGGCAGATGAAAAGCCACTATATTGATTATTTTTTGTTTGTTTTTATAAAACAAGAAAAGACCTGCAGGCCCACACACAAAGACAAGAGTAAACTGAAACCAAACGGAGGAATCTGTATGGTGTCCTTCTATTGATATGACTCAAATATGCATTTCCAAGGAAAGCTACATCAATAGAATGTCAGTGCAGCAGACAGCTGTCTCAGTCAATTGTACATTCCTCAGGAATCCACTATTAAAAGAGAAGTGAAAAATGAAAGGAACCAGTAGTAGGTGGGCGTTCAGCTACAAAGGAAACTGTCAAGTTCCTCTCCATAAATCTTAGACAAAAGTCTTTGCAGCCAGAGAGCCAGGGTGGGGTTTGACTGGTTTCTCAGGAGACAAGGAATGAGGCTTGAGGTCAAGGGGTGGGAGTGGGGAGGTGTTCTCATGGGAAAGAAAGTTACAAATCCCCTCCCTCCTCCCTCTCCTGCCAGTGTTTGCCTTTGCAAAACTTCTCTGTGTGTCCTCATTTCATGTCATTCACTTTGCCAACGTAGAAATAGTTTAAGGTCAGGTCTGAACAGCTACAATTAGCCAGATCATTTAAAAAAATAGATTTTACATTATCTGCATTTGCCTCAATTATATGTATAACCAGATGGTAATGTATATTGACATGGAAGTCAATGGGGGTAGTTTTCTTCTGTGACTCTTGCTCTCTACCACCATTAAAAATAAAATAGACTAACTTTTCAGTCACAACTGGCATCAGGTATCATTTAGTCAGAGAATCTGGAAATGAATAGAGGAGAAAAATTCTAAAGATTTTCTATCTACCAATTGGCAATGGTCTCCAGTATAGAAAGCAAGGAAGGAAATACAATGCATTCTTTTAATATACAGGTGTTCCTAACCTGAGATTCAGGAACATAGATAGATGGATAGATAGATAGATAGATAGATAGATAGATAGATAGATAGATAGATAGATAGACTGATAATATATATTCTGGAATTCATAACCATATTGCTGCTGCTGTCTCATTCTGGGATTCTCTCAATACCTAGGGACTCTTTGCATATACAACCATCCTTATGGCATTCAGCACCTGAAATGCTCCTCCACAAAGCCCACTCTCTGCTGCCATTTGTGAATTCTCCTGAGCTCTCCATTTTGTGGAGAGAACCAGGATGGTCAGCCTTCATTCATCTCCTGGCCCTCTTCCTGATGTTTCAGACTTCAAAACTGTGCTAGGTAAAAGCTGCTTTCATCTTCTTGCTTTCCTTCTCCCTTCTTTCAGCTAGATGGTCTAGGAATAGTATCACTTACTTAGCTGTATGACTCTGGGCAAATAACTTAACATTTGTTTGCCTTAGTTTCCTTATCTGTAAAATGAGGACAGCAATAGCACCTACCTTGCAGGGTTGTTGTAAGTGTAAACTGAGGTAATATTTATACCTTGTAAAGCAAATATTTTTTTTTTGGTACACCCTCACAAATCAAACATCAGGTTTAATCACAGTAAAAAAAAATAAACAATAAAAACAAATACTGTGGAAATGAGTGAGTTAAATATTCCATATCTATCTTTGTTAAACTTCTTGTGAATACATATGTGAATTCTGCTATTTTTGCACAATATTTGTCAATTATTTATTTTTTAATTAACAGTTTAGGAATTTAATACTAAATAGATAATTGTTTTACAAAAATGGATGCCATTTAGAATTTGTACAATAATGACACATTTATGTAAACTATTTGGAATAAATATATGGACACAATATGTGTATATATACATACACATACATGTATACATGTATATATGTGCATGTTTGTATAAACATACATGTACATATATACACATCTACATAACCATAGACATATACATGCATACATATGTGTCATAGATACACACATGCATACATATATACACATTCACATAAATGTACATATATGTGCATATATGCATATATACATAGACATATAGACACATATGCACACACACAAACAGATATATGTAATTGTGTCATATCCAGCTAAAGAAATCCTGGTTTAGACATGACAATGTAGCCAGTGTATCCTGGAATTTTTTTTAAAACAACAATTTTCATTTACTAATTGAAATATATACATTTATGTTTTATATCACTTGCTGGGAGATTGAAAGAAGAGAAAGTATTATTATAATAGGATAACCTTTAATTGTTAGTACTGAAGTTTTACAAAGATAGGCTATTAGCATATAATTAACAATTAGCAAAGGAATATTTCCTATTGTACTTAAAAATCTGAAATTTAAATGTAAATATATAATTTTCAAGAGAAAAAACAGCTTTGTTTTTATATATGAACAGAAAGTAAATTTTTTTTTCCTTGTTATATTTTTAAAATCATGATTTGGTTGGGAACAGCAATTCAGCATTTCATCTTTTCAAAAGAAATTTTAAAATAAAGGTAGAAACAATTGTTCTAATAAAATTAGTTATGGTGACATTTTTAATTGTAACACTATTATTATGTTATTCTAAATTATGTACTGACACCCTGCATTCCTTGTCTTTCAGTGATATCACTAACCAATCAAGCTGAAACAAAAGCATTTTTTTTCTCCCATTAAGTGTTTTATCAGCTTTTTGGGGGAGTCAAGTATGTTAGGGTTTCCTCCCAGTCAACAAAAAAGAAATATAAATAGGCCTAGTTAAGAATTTTATGTGTGTGGGAGAAAAAAATTTTTTTTTCCAGCAAAGTTACTTTTAACCTAGTTTTTTGAATCTCCATCTTTTAAAATGACTGCATGAACTGTTAAATAACAACACAAACTAACTGGTTCTGTTCCTTTAATAAAATAAGTAACATAATATACAAATATAGCATGGATGCAACTAGTTACTCTTGAATTTAATACATATATATATATATATATACACATATATGTATACACATACACATATATATGTGTATATATATATACACACACACACATATATATACATATTTAGTATCTTCTAATGACAATTCAAAATATTTGTTTCTGGAGGTTTCATCACTTCTTTAAATCTAACAATTAGTTTTTTTAAAATTGACAAAATAAAGTTCCATTAAAGGCCTTGTATAAGGTGCAACACATACTTCCCTTTAGCTGACAGATTTGTACTTGATCTACTGATTTGCACCTCAAACTTGCAAAGGAGGCTCTGGATCAGCTGTAACAAACTGGGCAGCATCCTCAATCTCCTTCCTTACTTCAACATCAATTTTTTTTAAAATTCTTTAATACTAGCAATGTTGTTGTTCACCATTCTATCCTTAAGAAGCATGATAAGGTCACTCTTCCTCTTCACTTCCTGAAATTTCCTCCCAGGTAATATAAATGACACCAGGGTATCTCATGCCTTTCCTGATCTAAAGTAGGCAGCTACCAAGTTTGTTGCCTCACAGACATATAGAAGATACACACCCATCTACCTTTATTCCAGGAATAAAGTCTCCTCTTTTGTAAGTCAGTGCTGGCTGCTGCTCTCTCTATATAAGTTCCCATTCCAAAAGGATTATTCTCACAAATGAAGAGTCAAGGCAATTTCCACAAAGTTGCCATATTGTAAGTTTCACAAATCTGACCCTGATTAGCAGCACCATCACCACAGAAAGCCAAACAGCTCTCATCTTTTTCATTGTATTTACAGGCTAGGGCAATACTAGCACCCAAAGATACCTGAACTCCAACAATGCTATTGCCTCCACAGAAGTTGTTGGTATACATGGATATAGATCCTCTCTGTCCTTCAACACATTCCCTTCTTCATACCTAAGCTCTGCCAGAATTTCCTGAATGGGAAGTCCATGAGTATAGGTAAAGCCATGTGCTCAAAAGGCTGTAATCACATGACATGTAGGATTCATACCAGTTTCAAACCCCATATAAAAAACTTCCTGATCATCATACAAATGGCAGAAATCATTGATGATCTTTTGCTTATACTGGTACTTGAGTCCTTTCTCTCTAGTGAGAACTGTTGTTATGGGAGGGCCCTCCTCAAGCTGATGAACATCACATTTCTTAATATCAAATGACGCATCATTTGCAAAGTTATGGGCTGCCAATAGCACTCTTCCATCCTCGGTGGGAGCTACTGGTTTCTGGGAGGCTCCAATCAGCACCCATAAAATGAAGGCGAGCATTTTCCACATGTAGCAGGGGTGGTGGCAGTGGAGAGGCTGTTGGCCAGCTGCAGATGAAGCCAGAAGGGACCATGTCAATGTCCTGAGTCTCCTTCAGGAGCTGGCAGCAGACTTAAGCATTTTTTCAGCTTTGTCAATATTAAAGCACAATATAATGTTGGATACTGCTTTCTGTGTTGTCTTCTTCATTACAGTGTAAGTTCTTTGATCAGAGACTGTCCTTTAAAAAATTTTATTTTGTTTTCAACATTCCCTTTAAAATATTTTGAGTTCTAAATTTTTCCCACTCCCTCCACTACTCCCTGCCCAAGACAGCATGCAAACTGATATAGGCCATACATGTCTGATCATATTAAACACATTTCCACATTGGTTATGCTGTGAAAGAAGAATCAAAACAAAAGGGAAAAAACATAAGGAAGAAAAACAAACAACAGCAACAACAACAAAAAAGAAAATGGTATGCTACCATCTGCATTCAGACTCCACAGTTCTTTCTCTAGATGTGGACAGCACCTTCCATCATGAGTTCTTTGGAATTGTGCTAGATCACTTCATTGCTCAGAAGAGTCAAGTCTAACAAAGTAAGTCATAGCACAGTGTTGCTATTACTGTGTACGGTGTTCTTCTCCCTTCACTCAGCATCAGTTCATGAAAGTCTTTACAAGTTTTTTGAAGCCCAAGACTTATGCTCACCACTTCTTATTGGAACAATAGTATTTCCTTAATTTCATATGCTATACCTTGTTCAGCCATTCCCCAATTGATGTGCACCCCCTCAATTTCCTGTTCTTGGCCAATACAAAAAAGAGCAACTATAAATATAATTGTGGGTCCTGAACCCAATTTTATGATCTCTTTGGGATATAGACCTAGTACTGGCATTGCTAGATTGATGGGTATGCATGGTTTGATAGCCCTTTGGCCATAGTTCCAAACTGTTTTCCAGAATGGTTGGATCCGTTCATAACTCCACAAATAATGCCTTAGTGTTCCAATTTTCCAACATGTTCTCCAACATTTATCATTTTCCAGTTTTGTCATGTTAGCCAATCTTTCTAAAATCTATTAGATTACAGGTCATTCATCAATTGACAAATGGTCAAATGATATGAATAGGCAGTTTTTGGATGAAGAAATTAAAAGTACCTATAGTCATATAAAAATTGCTCTAAATCACTATTGATTAGAGAAATGCAAATTAAAACAACTCTGAGGTACCAACTCATAGCTGTCAAAGTGGGATATTATCTCGTTATTATCATTCTCTTGGATGAAGTTATCGATTATTTCTATGATTTGTTGTATGCCTCAATCATTTTATTGGGATCAGATTATTTAGTTACCAATTAATTTTTAATCTATCTTTCCATGGCCCTTTAATATACACATTTTTTATTGCATCATGATCTGAAAGGATACGTTTACTATTTCAACATTTCTGCATTGGATTGCAAGGTTTGTAATGCCCTATGCACCATATGATATACCACTGAAAAAAAAAAAGTATATTCCTTTTCATCCCCATTCAATTTCTCCAGAGGTCTAGCACATCTAACTTTTCTAAAATTCTATTCCCTTTTTTAACTTCTTTCTTGTTTATTTTGTGGTTAGACTTATCTGGTTCTGGGAGGGGAAAGGGGAGGTTCCCTTTAATATTGTTTTGCTTTCTATTTCTTCCTATAACTTAACTTCTCTAAGAATTTGGATGCTATACCACTTGGTGTATATATGTTTAGTCTTGATATTATTGATATTTAGTCTTTGGTTCTTTGTAAGATGTAGTTTCCTTCCTTATCTCTTTTAATTAGACCTATTTTGTTTTTGCTTTTCCTGAGATCAGGATTGCTACCCTCCCCCTTCTTTTCACTTTAGCTGAAGCATAATATATCCTGCTCCAGTCTTTTGCCTTTACTCTGTGTGAATCTCTCTGTTTCAAATGTGTTTCTTGTAAACAATATATTGCAGAATTCTGGTTTTTAATCTGCTCTGCTATTTTTTATGGGTTCATCCCATTCACATTCACAGTTATGATTTCTAACTGTGTCTTTCCCTCCATCTTCTTTTTCCCCAGTTCATACTTGTCTCTCTCCTTCTCCCTTTTCCTACTCACCACTGTTTTGATTCTGACCACTGCCTCCCTCAATCTGACCCCCCTTCTATTAGCCCCCCTCCCTTTTCTTTCCCCTTTCCCATCCTAATTACCATGGGGTAAGATAGATTTCTATACCCAATTGAGTATGTTTGTTATTTCCTCTTTGAGCTAAATTCAATGACAGCAGGGTTCAAACAATGCTTGCCTCCCTCCCTTCTTTCTCTCTACTGTAAAAGGTCTTTGCACCTCTTCATGTGATGTAATTTGACCTTTTGTGCCTCTTCCTTTTCTCTTCTCCCAGTACAATCCTCCCCCCATTAGTTTTTATCATCACATCAAAGTCAACTTATACTCATGCCCTCTCTACATGTATACCCCTTCTAAATGCCATAATAAAGATACAGTTCCCCAGAGTTACAAATATCATCTTCCCATGTGTAGATGTAAACAGTTTAAACATTATTTAATAATAAGTTTTTTTTTTTCCTTTCCAATTTAAATTTTTATTCTTCTCTTGAGTCTTGTATTTGAAAATTGAATTTTCTGGTCAGCTCTGGTCTTTTCATCTGGAAAGTTTGAAAGTCCCCTATTTCATTTACTTTCCATCTTTTCCCCTGAAAGATTATGCTCAGTTTTGCTGGGTAGCTGATTCTTGGTTATAATCTAACTTCCTTTGCATTCTGGAATATCATATTTCAAGCCCTCTGATCCTTTAATGTAGAAGTTGCTAGGTCCTGTGTAATCCTGACCATGGCCATTGATATTTGAATTGCTTCTTTCTGGCTGCTTGCAATATATTTTTTTTTCCTTGACCTGATACTTTTGTAATTTGGCTAAAATATTCCTTGTAGTTTTCATTTTGGCATCCCTTTCAAAAGGTGTTTGGTGGATTCTTTTAGTGATTCTTTTACCCTCTGGGTCTAGGAACTCAGGGAGTCTTACTTGATTTCTTCAAAGATGCTGTCCAGGGTACTTTTTTATCATGGCTTTCAAGTAGTCCAATAATTCTCAAATTATTAATCCTGGGTCTATTTTTCCAGGCCAGTTTTTTTTCCCAGTGAGTTATTTTACATTTTCTTCTACATTTTTATATTTTTCTTTTGTTTTGTTTGACTGATTCGTGATGTCTCATGGAGTCATTAGCTTCCACTTGACCAGTTCTAATTTTTAAGGAATTTTCTTCTTTAGTTAGCTTTTTCTTTTCAAAAAAAATATTTATTTTCAGTTTTCAACATTCACTTCCATAAGTTTTAAATTTTCTCCACCTCTCTTCCCTCTTCCACCCCTGATATGGCCTCTACACATACATTCCTATTAAACACATTTTCACATTAGTCATTTTGCTTAGAAGAATTATAATGAATGGGAAAAACCATGAGAAACAAAATAAAAGAGAAAAGAGTCTGCTTCATTCTGCATTCTGACTCCATAATTCTTTCTCTGGATGTGGATGGCATTTTGAATCATGAGTTCTTTGGAAAAGTTTTACATCCTAGCACTGCTGTAAAGGGCTAAGTCTATCAAAATCAGTTCTTCCACACTGTGGATATTACTGTGAACAATGTTCTCCTGGTTCTCCTCATTTCACTCAGCATCATTTAATATGTCTTTCCAGCTTTTTCTGAAGTCTGCCTGTTCATCATTTCTTATAGCACAATAGAATTCCATTATTTTAATATACCACAACTTGTTCAGCCATTCCCCAATTGATGGGCATCCCCTTGATTTCTGGTTCTTAGCCACCACAAAAAGAGCTGTTATAAATAATTTTGCACACTTAGGTCCTTTCCCCATTTTTATTATCTCTTTGGGATACAGCTCTAGAAGTGGTATTTCTTGGTCAAAGGTATGCACATTTATATAGCCTTTTGGGCAGAGTTGCAAATTCTCTCCAGAATGGTTGGATCAGCTCACAGCTCCACCAAAGATGAATTAGTGTTCTAATTTTCCTACATCTTCTCCAGCATTTATCATTTTCCTGTTTTGTCATGTTAGCCAATCTGATAGGTATAATGTGGCAGCTCAGAGTTGTTTTGATTTGCATCTCTCTAATGAATAGTGATTTAGAGCATTTTTTTCAATGACTATAGATAGCTTTAATTTATCCCTCTGAGAATTGCCTATTCATAACCTTTTCCATTTATCAATTGAGGAATGACTTGTATTCTTGTAAACTTGACTCAGTTCTTCATATATTTTTGAAATGAGGCCTTTACCAGAGAGACCACTTGTAAAAAAATTTTCCCAGTTTTTTCCTACCCTCCTAATCTTGGTTGCATTGGCTTTGTTTGTGCAAAAACTTTTCAATTTAATGTGATCAAAATTTTCCAGTTTGTGTTTCATAATGTTCTTTATCTCTTGTTTGGTCATAAATACCTCCATTCTCCATAAATCTGACAGATAAACTATTCCTTGCTCCCCTAATTTGTTTATAGTATTAGCCCTTATACATAAATAGTGTACCCATGTGGACTTTATTCTGGTATACAGTGTCAGATGTTGGTCTATGCCCAGTCTCTGCCATATTATTTTCCAGTTTTCCCAGCACTTTTTGTTAAACAGGGAGTTCTTATCCCAGAAGCTGTGGTCTTTGGTTTTATCAAACAGTAGATTACAATAATCATTGACTACTGTATCTTGTGTACCTAACCTATTCCACTGATCTACCCCTCTGTTTCTTAGCCAGTACCAAGTGGTTTTGATGATAGCTGCTTTATAATGCAATTTAAGATCTGATATGGCTAGGTCACCTTCTCTAGCATTTCTTTCCATTAATTCTCTTGATATTCTGGACCTTTTGTTCTTCCAGATTAATTTTGATATGATTTTCTCTAGGTTTATAAAATAATTTTTTGGTAGTTTGATTTATATGGCACTAAATAAGTAAATTAATTTAGGTAGTTTTGACATTTTTACTATATTGGCTTGGCCTACCCACGAGCAACTGATGTTTTTCCAATTGTTTATATCTGATTTTATTTGTGTGAAAAGTATTTTGTAATAGTGTTCATATTGTCCCTGGGTATGTTTTGGCATGTAGACTCTCAAATATTTAATAATGTCTGCAGTAACTTTAAGTGGAATTTCTGTTTTTATCTCTTGCTGTTGGTCTTTGTTAGTAATATATAGGAAAGCAACTGATTTATGTGGATTTATTTTATATCCTGCAACTTTGCTAAAGTTGTATAATATTTAAGGCAGTTTTTTACTTGATTCTCTAGGATTCTCTAAATATATCATCATATCATCTGCAAGGAATGATAACTTAGTTTCTTCTTTGCCTGTTTTAGTTGCTCCATTTATTTCTTCTTTTATTCCTAAAGCTAACATTTCAAATACATATTGCATAACAGTGGTGATAATGGACATCCTTGTTTCACCCCCAATCTTATTGGAAATGCATCTAGCTTATCCCCATTACATATAATGTTTGCTGATGGCTTTAGGTAAATGTTACTTATCATTTAAAGGAAGACTCCATTTATTCTGATACTCTCCAGTGTTTTCAATAGGAATGGGTGTTGTATTTTGTCAAAATCTTTTTCTCCATCTATTGAGATAATCATATGGTTTCTGTTACTTTTATTGCTGATACAATCAACTATGTTGATGATTTTCCTAATATTGAACCAGTCCTGCATTCCTGGAATAAATCCTAACTGCTCAAAGTATACTATTCTCATGATAACTAGCTGTAGTCTTTTGCTAATATTTTATTTAAAATTTTTGCATCTATCTTCATTAAGGAAATTTGTCTATAATTTTCTTTGTCTATTTTGGCTTTCTCTTGTTTAGGTATCAGTACCATATTTGTATCATAAAAATAATTCAGCTAGACTCCTTCTTCACCAATTTTCCCAAATAGTGTATATAGTATTGGAATTAATTCTTTAAATGTTTGATAGAATTTGCTTATAAATCCAGCTGGCCCTGGAGATATTTTCCTAGGCAGTTCATTGATTGCTTGTTCAATTTCTTTTTATGAAATGGGGTTATTTAAGTATTTTACTTCTTCTATTGTTAATCTGGGCAATTTATATTTTTGCAAATATTCATCCATTTCACTAAGATTTTCAAATTGATGGACATATACTTGGGCAAAATAATTTCTAATTGTTGTTTTAATTTCCTCTTCATTGGAGGTGAATTCACCCTTTTCATTTCTGATACTGGTAACTTAGTTTTCTTCTTTTTTAAATCAAATTAATTAAAGGTTCATCAATTTTATTGGGTTTTTTCATAAAATCAGCTCTTAATTTTATTTCTTATTTCAATAGTTTTCTTAATTTGGATTTTATTAATCTCTCCTTTGGTTTTCAGTATTTCTAATTTGGTATTTAATTGGGGATTTTCATTTTTTTTCTTTTTTCTAGCTTTTTCAGTTGTAGGCCCAATTCATTGATCTCTTCTTTCTCTATTTTATTTATGTAAACATTCAGAGATATAAAACCTCCCCTAAGAACCACTTTTGCTGGTTCCCATATGTTTTGATATGTTGTCTTGTTATTGTCATTCTCTTGAATGAAATTATTGATTGTTTCTATGATTTGTTGTTTGACCCACTCATTCTTTAGGATTAGATTATTTAGTTTTCCAAATAATTTTAGTGTATCTTTCCATGACCCTTATTACATATAATTTTTATTGCATCATGATCTGAAATAGATGCATTTAATATTTCTGCCTTTCTGCACTGGATTGTGAGTTTTTTATGCTCTAGTATATGGTCGATTCTGCTCTGTGCTTTCCCATCATTGTGGAACAGATCCTTCCTGTCAACTTTCTGGGAAGTACTGGACTGGAAACCTGCAACACTGTCTCCTAGTGGATTCTGACACTAAAATTTGTTCAAATTCACTTTTTAGAGTTATATGAAGGAATTTCTGGGAGAGCTCAGGTGAGTCCCTTTTTTCACTGCTCCATCTCAGCTCTGCCCCTTTAGGTTGCTTTTTTTAACCTCCTTTTCCATTAGGCCAATTCTACTTTTTAAAGAGTTGTTTTCTTCAGTGGATTTTTTCCATCTTACTGGTTTTATTTTTTGGTTGTTTTCTTCAGTCAATTTTTGTACTTCGTTTTTCCCAGATGTCTCTTTTTTCACAATTCTTCTCCAAAACTCTGATTTCAATTCCCATTTTGTCAACTTCTCCTGCTTCATTTTTAACATTCTTTTTGAGCCCTTCCAAGAGGAATATTTGGGCTTGAAAACACTTCATGTTTCCACTTGAGGCTTTACATGTAGGCATTTTGATATTGTTCTCTTCTGAATTTGTTTTGAGCTTCCCTGTTGCCATAATAACTTTCTATGGTCAGGACTCTATTCTTTTTCTTAATTATTTTTCAGTGTATTTCATGACTTTTAAAGCTGAACTTTGTTCCTGAGTCACAAGGGCCTCTATCCCAAAAATCTTTTTAAATTTAATTTATTTAATATATTTAGTTTTCAGCATTGATTTTCACAAGAGTTTAAATTATGAGTGTTCTCTCCATTTCTACCCTCCCCCCCACTCCAAGATGGCATATATTCTGGATGCCCTGTTCCCCAGTCAGCCATCACTTCTGTCACCCCACGCCCCTCCCATCCCCCTTCACCTTCCTTTCTTATAGGGCAAGATAAATTTCTATGCCCCATTGCCTGTGTATCTTATTTTCTATTTGCATGCAAAAACTTTTTTTTGTTTTTGAACATTTGTTTTTAAAACTTTGAGTTCCAAATTCTCTCCCCTCTTCCCTTCCCACCCACCCTCCCTGAGAAGGAAAGCAATTCAACATAGGCCACATGCGTATCATTATATAAAACCCTTCCATTTTGTGAAAGACTGAACATATTTTGCTCTTTCCTAACCTATCCTCCTTTATCCAATTTTTCTCCCTTGACCCTGTCCCTTTTTGAAAGAGTTTGTTTTTGATTCCCTCCTCCAACTATCTGCCCTCCCTTCTATAATGCCCCCTTTTTGATCTTCTTCCTCCTTCCTTCCTGTGGGGTAAGATACCCAATTGAATGTGTATGTCATTCCCTCCTCAGGTCAAATATGATGAGAGCAAGATTCACTCATTCCCCCTCACCTGCCCCCTCTTCCCTTCCTACAGAACTGCTTTTTCTTGCCACTTTAGTGAGAGATAATTTACCCCATTCTATCTCTCCTTTTCTTTCTCTCTCTCCCAATATATTCCTCTCTCATCCCTTAATTTAATTTTATTTTTTTAGATATCATGCCATCATATTCAACTCACCCCATGCCCTCTGTCTATATACATGTACATTCCCTTCAACCACCCCAATACTGAGAAAGGTCCCATGCACCACACACATCATCCTTTCAAGTAGGAATGCAAGCTAAACAGTTCAACTTCAGTAAGTCCCTTATGATTTCTCTTTCCTATTTACCTTTTCATGCTTATCTTGATTCTTGTGTTTGAAAATCAAATTTTCTATTCAGCTCTGGTCTTTTCACTGAGAAAGGTTGAAAGTCCTCTATTTTATTGACAATCTATATTTTGCTTTGGAGCATGATACTCAGTTTTGCTGGGTAGGTGATTCTTGGTTTTAATCCTAGCTCCATTGGCCTCTGGAATATAGTATTCTAAGCCCTTCAATCCCTTAATGTAGAAGCTGCCAGATCTTGGATTATTCTGATTGTGTTTCCACAATATTCAAATTGTTTCTTTCTGGCTGCTTGCAATATTTTCTCCTTGACCTGGGAGCTCTGGAATTTGGTGACAATATTCCTAGGAGATTTCTTTTTGGGATCTTTTTCAGGAGGCCATCTGTGGATTCTTTCAATTCCTATTTTACCCTCTGGCTCTAGAATATCAAGGCAGTTTTCCTTGATAATTTCTTGAAAGATGATCTCTGGGCTCTTTTTTTGATCATGGCTTTCAGGTAGTCCAATAATTTTTAAATTATCTCTCCTGGAGCTATTTCCCAGGTCAGTGATTTTTCCAATGAGATATTTCACATTGTCTTCCACTTTTTCACTCCTTCACTTCTGTTTTATAATATCTTGATTTCTCATAAAGTCACTAGCTTCCACTTGCTCCAATCCAATTTGTAAGGTAGTATTTTCTTCAGTGGTCTTTTGGACCTCCTTTTCCATTTGGCTAATTCTGCCTTTCAACGCATTCTTCTCCTCATTGGTTTTTTGGAGCTCTTTTGCCATTTGAGTTATTCTAATTTTTAAGGTTTCTTTTTCTTCAGTATTTTTTTCAGTATTTTTTTGGGTCTCTTTTAGCAAGTCATTGACTTGTTTTTCATGGTTTTCTTGCATCACTCTCATTTCTCTTCCCAATTTTTCCTCTACTTCTCCAATTTGCTTTTCCAAATCCTTTTTGAGCTCTTTCATGGCCTGAGACCAGTTCATGTTTTTCTTGGAGGCTTTTGATGTAGGCTCTTTGACTTTGTTGACTTCTTCTGTCTTTATGTTTTGGTCTTCTTTGTCACCAAAGAAAGATTCCAAAATCTGAGACTGAGTCTGAGTCTGTTTGAGATTCCTGGCCATGTTCCCAGCCAACTTACTTGACCCTTGAGTTTTTTATCGTGGTATGACTGCTTGTATAGTAAAGAGTCCTTTGTTCCAAGCCTGAGGGGATGTGCTGTGGTTTTCAGAGCTATTTCTATACAGCCAGCTCTGCCACTCCAGCATTCCTCCACCCCCAAGAACTGGCAACCTGGACTGGACTGAGATCTTAAGCAGGCTCTGCACTCCTGCTCTGATCTGCCACTTAAATCCTCCCACCAGGTGTGCCTGGGGCCACAAGCAACTGCAGCTGTAGTTCTGTAACTGCGCCACCCCAGCTTCCCCAGGGGTGGTGGCCAAACTGTGAACTCCTTTCACTCTGTCCCTTGCTGTTTTTCCCACTAACCTTCTCTGTTGTCTTTGGTGTTTGTGGGTTGAGAAGTCTGGTACCTGACACAGCTCACTGATTCAGGGCACTAGGGCCTGGTCCTCCCGGCTCCTGGTCTGGTTGGTCCTGCCACTGTCCTGCTGGGCTCCGCAACTCTCTGCTCCCAGCTCCGTGGGCATTAGACCTCACACAGAGACCATCCAGGATGTCCTTGGCTGGAGCACTGCTTCCCTCTGCTATTTTGTGGGTTCTGCAATTCTAGAATTTATTCAGAGCCATTTTTATAGGTTTTTGGAGGGACCTGGAGGGGAGCTCATGCTAGTCCCTGCTTTCCAACCGCCATCCTGGCTCCACCCCCCTCAGTGTCTTTTTCAAGTCTCCTTTAATTTAGGTATCTACTCTTCCCTTACCCTTCTCTTGATTGTGTGAAATGGCAGACACTGGGACAGGACCACTCAGCGTGGCATGCCCACATCAGAGAAAATGTTGTGCTCTATGAGCAAAACAGAATTGAAATAGCTCAAAGGAAACACAGGATGTGCAAATTTAGAGTATCTAACTCAATTTCTTACTTGGAATATTTGTGTCCAATCTATGGTAGAGCATTCCAATCTCATATAGTCTCATCAGCCACAGTCGGACACATTGGAACTTGATGTCATAGTGATGTCATTTTGGTCCTCTTCAAGAATGAAGAACAACAAAAAGAACAACAGCCCATCTCCCCAATCAAAAGGAACCTGGCCACTCTAGGTTACTGCTTTTCTTTCCTCCTTTGTCCTTTTTTTCCCCTATTATTATCCAACATTGACTAGACTAGGCAAAATTCAAGTTTTCAAGGAGGATGGTGGGGAAATATTTCTGGTAGAAAAGCCCTAAAAGTCTTTTATAACATAGTAACAGACAAAGTACAAAATATGCAATATGAAACGTAACAGGAAAGAAAAAGTTGCTTCACTGAGTTTGTATAACTTTCTTTGAGGTTTCAAATTTTTGAGAAGCAATAACAAAAAAGTATTCATGATATCCATTCAAGGTTTATATTTTCACTTTACAGAATTCTTTTAACCAGGAAGTCAATTAACACCACTTTGGTTTTATGGATGCTAAGAAATTCTTAATTTTATTGACACTGGGGAGTAAAAAAAAAAATAAAAGGAACGTTGTGTTGAAATGAGGAGAAACATTAACTTTGACCATGATATCTTCTTAAAATAACCAAACTTTTCATCAGTCAAGTGTTTTTATTTTAACTCACACACAAAAAATATATATTACCAACTTTGGCATGTTTATATCACTAAAAGGTAGGTCAATGACTCTTTCTGGCTAATCTTTTTAACAAGTAGAAATTCTACCTTTGCTGGTCAGGTCATTTCCCCTTGGAGTAAATGATAAGAATCGATGGTCTATAAACTTATCTTCTGAAGAAGCTTTCTATTATGTACAAAATTATACAATAACTACTCACTAGAGAAATGAATAAAATGATTTGAAATAGTAAAAGTGACAATCTATCTTACTAAGTTTGTATATAATGTCATTTGTTTTCTACCATCATGATGCTGCCCTGACTTTATTCCTAAATACATGCAAATGGGGGCAAAGTTTTCTTGATTAAAATTTATTTATCTGGATTTGATAGGTAATTTCTAAGTATTCAGAGCTTCCATGAAGAAGTTAATTTGTACTTTCATTCTAGATGCTTAGTGTGTCTACTTAGAGGAAGACTGAAACTTTAAGCTGTCAAGAACATATTGAATCATGACTCTGTTGTCCAATGTGTAAGCTAGCCCTGAAGCTCTACACTGTTTGCAAATCTAGCAAGGATACACTTTTGCCTTTTCCTACATCATCGATTGTAAGTGCAAATCCAAAGAACATTTATAGATCCCTGATATATTGCCCTAGACATCCTTAGCTCTGTTTGAATTCAGATAAGAGTCACTTTAATGCCATCTCATAGCCAGACTCAGGAATAGCCACGTAGGAAACATTCCTTTTCAAAGGAAGATAATGAGGCAACTGAGTCAGAAGGGTCCCATCTTAGGTTGAGGCTAAGATTGTCCTCATCTGTAGCAGGATCACATTACCTCTGAGTATCTTGTGGCATTTCTCTCAGATACTGATTTAATGCAGACAACTATATCTAAATGAACTCAAAATAAAATTATTTTTGGTCCCAAGGGCTTTTACCTCAAATGATAAGCCTCACCAATCACAGTTTAGGGCTAGATGCAATTTTTTTTTACTTTTATAGAGTTTTAATAAGCAATAAAAGTTTACCATGACTTACATACATAAGAGATTTCACTTAACAGTAAGTCAAGTTCATTGTTTAGGAACTCCACAACCTTAACAAGCTTTTATTTTTTCCTGTGGCTGATGATCTTGCCCACCAGATGATTTGTGGGGATCTGGCAAGTTTCAAATGAGGAGAAATCATTAGGGAACCCAAAGAAGGGGTTGATCTGCCTGTCCACCTTATGATATTCTTCCTCTGGACTAATGAAAGCCACGTATTTTCTACGTGGCGAGTCCCCTATTAGTTTCGCCCTGAATTATTTTTCTTTTCCCTTGCAAGGATGTCTTTCAGGGTTCCCATATTTTATTTTTAGGATTCTAATATATGTTAGCTGGCACATGTGGCCTTCATTTAGACCCCACAGCCTTACTTTGGAGGCAACCTTGGCCATCTTCCTAAGGGAGGGGAGTAGGGAGTGTCTACCCTGTTAACACTTAGAGCTGCTGTGGGAACAATTTTAGGTTTTAGCATTATAATAGTAATTCCAAGTAATCTCACAATTTTCATAAGTGAGAGCCAAATTGTTTAAACTATAAGAATTGGTTTTAAACAATTATTTGTTTCCACTTTCTTTTAGCTTAAAAAAATTAGATTAAAAGTTACTTTGTCTAACACCATTTCTGGCTCACAATGGTCACTCAAGTTTTATGACATAAGAGAATTTTACTACAATTTAGAAACACAAACAGTAAGCTTCAGATGTCATTAATTGCATTTCCAAATCATCACATATAGAAATTATTAATAGCCGATTGGGCTTACCAAGTGAGAGGCTAGCTGTAGAGGCTGGATTCTGACCTCATTTCCCCCTCTCCTTTTCCCCTCTACTCAAAGTTGCAGAGCCTGGTTGTGGGGGTGGTCAATTTGGGAAGGAGAGAGAAAGAGGGCACTGCTCCTTGTATGGGAAAGACTAAGGACCTAGGAATGCCAGGAGGTTGTGGAGTCCAGCACCTGAATTAAAGGTCCAGGGGGCCATTGAGGAGTGGGATTTGGTGAAAAAGGAGTTGGGTCCCTGAGGACCCTATGAGCTTCCTGATAGGGGTTGCTCGGCTTCCAGAAACTTGGAGCAAAATCTCCAGGTTCCAGTGCCATGGGAGCAAGGACTTGGGGGTTTTGCTCAAATAAACTTCAGTTCTGTGTCCATTCCTTAAAAACATCTTTGAAAGTGAAAGCTTTGAACTTGCCAGTCAAGGTGAGTGGGACTCTGGAAAAGACTGAGTCCTGCCAAGTCCCCTTTCCCCTGTACTGGAGAGCTCAAAGCTTCATCTCCAAGGGGGCTCTTTTCAGTTCTATGCATTTTCCCAATTTATCTTTGTGCCAAATAGTAACTAGAATGAATTCAATTGCCTGGATCTATATTCCAAATGATATTACACAGTTCTCTTTCTGTGACCCAGGATAGGGTTAAGTGCTAGTTCTATTCCAAAGCACAGCTTTGAAACCTGCTTCTCTTTGATCAGTGAAGTGACCCCTTTTCTCTTAGATAGATCTGAGGGGAGAAGTTTCCCCCTTCCTTTTTTCCTGTCTGTCTCCCTGCCTCCAGAACTCAGCCAGAGTCCAAGGAATTACAGAGAGAGAGAGGGAGAGAGAGAGAGAGAGAGAGAGAGAGAGAGAGAGAGAGAGAGAGAGAGAGAGAGACTGAGAGAGAGAGACTGAGAGAGAGAGACTGAGAGAGAGAGACTTTGCCAACAACCTTTCTTTAAGAGATAATCAATATTTCTAGCCCATGTACAGTTTTTTTTTTCTTTTCTGGCTGGCTGCATTTTGAATCTCACAAGGTGGCAGACTCAGAGATATTTACACAGACACAAAGCAGATAGATCCAAACAGAAAGCACAGATAGTGATAACTTTTCTCAGTCTTCCAGATTATACAGAGACCAGGCATTATTACAGTTTAGTAGTCCCATCAGATGGGAGTTGGGATGAAATGCCAGTAAGCCTAAGGAAATACCTCCTATAGCTACCTTCTTTTTAGTGGCATCCCACTGAAAGATGAACAGGAAAAAAATGCAAAATTCCCAGACTGTCCTCTGTCTACAAGGAGTTTGCTGCTCAGAGGGCCTTGGGCACTAAGGCCCAAGTGATACAGTCAAGCCTTCCCAGGTTCTTGAAGGACCTCCAAGCTAAGAGAAGGGGAAAAGATAGGCTTACCTTTGGATTAGAGGGGGTCAAATACAGAGACTCTGCTCTGAGAGGAGGGGGAGGTCAGAGTCAGAGATTGTGGACCAGCCAAGGATGCCAAAAACTGTTGAGGTTTAGTCTCTGCCATCTAGGGCTAAAAAATTTTGGGTTTCAGGATGTGTTGTGGTGGAACTGCCTCAAAGAATTCAGAATCAGACCACCTCTATTCCATGTATAGGCATTTATTGAGATTGATGCCTCTCATGAAGTGGGCTAAGTTCCAAGAGGAACCAGCACCTTCAGAGAAAGCAAGATGGATTTTTGTAGGGCAAAGATGAAACTACATAACAGAAATTTACATAGAATCCAGGAATGTGATCAATATTAAAAAGGCAGGAGGAGGTTTTTAAGGAATAGGTAATGATGGAGGGATTTTAGTGTTATGGTAATTAAGGTGGGACTTTTTTTTTTTACTGTTTTTTTTTACTGTTTTCTCTTCTGGAATTCTGAGATAATCAAGTACCTTTGATGAGTCTTGCCTTTCAAATGTAATGGCAAGCAAAGTGAACATTTGGCTGTCTTTGTTTTGGAGTGTTTCTCAGCACTAAGGAAACTTTGATTGAATCAGGAGTCTTTGATGACCTGCTTACATCAATGGAAGACCTACTTCACATGAGTTTGAGTTGCATGTTTGTGACACCCTTTGACCAAGACCTATATATAAGATCTGAAGTTGGCAATTTGCCTTTGGGAGGCACACTCATTGGAAGAATGTTGATGACAAAACTCTGGGTAACTGAAGGAAACCCCCAGCTTTGAAAATCTAGATGTTGGTGCTTCTCTGGAAATTATGTATTGTGATTTGGTTAGACAGAAATGTTGATCTGTTTATATTGTCTCTGTTCATAATTTCTGTTTGTATTTGCTCTGAAGTTCAAGGTGCTAGCTTTTCCCCCTGAACTAAGTGAATGGTATATGTATATTTAATTAAAGTAAGATTGTTAACCCCTTAAAGTTGCTTTCCTTAGAAAATCAGATAAAGAGAGCCCAGCCTGAGCGGCATGGACGATCCAGACCAGAAGCCGGCCGGAGGGGGCCCTAGCGCCCTGAATATGTGAGCTGCGGCAGTTACCAGACCCCTCGACCCACAAACACCAAAGACTGAGGAGAAGGTTAGTGGGAAAAGCTGCGGGAGTGGAAGGAGTTCGCGGTTCGGCTTCCAGCCCCGGGGGCAGCGGAGGTGGGGCAGCTACAGCTGTTGTTACTTCTGGCTCCAGGACCACCTGGTGGGAGGAATTAAGTGGCGGATCAGAGCAGGAGTGCAACAGCCTGCTGAAGATCTAAGCCCAGTCTGGACTGGGGGTCCTTGGGGAAGGAGGAGTGCGGCTCTGACAGAGCTGGCACCTCCCCCCCAAACGTAGAACATAGAACTCGTTACTCTACAAGCAGTCATACCCCACTGCAAAACTCAAGGGTCAAGTTAGTTGGTTGGGAATATGGCCAGGCAGCCAAAACGTGCCCAGATTCAGTCTCAGACTTTGGATTCTTTCTTTGGTGACAAAGAAGACCAAAACATACAGCCTAAAGAAGACAACAAAGTCATAGAGCCTACAACCAGAGCCTCCAAGAAAAACATGAACTGGTCCCAGGCCATGGAAGAGCTCAAAAAGGATTTGGAAAAGCAAGTTAGAGAAGTAGAGGAAAAATTGGGAAGAGAAATGAGAAGGATGCGAGAAAACCATGAAAAACAAGTCAATGACTTGCTAAAGGAGACCCAAAAAAATACTGAAAAATACACTGAAGAAAACAACACCTTAAAAAACAGACTAACTCAAATGGCAAAAGAGCTCCAAAAAGCCAATGAGGAGAAGAATGCCTTGAAAGGCAGAATTAGCCAAATGGAAAAGGAGGTCCAAAAGACCACTGAAGAAAATACTACTTTAAAAATTAGATTGGAGCAAGTGGAAGCTAGTGACTTTATGAGAAATCAGGATATTATAAAACAGAACCAGAGGAATGAAAAAATGGAAGACAATGTGAAATATCTCCTTGGAAAAACCACTGACCTGGAAAATAGATCCAGGAGAGCTAATTTAAAAATTATTGGACTACCTGAAAGCCATGATCAAAAAAAGAGCCTAGATACCATCGTTCAGGAAATTATCAAGGAGAACTGCCCTGATATTCTAGAGCCACAGGGCAAAATAGAAATTGAAAGAATCCATCGATCGCCTCCTCAAATAGATCCCAAAAAGAAATCTCCTAGGAATATTGTTGCCAAATTCCAGAGCTCCCAGATCAAGGAGAAAATACTGCAAGCAGCCAGAAAGAAACAATTTGAGTATTGTGGAAACCCAATCAGAATAACCCAAGATCTGGCAGCTTCTACATTAAGAGATTGAAGGGCTTGGAATGCGATATTCCAGAGGTCAATGGAGCTAGGATTAAAACCTAGAATCACCTACCCAGCAAAACTGAGTATCATGTTCCAAGGCAAAATATGGAGTTTCAATAAAATAGAGGACTTTCAAGCTTTCTCAGTGAAAAGACCAGAACTGAATAGAAAATTTGACTTTCAAACACAAGAATCAAGAGAAGCATGAAAAGGTAATCAAGAAACGGAAATTGCAAGGTACTTACTAAAGTTGAACTGTTTTGTTTACATTCCTACATGGAAAGATGATGAGTATGATTCATGAGACCTCAGTATTAGGGTAGTTGAAGGGAATATGCATATATATATATATATATATATATATATATATATATATATATATATATATATATATATGTTTATGTATATATATATAAGTGAATGTGTATGTATGTATATATCTATGTGTATATGTATGTATGTGTATGTATGTGTATATATATATGTGTGTTTATATATATATATATATATATATATGTAAAAGAGAGAGAGCAGACACAGGGTGAGTTGAAGATGAAGGGAAGATATCTAAAAGAAATAAAATGAAATTAAGGGATGAGAAAGTAACATACTGAGAGAGGGAGATAGGGAGAGATAGAATGGGGTGGATTATCTCGCATAAAGGTGGCAAGAGGAAGCAGTTCTATGGGAGGAGGGGAGAGGGTAGGTGAGGGGGGAATGAGTGAACCTTGCTCTCATCAGATTTGGCCTGAGGGGGAATACCATACATACTCAGTTGGGTATCTTACCCCACAGGAAAGAAGACGGAGGAAGATAAAAAAAAATAAAAGGCGGGGGGGGGATGATGGAGGGGAGGGCAGATGGGGGTGGAGGTAATCAAAACAAACACTTTGGAAAGGGGACAGGGTCAAGGGAGAAAATTCAATAAAGCGGGATGGGTTGGGAAGGAGCAAAATGTAGTTAGCCTTTCACAACATGAGTATTGTGGAAGGGTTATATATAATAATACATGTGTGGCCTAGGTTGAATTGCTCAACTTCTTAGGGAGGGTGGGTGGGAAGGGAAGAAGGAAGAGAATTTGGAACTCAAAGTTTTAAAATCAGACGTTCAAAAACAAAAAAAGTTTTTGTATGCAACTAAAAAATAAGATACACAGGCAATGGGGCGTAGAAATTTATCTTGCCCTACAAGAAAGGAAGGGAAAAGAGGATGAGAGGGGAGGGGGGTGATAGAGGGGAGGGCTGACTGGGGAACAGGGCAACCAGAATATAAGCCATCTTGGAGTGGGGGGGAGGGTAGAAATGGGGAGAAAATTTGTAATTCAAACTGTTGTGAAAATCAATGCTGAAAACCAAATATGTTAAATAAATAAATTGCATTTAAAAAAAAATAAATAAATAAAAAATAAATTAAAGCTGAAAAAAAAAAAAGAAAATCAGATAAAAGAAACTGTGCTGGCGGGCCTTCTGTGTGCTCTTGTTGTTGGTCTTTCAACCCCACAACAGCTGCTAGCAACATTGTTGTTACACCTAGCCTTAGTGGAACTGTGCAGGCACTATCACAGGGTGGGTACCTTCTATGGTGTGGTGGTCAAGCATTCTGATCATGTTGCCTTCCAATAGGCTAGCTATTGTTGTCCTGTCTGGTCAAGATAGGTAGTTAGGTACTGTGATCCTGTCTTGGGCTAGATGGATAATGTGATTGTAGTTTGAGTACAAGAACACACCTCTTCAAATATGTGGTGTGAGAGCAGTAGCTGGGTAGAGGCAATGACTGGGTTCCTAGCACATGGACGGGCCTGCTGATTTTTATGGGAACTAAGAGTTCAGGGACACACACGTTGTTCTAGTGAGCAGTGAGGTATAAATTAGGATGTTGGTGGGGGGGCATAGGTAGGTACAGTGGGCCTGTAATTAAATTAGAATATTGGGGCTGGGGGCAGCTCTATTAGGACTCCATCATTAGTACATTTCATATAGTAGGGGAATATAGTAAGAAATCTTTGTAGAGATGAATTTCAAGGAAAAGACAAATTTTTCCTCTATAAAGCTAAAAAGAATGGTGCAATTAAGAACTGTGGAATAATTTAGGATGAAACCAAAGTTACCAACATAGAGTCTTTTTGACTCATTTTAGCTTTAATAAAGAATTGCTAACAAATATAACTTAAAAATTATATCTGACTTCATGGTATTTAATATCTTGGGTATGCTAGAAATTTTATTCACCGTTTCTCTTGGTTTTAGGGGAAAATAAAGAAATGACTCATTGTTTGGTTTTTGGGGAGAAAATGTTTAAACATCTAAAACTTTTATTTACTTTTCTTTCATTGATACCTATGTTTTACAATAAGAGAAACAGATTTAGAGAGTGCTTTAGAGAGGTCATTTAGTAAAATTGCACATTGAAGCTTAAATACCTCAAATACTATATTTGACAAGTTGTCATACATTCTCTGCTTAAATACTTCTTGGGATAGGCAACTAACATTCTCATGAAGCAGTACATTACACTTTCAGACATCTCTAATTGTTAGGCAGATCTTACTTACCCTGAGATCTCTCAATCCTAGTTCTATGCTGTGGACCCAGACAGATTATTTCTGATCTTCCTTCAATATGACCTTCAAATATTCAAAGACTTTTTTAGAGAATACACATCCTCAATACCTTCCACCGACTCTCATTTTACATTATTTTCTAGCCTTCTCTATGTCTTATGGTTGACCTTCAGTGACCCTTCTAATTTTGGACCGAAAATTGAACATAACACTTCATATATGCTCAGATCAATCTAGAATGCAATTGATTAACCCTTATGTGGGAAAAACTATTAAGAGCCGCACTTCTTGTGGTAACAAAAATTGGAAACAAAGTTGGTGGTAATTAACTAGAGGAAGGATGTACAAATTGAGGTATATGAATGCAATATCATGTGACTATAAAATATAATCAATAGATATGAATAATACGCAGAAACATTGTACATCCTGATACAGAGTATAGAAAATAGAAATGAAAAACAATACACATAGCTACAATAATGTAAAATAAGTATGGCTAAAAGACTGTTAAACCCCAATTACTTTCAATGACCAATCTTGATCCTGGAGGACAGATGAGGAAAAACATCTTTCTCCTGTTTGTAAAGATATGGGTTTCTGTGGGTTCAGAATAGTCTATATAGTATCAGGTATTGTGAATATGTTGCTAAGTTTAATTAATTATTTTGTAATTTTCATAAGGAGAGGTTATATGGAGAAGATGGAGGTTAATAACAGGAAAAAACTGTAATATTAAAAAAGCAACTGCCAATAACCATAAATAAAATCTATAAAAGAATGAGAGACAGAGAAGAGAGTTAGAGAAACAGACAGAGAGACAGAGAAAAACAGTCACAGAGAGGCAGAGAGACAGATACAGAGACAGATTCAGAGAGAGAGAAAGGGACAAAGACAAAGATACAGAGACAGGGAGACAGAGACAAAGAAACAGAGAAAGAGACAGAGCCTTCATTAATTACTTACTTTAACTAAAAAATTGGAAAACAAATAAAGTCAAACAAGACTACCTCTGACTACCTAGACCTTTCATTCTACTTGTAAACAGCTATAAAGCAGGAGGAGCCTTGGAGTTGGCAGCTGGAAGCCAAGCCAGTTTTGCTTCTCTAAAATGAATAAGAGTATGAGACAAAGTTCAAAGTTGAGATGCTCCCTTCAGACAATGATTAGCCATTCTTATTGATCTATTCTCAGATTCTAAATAGGGAAAAGCATGGAGTAGCCCATTCACAGCTTGTAAAGTTAGCAAAGAAGTGTGTATACAATCCTTGCTCCTTTGGGAACAAACTTATGAAAAATTATCCCAATCAGTCTTGATAAAATTATAGTGTCTTATGTTGAATGAAGGACCATCCACACTCCAGGTGAACTTTAAAAACAAACTCACTATCTCTGCAGATAATAGAAAAGGTTTATTTTCTAAGGAACACAGATAAGCAACCTGCCGAGCAAAGACATCCAGTCTGGAAGAGAAACTTGAGGACACAATGGAAAAACAAACAAAAATCTTCAGTGTACTAACGTGCCAGAGGTGCAAATAGTTGTATTGTATTGTAAAGATGAAACATGTTTTCCCTATGTGTGTTTCTCTCTACTAGTTTACTCTATGTATGTGTCAGCTCTTCCAATTGATTCTCACTGCATTTGTGGGAAAGTGTGCCTCAGTTTTATCGGGTAATATTTTGTTTCATTTAAGTAAAAGCCTTTGCCTCGAGGCAGCTAGATTATTACACTATGGTTGGGCCTGTAATCAGAAAGACCTGAGTTCAAATTGGGTCTCAGATACTTACTAGCTATGTGACCCTGGGCAAGTCATTTAACCTCTGTCTGCTTCAGTTTGCTCAATTCTATGATGGGGATAATAATAGCACTTATATCAAAAGGTTAATGTGTGAGTTCAAATTGTAAATCATTTAGCATAATGCCAATAACATAGTATGTATCTAATAAATGCTCGTTCCCTTTCTTCACACCCTTCAACTAACTCTGTCAACTGGGTGACTATTAAAGTAAAACTCAATTATAGGGGCTCAGAGCTATAGTTTTAGTTCTGCAGATAAACAGAGTACCTGAACTCTGGAATAATAGCTTTTTCAGAGGGGGTGTTAGATATTCATTAAAATTTAAATTAACATTAATTTTATATAGGTACTAGGATTTATAAGGGTATGTGAAATATGGATTCAACAGTCCAAGGCTCTTAAAAAGTTATCAAGGTAATTATAAATTGATAAAAAAAATTTCTCCTATTAATCAATGGCATCACAGCCGTCAAAAATATTTAAAATTTTTACAGTGGATTTTCTTGTTCCCAACTAACCAGGATCTTTTATTATAAACAAGCTAGGCAGAAAACTCTATTCTTTTCTCTACAACAATGTGTGTGACCTTAGGGTAAGTTGGACTGCAATGATCCCTAACATACTTTTAAAATCCCAACCACTTGTATTCATCTTTCTTTTATTTCCTTTCAATGTCAGCATGCTGAAGGACTTTGACTCCTTCTTTATAGAAACTATGACTCTTCTAATGTGTCATGAGATTATAGTAATTTCTTTGACTTGTAGTCCACTAAAACCATAGAATATTTTTTCATAGCACACTATGGTTTAACAATTCTTTCCTAATCTGGGAAGCCAATTTATTTGACTTATCAGGGACAGTGGGAAAAACTAAAGTACTTCAATATAATAGAATACTATTTTGTAAAGAAAAATGATGAAAAGGATACTTTCACAGGAAATTTAGAAAAGCTGTATGAACTGATACAGGTTTCAGTTAGTAGAGCAGAAGAACAATTTATACAATGAGAACATTGTAAAAAAATCTGAAAAAATTTAGAACTCTGATCAATGCAGTAACGAACTTCAATTCCAGAGGATGAAAGATGAAGAAACTATCTACCTCCTGACAGAGAGGCAATAAACTAAAAATATAAAGTGATAAAATATACACACTCACATATAATATCAATATCCTATCTATCTATCTATCTATCTATCTATCTATCTATCTATCTGTCCATCTATTGAAATGGCCAATGAGGGAATTTGTTTTACTTTGCTTAACTAAGCATATTTGTTTTAAGGGTTTTATATTTTCTTTCTTTCTTTCCTTTTTTCCCTTTCTTCCTTACTGTCCTTCCTTTTTAAAATTTCTTTTCACTTTGTATATTGAAAGGGAGAGAATATATGTTCATTAGAAAAAAAGAATAAAATTAATTTTTAAAATCTACTCTAAACACTCCTGTTCTTTTTTTCTATATCCTCAGAAAACCTTTCATCTTGTCTCCCTAATCCTTGAATGTTATTATTTTTCAGAATATAAGGCCTAGTTTTATTTTCAACTTTTATGTTTAGAAGGAAGAAATAAGTTCAAATTTGTTTAATGTCTAATGTAAATCTAGTGTCTGTAAAAAGCAAATTTCAGATTTTTAGAAGAATAAATGCCTAGTGCATCACAATGCCATAGCTGCCTGTGAGTATGAATAGGAGAGACAGAGAAAGAAAACCTCCCTGAAAGCTCCAAGTTCATGTCATTCTTTCATGTCATTTAATGGTATTGGGGGAAAAAATCACCTTTAAAAATGAAAAAATAAAACCCTTTCTTTTATAATAGAGATGTCATTGAATTGGAGATTTATTGAAGTCTATATTTATGCTGAACTTACATAAACTATTATTTAATCCAAAATATATTGTCTAGCCAGATCCACATATGGAAAAGATGAGCCCTACAAAAATAATAGGAAAGCAAGCAATGAAGGATAGGCTTCAATTCATTGTTTGGTATTTTTGCTGTTCAGTTAATAAGATTTCACAGTTAGTGTTAAAAAAAAAAAAAAACAGAGCTCTGACACCATCTAGTCCAAACACTTCATTTTACAAATGAAGAAAGTATAGGGCCAGATAGTGAAAGTCACTTACTTAACACCACAGAAGTGGTTAAGTGGCAAAGCTAGGATTTAATTCAAGGAGCTCCATCTCTAAATCTTTCTATTACACTATGATCTTATACAACTTATTAAAAACAAAGCATTATAAAACACCATGAAATAACATATTAAATAAAGATGAACGTATCCTGTAAAAGGCTAAATTCATTTCCTTCTTTACTAAATCTTGTTGCACAGTAGTGTCAACCAGAAAATCACAATTCTGGAAAATATGGCAACTCAAGAATACAAGTTCAGGGGCCCCTTAACAAACGAATTGGAGAAAGACTATACTCTTGTGGTGGAGAGGCTATTCTTTGACAGCATTGAAATTCACATTATTTTATTGTACCGCAAAGGTTCCAGTTTTCTAACCTTGATCCAGTAGGGAGCAGAGTTGTACTGGGCATCATCCAAAATCATTAACTTTGCTTAACAGACCATGGGTGGCTGATATAAAGAAATGCTTAGCCCATGAATGCATAAAACATTCTGGTACTTACTCTATGTTCAGCACTGAGGATACAAATAGAAAGTAAGACAATACCTATTCTCAAGGAATTAAAAAAGTCTTAAAACTTGGACTCAGAGAAATTCTGGTTTAACATCCCAGAATTCAGTTCCAGGACAGGAGCATTCTAAACTTTGTGAGCTTATGACCAGCATGATGACATTTACTTTGGTTCAATCAGTGTAACTGTCATTTTTGCTGACTTAAAGTGAGCAGAGAATTGTCCCTGGGTCAGTGCAATCTTTAGACAAATTCAAACTATTACATGCTGCTTGATGAATTCTAAATAGTTTGTAGTATATAGTAAATTTCGAATAACTTGAAGTTTCAAAACCTTTAATGGAACATACAGGTAGATTAGGAAAAGGCATTTTCTAGCTCGATGAATAACAAAATAATTTGGAATATGAAAATGTGGATTTCAGAAACATCAAAGATAAAAAAAAGCATGAGACTAAGGCAAATTGTGAGTGCAAGGCAGGTATCTGGGAGTAAAAACAAAGAGAGAATTGTGTCCTTGAAAAGATACTGCTATACTATCTTTGCTTTTCGGTTCGAGGAAATAACAAGCTCTAGATTTATCAAATGTAACTGGTCTCCCTAATTGAGCAGAAGATGATTGATGAATTTTCTGAAGTTTCTCTCTATTTTCCAGGGGATGAAGAGGCCTTTGCCTAGACAGCACTGATCCAGGATTGAAGAAATTAATGACTTGGACAGAGACGTATCTATTGTAAGTTTTATTCCAACTCAAAGGTTCTATGATCATATGACTCTGACAGTATCTGTAAGATATAGATGAGCAAAGAGGTAAAAATTCTCAGAGTCTGATTGAAGATAGATACCAGGTAAGACTTATCTCCATGATGTGAACTAGAAAAGAGGAAATTGTGATTAAAATTTAGGAGATGGAGAAAGTGATATTGTTAAGGCATCCCCAAATCAACTCTACTATTCCTTTAGTCATGGATAATTTACCATGAGTATAGAAGCAAATTAAAATACAGTGCTCTGTTGATAGAAATTTTGCAAAAAAAGAAAAAAACAACTCATGGCCCAGCCAATTCAGATTTTTAGTTATTCTACTGTAAATTAAAAAAAGAATTTGGGGGGGGGGTTGAATTTCTTCATGAAATAGTGTCCTCTACCAAATTAATCAAGATAGAGTCAATAATTAAACATGTGCAAAACAGGGTCAATGATGTGTGAGTGCTGTGATTATGTCAAAACAAGCAAAAATAAAGCCCAAAGCTGAGTCAGTTATAAACTTCCTATGCATAAAAGCTTCCTAAATTTATTGCATTTGCATGTCAAATATCTAGCAGAGAGCATGGCCACTAACAGGTACTTTACAAATGTTTATTGGATTGTTGTTCACTTATGAAAGTATAATAGATTTAGAACCAGAAGGAATCTTTGAGGTCATCTAGTCTAAAATCACTTTCATTTTACAAATGAGGTACCTAAAGCCCAGAGAACTGAATACCTTACCAAAAGTTATATAGGTAGTAAGGGTCAGAGATGGAATTAAAGCCCAGGTCCTCTGACTCCAAATCCAGAATAAAATAAATTTGAATAAATAACTTATTTTATTTATATAAATAATAATTTAAATAAATAATCTCTTAAATATATAAACTAGATTTTATATCTGTTTTATAGCTGTTTCCCATATTGATTTCTTGAACTCATAAGAAATCTTTCAATTCATGGCTCCAATTTTTTTTTCAGTGAATGTTATATCTATGTAGGGCTCTGATATATCCAAAGATTAGGTTGCTTACATGGATAGAAATTTGGAGAAGATGAGTTTTCATTTGTCTTGGCCAAGACTACACTCACAAATTAGTGTAACAGCTATTGCCCTTCTCAATATTATAAATGAATATTTTAATAGTGTTCCAGAGCAGGAAATCTAGATGTAACTAGTGAGTCCATGGGTTATTTGATCGATATTCAGGGATGTAGAATTTCTTTCTCTATCAAAGTATATATGACATGAACTGGACAGAAAGGGGAATGGTTATACTTCAAATGGAATTAACTCAAACTGACTACAAGAGATATTCAATTCCAATAAATATGGACATCCACCAGTGTAGAGGGCCAGCTCTGAGAAAGTCCATTCTGGGATAAGATACAGGCTAGAGACCTGTTCTTGCCCTTGGGCTGATAACTTGGCCCATGGGCTCTCTATCCCTCCCTCAGCATACACGTGATGCTCAGGATGAAGGCTCTTCAAGCTCAGTAGACACGTGCTCTCTCCAAAACCCTCACGGCACACACATGCTAAATACCACCCATGTGCTACTAACACAATATTGTTTATGGCAAAAGGGGAACTAAGCAGGAGGAAGTCATGCACTGTGCAAATGCGTCACACACGGATTTGTTGATTCTGCTTATGTAAAAGGGTATATAAGCCCTGTTTCTCTGCACAATAAATGGAGCTGTTCTTCACTCTCCCCTCTGCCCCATTATGTGTTTTTCTTTTACTCTCTGTGGCATTCGGCCATCTCTGGCCATTTCAGCATCACAGCAGCTGGTGGCAACTGGCTTGAAACAAGGGACCCTGAGGCAACTGGTGCCTGGCACACCAGGCCCATATTATTTTTTTTAATATTGCAATGTTGCCCTGGTACTTTCATTGATAGACCTCTTCAGTTTGGACTTATTTACATGTTTGTCTGAGAATGGTTTTCTTTTACTTCTTTTATTTATATTTATTCTTTTACTTATTTATAATTTATTCTTTTCATTTCTCTTCATTTCTTTACTTATTTTGTATTTCTTTTTATTTTGTTTGTATTTCTTTTATTTAATTGATTTATTGTTTGATTGATGCTCATCCTCATTCTTTTGATTTCTCTGTAAATGCTTTAGAGCCTGGGCTTATACCTCACTTGAAAAATTACGAGTAATCAGAAATGTCCCTAAATAAAATTTTGAATTAAGTCTTTTCTCTCATTTATGTATCTCCCCAAACCCTTTCTGGTACTTATCCAGTATTAGTGATGCTTTCATTCATCTTCCCAGTGCCTTTCCCTCATGAAAAACTTTTACTATAAAGCCTCAATCCAATCATCTACAGAATTGTGCGGATTACCATAAATAATTTTTTTCCCTATCCCAGGGGAATGTGCATTTCATTTTTATCTTTAATCATGGAATTAACTGCCAATACTTTGGTAAATAGATTCCAAGGAACACCTAGAGGTTATATACCCTGGCTAGGAAGGGCAGGGCAGGGAAGGGAAGGGAAGGGAAGGGCAGGGAAGGGAAGGGCAGGGAAGGGAAGGGCAGGGAAGGGCAGGGCAGGGCAGGGCAGGGCAGGGCAGGGCAGGGAAGGGAAGGGAAGGGAAGGGAAGGGAAGGGAAGGGAAGGGAAGGGAAGGGAAGGGAAGGGAAGGGCAGAGAAGGGAAGGGAAGGGAAGGGTGGTGTGACCTAGTATAGGTTACATAATTTCCCCAAGGCTCAGTTTATTCATCTATAAAATGTGAATTCATAGTACCTAGTGAGTAGATAATTTATATTTTGAGGAAAGTGCCTAGTTTAAATGTGATAAACAATGATGACAAAGTAGCCTACAGTATACTGGACATGCCTAATATTACTTTAAGAAGACAAATACTTTATATCAATCTTATACCATCACTTAATTCCTTGAGACTCAGTTTCCTCATCTGTAAATGGTTGGATTAGTCTCTACAGTCTCTTTGATTCCTAGATCTGTCACTTTTTGTATCCATGAGTTATGTGCTCCATGAGCTCTCTATTATTTTGCATCTTTTTCTCCTGATTAACTTTACTGCGGAAAACACCAGTATATGCATGTTTGATAATGTCTTTTCTTTCAACTCCTAATACTTTAATCTTTGTGTTGTGTGGGAGAACTTACCCAAATGGAAAATATGGATAGAGACTGGGGATACAGCTGCACCTGTTGCACCTGTTACATTGCTGTCTATTTTGGTATAATGAGAGTATGGATGGTTCTCTTTTACTTCTTTTCCTTTCCTTTATTCCTCTCTTACCACTAAACCAACAAACCATATAATTATATCAGCTGGAATTCTAATTGCGTCTGAAAGTTATGTTCTTGCATATCTACTTATCTTTGTGTACTTTTAATATGGGAATAGAGCCTGAGTACCTTCTTCCTGATTTCAACAATTTATATGATTTTCTACTATCAGAACATTGAGAGATTGTGACAGATTTAGTCACCATAAATAAGTTGCCTTCCTCATCTCCACTCCTGTGGTGCCTTTCTCCCACTGGTGACTCTTCCTAGAACTTTGTTTTTGTGGAAAGGTCTCAGAATTGCCATCCCCAATTCGCCGGACTTAGCCACCAAGACCAGTCCCATACTGCCTGCTCTCCCACTTTTATGCTTTTCATTTCCCCCTTTATGTGTTGTCTTTCTTCATTATAATGTACGCTTCTTTGATGGGCTCAGTGAAGCATATTTTCTTCTCTTTTTGAGACATGGCTAATGTGGCAATTTGTTTTGCGTGACTACAGATGTTTGCAATGTGTTTTGTTTTTTTCCTTGCCTACCCAATAAATGGAGAAAGGTGAGAATTGGGAATTGAATGTAAAATAAAATTGAATTTCAGCTCTTGAAGGCAGGGAGTATTTTTTGTTGTTGTTTTGCCTATATTTTTATTCCTAGTGTTTTTCACAGTGCCTGGCATGTAGTAAGCGCCTGATAAATGCTTATTGACTGAACATTGACTGACAGTGTATAGAGAACCAAACTCAGAATCAAAAAATTCTGGGTTCAAGTTCTACCTTGTACACACATTATGTGACCCTGGGAAAGTCACGTAACCTCTCAGTGGCCTAAGGCAGCTCAGTCTAAGACTGTAAATTGAAAAGTAGTTAATGATCTTCATTAATTGTTGGAGTTTCCTCTTTGATAGTTCCTCTACCAATTAAGCACAAACACACACACACAAACACACAAATAAAAAAAAAGGAACTGCGATCATCAATTTGTATATCTGATGCTGGAAAAATTAATGAAGAATATGGGGACATGGAATATTCCTAACAGAAGCTTATGTGGTGCAACTAGGGTGAAATAGTATAAGATCTATGAAATGGTTCTAAATAAAGCAGTGGTTATTTATATTTTGAACACCATTTTTACATGATGGGTATTGCAGTGGCCTATTACATAGATGAATTTGAAATCAGTCTAATAAATCTACTTATATTTCAATCTCCACCTGGATAATTTTACCGACTCTAAAATCACAGTGGAATATTTATTCCCACATTACAGTGTGGAAGAATGAATGAATCCTTGCCTTGAGATGTGTACATAAATTCCTCACTCAGAGACCTGAAAAATCTGTTTCACTATGGCACACACTTTGTAATGGACCTATATTTTCCCAAATGAGGTTTTAGTGAATGTAGCCCAAAGCAGCCAGCTTTACTTATCATTTATGCATCAGTATACCCAGTGAGAAAGGGTATTGCTAAAAGCAGAATTGCTACTACTAATAGTGTGCTTGCACACACACACGCATACACACACATACATATACCCACACCATTTATTTAAAAATATGTTTAAAAAAGAGTAGGGTCTGTTTAACGTAATAGAATTCCCCCAAAACAATGCATCAATCAACAAACATTTATTAAGTGTTTACTGTACCTGTTACATAGTAATCATTTAATAAATGTTTTAGATATCTATCTTCCTTCCTGTATCTATCTCTTTTATGTATCATCTATCTATCTATCTATCTATCTATCTATCTATCTATCTATCTATTTGTCTGTCTGTCTGTCTATCTATCTGTCTGTCTATCTGTCTTCTTACCTACTTACCTCCAACCTATCTATCTACTATTTACTGGGCACTGTCTTACATGTTGGGGTTATAAGTTCAAGGAATGAAACAATTACTACTCAGCTTACACTGAAATGGAGGAGAAAACAAGTACATATATTTATAAAGTTAATAAATACAAATATTCACGAAGTGTTTAAGACCAAAGAAGCTTGGAAGGAGAACACTAGCACTTGAGCTCAGAAAGGTTTCTGAGAATAAGAGTAGAGGAATTCAACCCAGAGATGAACACCAGGGCTACACACATATCCAGCAGACAAGGAAGATGTATTTGAATCAGGCTTGCTCTGTTTTCAATGTATTTATTGTAGATGAACACCAGGCCTACACACATATCCAGCAGACAAGGAAGATGTATTTGAATCAGGCTTACCTCTGTTTTCAATGTATTTATTGTAGACTTGTTATTATTGTCCAATTTTTGCAACAGTGACAGTGTGACATGTGGCTCAGCTGGAAAGTATTCAGAAAGTAAAGTTCAAAGAATTTTAAAGAATTGCAGATGTCTTGGCATTTTTCTCTCTGGATTTTTACCTTACTTGTCTTCCTTTGTCTCCCTCTTGTTATGTGTATCCCTGGTTAGATGACTTCCAGAAAAGACTTCTGGGAAGCCACACGCCATATTGTCACCTCCCCAGATTTCTTATGTGACCCACCAAAATGTTCTGTATTACTTGAGAGCCAATAACTTGGATAGATCCAAGAGGGGAAATGCCCTTCAGGTTTGTCCTAAGTACTAAGTGTCTGAGTTGAATTCCCTGTCAGGGAACATGATTGCCCTGTGCTGGGCATTCTCATGACACACAATGATTGATGTGCCAGCTATAGTGAAAATATCTTCTGCTCTCCCACTATTCTGGAAAGGGTAGTATAGGTTATGAACAGTTTGGGGGAGAAGTTAGAAAAATTGCATACATTAACTATCTAGTGGTGCATCAGAAAGAAAAATCTTTGCATGTGGTTGGGCACTTGTACCAGCTCCTCTTTGACCAGATCCCAGAGTGCTATATAACCTTCCTTTCCCTATGAATGCAGGGAAAAGAGATACTGGCTTTTCTGTATAAAGACAAGAGCTGTCTAGCTATAATATGCTGCTCTGCCCATTTGGCAAGGTATTAGGTACATGTAGCCTTCATAACTGGGAGATTAAGGATACCACATTTGATTGAACAGTACCACAAAAAGAAGAAAAGTGCATTGTTAGGGAAGTTTCTATGCTTCAAAAGTAAGTTGAATGAATGAATGGTTGAATGAATGAATTCATGATAATCTTTCAGTAACATGCAGAAAAAAGGCGGATGCTAAAACCTCAATCTTAGAATTAAGGCAGGGGAAAAGCTCATTAATGGAACTCATTAAAAACTTTTGAAATCTTTGTGTTACTTTAGATTGTACAGATACTGATGGAGGTAGACAGGAAAAGGCTAGATGATCATCTCTAAAACAGATTATCAGGTTCTCTGGGACAACAAGATTTAACAGGGCTAATTAGAATAGTGCTACATTGTAGTGACAGATTGACAGCACAGAGACTGGATCCCAGCTTTATCCAAGAAAACAGAGCTCATTCAGGGAAAGAGCTAGGAATTTTGAAAGAGATACAACTGAGGGCTCCAGAAAATCTGAGTTTCTTGAAGCAGTTGGTAGGAGGAGAGGCAGATGTGTAGAGCAAAGAATCATATTTAATTTAGTTGTGAGGAGCCAAATCATTCAGTATAGCACTATAGTACAAATACATAGTACAATATAGTACCTAATGTAGCACCAGGTCTGAAGTCAGAAAGATTCATCCTCCCGAGTTCAAATCTGGCCTCATACATTTACTACTTGAGTGAAACTGGGCAAGTCCCTTAACCCTGTTTGCCTCAGTTTCTTCATTTGTAAAATAAACTGGAGAAGGAAATGGCAAACCACTCCAATATCTTCACCAAGAAAACCTCAACTGGGGTCACAAAGAGTCAAACATGAGTAATCAACTAAACAACAGCAAGTGGTATGAATTGGCATATTTTAATATAATATAATTATATTCTATAATTATATTTAATATATATATATTTAATATATATAATATAATTCATATAATTCTATGCCCTGGCATAGAATAAAGTGAGATATGTTGGTAAGAAGCTGACAGTTACCTGGGGATTAAAAACTTCTTTTATCATTCTGTCATATAGACTCTTGCAATGGAAATGTTTTGAGGGTACAAGGAAGAAATAAAATTGGGCGGGGGGCTACTGATAGAGTCCTAATTACAAAATTTTATTACCTGAACATCGACAAGAAAATGGAGAATACCCTTCCAATGACAGGCCACAGCTGAGTATGTTGGAGATGGTGGAAGGCAGAAATTTTCAGGAGGTAGCAGACCTTGTTCACTCTATTAACTTTTTCCTCATTTTGCAAATGATGGTGGTAGAAGGTAGAGAGATCTCAGAAAAAGTGCCATGAAGATGACTGGGTGGAACACATGTGTTCCATTTCATGAAGGGAACAAAGGCAAAAGCCATAGGGCCTGCTGTAACTCACACTAATCTATTTTCTATCTTTGAGTATTGACAGATTTTGTGATAGTTCTGCTTCCAACCTTAAACCATAAGACAACTTCCACAGCAGTAGACTGAATAAATCATGTTGTCCCATGTCCAGGTTTATTCTCTGACTCCCAGTTAGCTTCTTTCAGTCCTTTCCTGTAGCAGTATAAGAACTGCGACACTGTAAAACTGTTGGCAAAAGGACAAGCATTCTTTGAATATAGGTATTTCAGAGACATGACAATTACTCTCTGTGAAAGTGGGAAGGTGGTCATTGGAAATGTCAATGCATAAGACATTGGGACCCAGTCTCATCATGAGAATAGTCTGGAGGAAGTAGTAAAGATTCAAGCAATCAAGGCATTGGTTAAGTACCTCCCATGGGCCAGGTGCTGACAGGACATAAGGATACAAATACAAAGAATGAAACAAGTCATACCTTCAAGATGCTTATGTCATGAATGAATTTTCACTTATTGGGGTGAAGAAAAAAGGTCAAACTGTACCACAGATATAAATACAAACACCTTCAGTGTTTACACCACACAGTTAAATTTAGCAGCATAGGACAACACAAAAGACTGGATAAATTGTTACCATAGTATCCATAGTGTCATGCAATTCAGAGTGAGAAGTGATTTAAAGATGATCAACTGCAAAAATCATATGTATACGTGTATGTATGTTGTGGTGTATATATACATACACATACATGCAACAGGGTATTTTTTATAACTTAGGCATTCCAATTCCAGATCTAAGCCTCTTTCTATTACTTCCCACTAATAAGTATAGCATTATCAAGAAAAAAGGTAGAGATTGTAGATAAAAGGGCTAACTAGAAAAAAATTTAGGGAGCAGTGACTTTAAGACAAAATAATCTATGTGTAAATGAACTATAAAGTATGAAAGATCAATATGCTTAAGCAACCCACAACTTAATGCCTTTTGGAAGAAAATTATAATACTGTCGTCTTCTTTTTTTAGGGTTTGGAGAGAGATTCCACACATGAATTCATTTGATCCTAATATTCGTGAATTGTTCCTACATTATACCAATTTTACAAATGAGAAAATGAAGGACAACAAAAATAAAATTATTTGCCTGTAATTACACAGGTAATAATTATTGGAGACAAGATTCCATTAGTCAACCCAAGTGATGACTCTTTTGTTCATGACATTAGGGATGGGAAGTAAGAGTTTTGATCATATGAAATTGTTTCCTTTATTAGGTGAAGACAGAATATCAGTTGGAGTCAGGTGTAGTGATCAGAGGAAAGCCAAATATCTAAAGTAAAAAGGAAATACATGGCCAAGACCTAGAGAAAACAATTCTAACTTAGGTTCTCTATCACATCAACCTACTATGCATGCCTCTCTCGATTATGACAATAAGAATATTATCTTGCCCCCTTGGGCCTTTTTTAAAAACTAGATTATAGGTATAATATTTGATGGTAGACTATATTGAGGGAATGCACCATAGTGAATATCAATTCTAATGTCCTTATATTTCCAAGACTGTTCTGTTTTTATTTTTATATCTTCACCAACTGTCATAGTATCTGGTACCTAGTACACACTTAATAAATGTTTATTGAATGATTTTACAGAGGTGGAAATTGAGTTTTGCAGGATGTTCTGTAAGAGGCTCCTGAGTAATCACTATTATTCATTTGCAAAGTCATAGGATATTAGATCTAGAAGATGTTTTGTACAAACAAATACATTTCTACTTTTTTATAGATTATCAAAATGGGGATCCATAACTATAGGAACTTTGTTGAGGTCACAAATGAGTGAGAAGCAGTGCTAGATTTTTCTACTCCTTGCTTTTGGCTTGTGTTCTCTGTTTCTCTGTGTCTCATTCTATTTCTGTTTCTGTTTATATACAAAATGCACACATAAATGTACATATATACATAAAGGTGTGTATATGAACAATACATTTCATGACACCAAATCAATAGACTAGCAAGAACATGACAAAGTCATTAGAACATAAAGTCATGAGTAGCAATCATCTAGTCCACCTTCCTTATTTTACAGAAGGTGGAATTATAAAATAACTTTAAAATGATCACTGACTCCAACTTCAGGGTTCTTTGCATTGTAACATTATAATTGAAAGAGGTTAAGAAAATTCTATTCTTGCCTTATTTCATTGGTGAACACTCTCTCCTTTAAAAGATCACTTCATCTTAGTTGGCACTAAAAATGAATATAATGATCACGATGATGATTGTATAATGTATATGCGTATATGTGTATTTTTGTCTATATTTGTATCTTCTCTCTATCTCCCTCTGTCTCTGTGGCTGTGTCTGTCTCTGTCTCTGTCTCTCTCTGTCTCTGTCTCTGTCTCTGTCTCCGTCTCTCTCTCTCTTTCTGTCTTCCCCATATATGTATCTTGTCTTTAACAGAATGTATTACGTTTAACATAAAGAACTGACTGTAGATATCGAACTAGAAATGATTTTAAGGATTTTAAATTCATTTTCAGTTTTTTTGAAGATAAGTTAACATAATGATAGTAAAAGGCAAAACCAAAAAAAAAAAGGAAAATAAAACAGGAAAAATAAAAGAAAAAAAAGGCCAAAAACTGGATAGCATACCCTAAATGTATCAGATGGGAAAATCATTTTTTTTCTGATTTCATATGAGATAGCAGGTTTTTCTCTTGGCTTAAATTTTCTCCACATCAAAAAAGACATATCCAAAGCATTATGAGGTTGTTATATTTCTCAGATATGTTGTTTATACCTCTTTTTTAGTTTACTTAAGTTCATATTTATTAGAGAAAAACCAGAGAGGAATTCTAAATCCAAAGAGTGATTTAAGAGCTTACTCAATGCCAGCAATTGTGTTAGATTCTGGGTAAAATACACACATACACACACACACACACACACACACACACACACACAATATCAATGTCTGCAGTCAGAAGGATTTATCTATTAACATTATCAAAATTTCAAAGAACAATAAAACACTATACGACATAAATAATTTATAAAAATAAAGAGGCAGCTTACTAAAATTTCTATGAAACGAATAGTCCTGATCTTAATACCAGGGCTATATTAACTACAGGATGACATCTTTAAGCCAGTATTACTAATGAACATTGAAGCAAAAATACAGAATGAAATATTAGCATAATTTTACACTAATATATTAAAACATTATTCATTATGATGGGACTTGATTTATACTTACAAATATAGAAATTCTTCAACATTGGGAAAATTAAATATAAATCATATTAACCACAAACACATAGAAATCACATGATTTTTGGAATCGTTCAGGAAAAAAAGCTCTTAATAAAATACAGAACTTGTTTATGAAAATAACACTAAAAAGTCTAGGAAAACATGTATTTTCTTCAATAGGACACACATTCATCTAAATATAAAAATAATTTTTTTAGAATGGAAGAACATTAGAAGCTTTTTCTATTGGATGAGTTGAAAAATCAAGAATTTCCATTTCCTAATTATATTATTTGTGAGTCTTAAAATTGCTTAACTCATAAGAAATAATATTTTGAAGAAACATAGTAAAAGAGGTAGTAAAATCGCATTTAGGGGGCCCAATGGGGAACATTGAATTTCAGAATCTCAGTATCCACCATGAGGCCGAATGTCATTTACTCCATTTTGTGCCTATATATAAAGTCCCTTTAAATAATACTTGACAAGGAAGTCATCATAGATGTCTGCTTCAAGACATGTATTGATTGGAGGATGCCATATCTTCAAAGGTAAGCCTATTACACTTTCAAATAGCTCTAATTGTAAAGCATTTTTTTTTCTGACAACAAACCATATCGGTTTCTGTTGTTGCTATAGCATAAGATATTGACTGAGTGATCATGTGTGTGTGGAAATTTATAGCAATTGAATGGTCAGGTTTGGGATTAACCTGTTCTAGCTTTCAGCTAGCAAATATCTGGGAATTCCATTTCTTCTTCAACATAGAGATAAGGGATAATGAGAGAGGATCTATTACCTTAGTCCTATTTCTATAATTCTAGTTAGTATGTAATGGATCCAAGAAGAACATTTGGTATCTAGTTCAGTGCTCTACATACAATGAAAATTCAGCAAATAATGTTGACAGAATTTTTGTAACCTTGTGTCCCTCGCTGACTAATCTAGTACTTTAATCATATCCAGTCCTTCCCTAGGAAATGTCTAATCCTCTTTTTTCACTCAACCTATGAAGTCACTCTACTTATGGATACACAAGATAAAATAGCAAAGCAAATTTTACTTGAAGGAAAAGTAGGCTGCTTCTGGCATTTATGTCCAGCAAATCACTTGCTATTAAGGAAAACAATGAACTTGGATTAATTAATAAGCCAAAAATTCTGATATAAAAGAGGTATTTTGTTGTCTAATTAGTATATTAATTATTTACTATGGTTATCTCTTACTGTTTTTATGATATAAATGGGAGTGTACCAGTGCCTCCATGCAGATGTTCATTTCTTCCCAATGAATTATTTATTTGATTTATTTAAATAAAACCTTCTGTTTTCCCTTCACCTATAAGTGGATATATACTATTCAAAAGTGCAAAATTTCATGTCCCCAATGAATCATGACAATGCTTTCAATATCCACCATTATATCTTAAAAGGAATTGAACCAATGTTTATTTTTATGCCTATTATTTAACTACAGAAAGGATAGTTGAGGAGTCAGAATGAAGTACACAGTAGAAACAATTATCTATATAATTTGTTATGGATGTTTCTGAAGGAGTAGGGGACTATGAGTGGTTCATAGAGTGCCTAAGTTTTCTAATGAGTAGATAACCTTCATCATCATATTTATCACATAATCATTTATTGAGTTTCTCCCATTTTATTTTCTTTTGTGAATAAATTGAAAAATTAGAGCATTAGACTTTCATGCACAATGACTATGATGCTATGTGTTAAAATGTTGAATTGCCAAGGTGGTGTCAGTGGAAAAAAAGGTATTGTTGGACATGTGCAGTGAATCTCTTCCAAGAAGAGAAAAATTAGTGTTCCTGTAAACCATGCTTTACTTGGATTCTTCAGCAATATCCAAGTGCAAAATGCCTCTTTAATTTTAAAGGTCATCTGTTTTTCTGCACATGTTAAATTTCATGCAGCTTTCCCACCTAATTCAATTCCTCAAGTATGTTACAAAAAATTGCTTTGCAGCTATTGGTCTCTTCACGAAGTCGTTTAAGATTGTTTTTGCTAACAACACCGCTTGCCCTCAAAGAAAATTTATAACATGGGAAATAGAAGATAAACCCTAATGGTTGAATGAGACACAAATACTACCCAGATTCCTGTTTTTATTATTCATTCACTCAATATTAGGCAAATATTAAGGACCTGTACTGTACATTGAACTGTGTTAAACTTAGAGAGATACAATAATAAATTAGACAAGGTCCCTACTCTCAAAAAATTTATCATGTACATGCATGTACATACATATACACACATTCACACATACACATACATATATAAATACACATACTCATGTGCATACACATACCTACACATGCATACATAAATACATATATGTATACACATACCTATATATGTATATACATTCACATATGCTTACAGATACATACATTAGATAGATAGATAGATTCCACTTAGTTCACAGGAAAAGTCATCACCCTGAACTTCAGAGAAAATACAAACAGAAATTACAAGCAGAAATTATATAAACAGAGCAAAAACAAACAGCAAAGACAGACAGCACTTCCAACTGTCTCACCAAAAGCAATACATACATAGTTACGAGAGGGAGAAGCAATAACATATGAGTGTTTCAAAGCTGGGGGGCTCCTTAACCACTACCCAGAGTCTTACCTGGCTACATCACATGAATACTCTTCCCATGAGTGAGCCCAAGACCCCAGTGCTAACCTCAGAGTATATATACGCCTCTTCAGGGTCAGAGGATGTCATAACCCTTGTGACCCAGGCTCATGTGACTCAAACTCGTGTGACTTAGGATTCCATGTGACTTAATCAGGTCACACAGGCCTGTTAATGAATGGCAAAGATCTTCCCATTAAGCAAAAGTACATTAACAATACACCCTCACAACAACCCTATGAGGTAAGTGTTATTATTATCTCTATTTTAATGATGAAATTAGTAACTTAAGGCCAGGAAGGTAAAGTAACCTTGTTTAAGGTCATGTCAATAATACATAGTATCACTTGCCTCTGATATCTGTCTCTAAATTCAGTATTTATTAATATTTGATTTCTACCCTGAAGGAAAGTAAAACACAATAAATGACATGAGCATTTGAATAAATATCTAGAACTGCAGTACATCCAATGGAAAGAAGATTAATTTCCCCATAATGCTCTGGACCCTAAAAGAGGGGCCTGAAATACTCAGGACTTTATTTCTTAAGAGACTGGGTATCTGTGAACAGGGTGATTAAGCCATGGGGAATATAAAGAAGAGGAAGATAACTGGCCCACTAGTTTTATCTCTATTTATCTATACAAAGAAAAATGTGAGATATATAAAGCTCTGCTTCGAAAGCAAACTGACCACTTTGTAGCTTCTTGTACATGACCTCTGTCTCTTATCTATATATGGTCTCAGGAACCATATTCCTCTATTTGCACTCCCCCACCCATTATGCCTGGAATTAATTTCTTATTCACCTTAATGAAATAAATCCCCTAACTCACTTTATAATTCAAGTACTCTCACCTGGAAGAGCCCTAGCCTATTATACATATGCAATAGTGCTCTCACAGCATCAAGACACTCTTTTTATTTCTTCCTATTAGATTCCCTCTCATTTCCCTAAGAACAGAAAGACTAAAATCCATTCTTTATTCTTTGAAGAATATGTAACCTACACCATTGTTAGTTTTTCTGGCTGCCATTACACATTTTTGATTCATCTTAAGTTTGCAATACACTAGACCCTCAGGTACTTTTACCAAAATCAATTGGTTAGTAGTCCTTTCCTTGTCCTGTGCTCATGGAAAACATACATACATGCATACTACATACATATATGCATACATGCATACATACACACATGTTGTTTTTTGTCCTTCATTCTCAAAGAGGACCATGACATCAGGAAGGTGATGCTATGACTTGCAAGTGAATTGGATTTAAGTGATGGAGGGCTGTGCAAAGTCATCAGCCTCAATTTCTCCTCTGGAGTCATGTGTGTCCAGTGGCAAGGCATAGATCAGGATGACTGCAGATGGCCACAGATGCAGTGGGAAACCTTGGCTTTTTTTAAGCTAAGGTCTTATACACATACACACACAAAAAAAACACACACACACACAAATGTGAAATTTACACCTGTCTCTATTAAATTTCTATATAGGAAGTGTGATATAGTGGACTTGAAGTCAGGATGACTTGGGTTCAAGTCTGACATCTGATACATACTTCCACTGTCAGTTATTTAAACATTCAGTGAAAATAGGAAACTAATACTCCAAGTCTCAAGAAGGTGCAAATATGCTTTAGTAGAGGGCTCTCTACTGATGATATCACACTTCAGACAAAACAAATATCAAAGCAAACATATCTGATAAAACAATGAAATAAAACATTTGTATTCTTGGTAGATTTCACATTTTGAAAAGTCTTTGTGTATCCAGATGTCAAGTAGTTAACTATTACTTCCAATTTTGTAACCCTCAAATTTGACCAGCATCGCATCTATGTATTCACCTGAATACAGATCAAAATTTTGGAAAGAATTTGTCCAGAATTAGATCCTTTGGGCATTCTGCTGGAAGAATGACTCCTCCTTGGCAATCATTTATTAAAGACATATTTTTCAGTCCTAACATTTGACTACTTCCAAATTGACATAACTGCTATCATCTAGCCCATATCACTCTCAATTGTTCCACAAGGTTGAGATGAAATAACTGACAAATCCTTTATTGGCATACTATGTCTGTAGCATATTCCTAACTTAACAGTTTAAAGACTATTAAAAAAGGAAATTAATTTTGCCTGGATTAACTCGTTCTTGATAAAACTATTATGTCCTATATTGATTACTATTTTATTTTCTACCTTCTTACAAACTATCCTTTTTATTACTAATTCATTATAGAATTTTTCCAAGGATCAAAGTCAAGCTCACCAGTCTACAGCACAAAGAATCCATCTTTAAAATAAAAATGAAGCTAGGGGCTCATCAGTAGTCCTGCAGCATTTCATCTATTCGTCATGATTTTTCAAAGATCAGCAAGCAAGAGTGTCCCACAGGTAATACTATCGCACTATCACTTCCAGGAAACAGAGCTACATGAGCTTATTTTGAACCTAAAGATTCACTGGACTTCAGAGAGACCTTTGGGCAATCCAGAATTGCCATTGACAGGCTTTTCAATGCAATTCAAGTAGACGTCCCAAAAATTATTCAAGATCCTTACAGAGCCATTCTATTTTCACACAATATTACCAGTTCAACTCTCATTTGTAATTTCTGTTCAATAAATGAATGTTTAGGCACTGAGAAGAGATTCGAGCTCATGAATGTTGTTCCTTAATCTTTAAACAAGTTACCCTTGTCAAAGCAGGCATAAATGCAAACTCTTCTTTATATGAATTCAGATTTGCTTCTGAAATTATCTGTCAGAAGGGAAGAATGGGTCAGGTTAAAAATGTTTATTCTTATAACAATCAACGGTACCAAAATTAGACTTCCATCATTTTCAATTTTAGTGTTTAAAAGAAATGAACCGATTGGACCTTTTTCTACAACTCCAAGTAGCAAACCCACAGTTTAATGGCCCTTAAGAAGCTACTCTTTTCTTTTTCATAAGCACTGCATGTAGCTTTTCAGAATTGGTAATCTCTATTTTCAAAAAGATGTTGTTTTTAAAAGCAGCAAGGTCTCTTTCTTTCATGTGCTGCATCTAGAAATACATTCACCCAAATTTAAGCACAAGGGAGAAGTTTTAGTTGAATGATCATTTATTAATTTTAGCTGGATAGACTACATTTACTTTTGTATTACATTTCTGCGTACTGTCACACAATTGCTTTCTTATGTAGCATAGGAACTTATTAAATGTTTTCTTAATGAATTCATGAATGCTAATATAACAAGTTCCAGAGCAAAAAACCCAGCCCATCTAAAGAAGAAAGGCACCTAGAGGGAGAGATGGGAGACAGCAAGTGGCAATGGGTGAAATCACCCTGGGCACACTACCTTGACCAACATCTCTCTTCCATGCTTAATTGAAAGTTCCTAGGATCCTCAGTGCCAGAGCTTTGGGAATAGAAGTGTCTTCCAAATCATCACATGTTTTTAATCCAACCCTTACATCTATCATTGAGGGGCAAAAGCAATGCAGAGAAGAGACCGGCTTTCTTCATCACCACCAGCAACAACTCCTGACCAATGACCACAACAGGGAGATTAGTGCAGATGCCCAGAGAGATGCAACACTCCCCCACCTCCCACCCCCAGACCACTGGTATTCCTTCTAACTCAGTCCTCAATGTCCTCATCTGTGTGAGAAAAAATGTTCCAGACACTGAACAAATAATACTAATGTTTTATTTATTAATTATTTACTAATGTTATCACATTTCATCCTCACAAAAACCTTGAAATTTAGGTGCTGTTAGTATCCCTATTTTAGAGTTGAGAAAACTGAGGTAGAGAGTTTAAATGACTCTCCCAGGGTCACACAGATAGTAAGTATTTAAGAACAGATTTTAACTCAGTTCTTTCTGACTCTGGGCGCAGAATTCTGTTCACTGTGTTATCTTCTACTCAGTGGAAGAGACAACATGTAGAATGTGAAGGGTTAAATCAAACTTACATTTGAAAACCATGAAATAATCACATACTATTGGTAAGTCAATTTGGTAGAAACTGAGCATACACAAGCGATATATATATATATACACACACACACACACACACACACACACACGCACACATGCACACATATACACATGCATCTGCAATACAAATAAATGCATACGTATATGTAAAATGAATATATACACATACACATACTAATTAGTTCGGGGAGATAAATGACATTTGCATCTGGAAGGATAAGGAAATACTACATGTATAAGGTGCTACTTGAGCTGAGTCTTAAAGGAAACTAGAAATTATAAGAGGCTAAGAAGAGGAAGAAGATTTCAGGACTAAGGGAACTGCAGGGCAAAGGCACAGAGACTGGAAATGAACTCTCATTTGTACTTCAAGCAGGCCAAGTTGGCTGAACCATGTGACACAGGAAGTAATTTAAAAAGTGTCTAGAAAGATAAGTTGGTGCATTATTTTGAAAAACTTTAAAAGGAAAACAGAAAATTTTAGATATTTCCCAAGAGGCAAAGGACCTATAGGGTATCATTCAGTACTATAAAAAATAGTAAATTAATTGTGAGATAGAGTTTAATTTTACTGCAACATTTCAAGCATATGGTAGAAAACCATTCCTGGACATGCTGTAAGATGTAATAAAGAGGATTCCTATACTGACTAAGAAGTTGAACTGAATTAATGGTTAGGTTCCCTTCCAGCTCAAAAATGCTGTGGTTCTGTCCTCAGCATTCTCCTGAAGCTAGCTCGCCACTTTCAGAATGGTCCCGCTTTCTGTGATTATGGACTTATAATTGCTGCTGATGCATTTTGTACTCTGCTGGGTGCTATACATCAGTAGTGTAAAACTAAAAAAAAAAAGATACCTGCAGGCCAAATATTGGCTTAAAAACTACAAATTAACATTATCTAGGCTATATTTTATTTTAGTTCACTTTATTAAACACTTCCCAATTTTGGCACCACACATTTCACATACCGGAGGTATATTAATATATTGTAGAGGTTTCATGTATGTATAAATGAAATCCTAGAAGGCAAGAGCTACCACATCTTTTAGACCCACAGAGTTTACCACAATGATGTTAACCAAGTACATGCATAATAAACACTTTTCCATGTGTATATGAACACTCTTCTAGACATGTCCCTTGTTTTATTTTTCTCCAAGAAAGACTGCAATTTAGATAATAAAGAATAGGATAAATCCTTGATTAAATACTTACATGAGAAATAATCACATTTCAGTGCTCCCATCCTAAAGGTTGCCTTTTATTTTTTAAAAAATGGAGAATGAAACTGAATTTATGAAAAGCAAAGGATACGTTTCCTTATTGTTGAGAAATCAAAATATTCTGCAGTAGGGTATAATCAAATCACCTTATTGGCTTAAATGACATTGTGGTTTATGATTTAATCTTTTTTTACTGAAAAGATAAAGAATAGATTGAAAAAGAAAAAGGTATTCCTGGACAAGGCATAAAGATGAATTCAACTAATACTTTTAAAGAGTGGCCTGCCAATAAAGGAACCAATTGATCACTTCCTTGAGATCTATGTCTTATATGTCTGTCTTTTTAAAAGACTTGGGATATTGCCAAAAAGTTGTATGTGTTTCAATCTGTTGCCTTTCTTCCTTCTCCTTTCCCTTTCACTTTGCCATGCTGTGTGTAGACTAAGATGACAAAGAAAATAACCACAAAGATGAGAAAATTAATTTTTTTTTCATATTGAACCCTTTTAATCAATATGAAGGAAACTAGATAACAAAGCCTGTTCTCCCCCCAAACCTGTAGCAGCCTCTAAATAATAATACTTGAATAACAAAGAAGAGTAGGATTACTTAGGCTAAACTGATGTCATCAGAATGTGATGAACTTAATCCATTTAGTTCACAAAGAACATAAACACTCTCTAAAGACATGTTTTACAGTATTTCAAAAATTATTTATTAAGTAGCTACTGCATACAGAGAGAACACACCTTTAGGTGTTGGAAAGACACATAATCAAGATAATACCTAATATTTATTTTCCTGGATCTTTTGACATAGAGTGATAGAGCTAAAAGGAACTTGAGCACAGCAAATCCAACTCTCATTTTATTATTATTTTTTTTTTACCATTATAAAATATTTTATACTTTCCTTTTTACTGTTTGTTATAATTTCAGTTTCAAAAGTTAAAATATAGGATGTATATGAAGGTTTCTTTTACATGAACATTCTTATGTAATCAAGGGAATCTTACCATTGTTAAACTATTCACTGAAAAATAATGAAATAATTCAAGGATACTTGGTTTGGAAAGTAGGGACATTATATATTACCCATTTTTAAAAATGAATGTGTCTTTTAATATCTGACATTTTAAAGTATACAATGATGCATTTAATTTTCCAAAAAATTGGTGTTTCCATTTTTGATAAAGTCAGTGTAATGAAAGAGAAATAATTTCTCTAAAATTGGCTCATTTTTTCTTGAGCCACACTGGACTTTAAAAATATATATATTTATTTTGATGAGCTAACATTTAATGGGAATTTACACTCTTAATTTTTTTTAGCTAAATAAAAAAATAGAAGGCCAAAAACATCAAATATGCTATTTTGTCACTGGAAACAATGATATGAAATTTACTGTTTTCATGTGCAATTTTTCTCTCCATTTAACTAACAAGTCATTTAAAATTTACTTTTATATGTATTTGTGCATGTCAATTAATTCATATATTTATATTTATATTATATGTATATACACACATACACCTGTATAATATATGTGTATAAATACACACATACCACACAAATATATGTATATATAATGTATATATTATATATACGTGCACATATATACGTGTGTGTGTGTATGAAATGGTACTGTTTTTTCCTACATATTTCATAGTATTATTGGAAAGCATTTCAAGAAATGGTGCCACGCTTTACCACTGTGTTATTATTGTTTTTGTTTCCAAAATGGAACTTCAGAAATGTATTTTTTTTTGCATAAGGTTCAGTCAGATGGGCCAATAAAACCAACATATTATTGGTTTAGAACATTTTTTTAATCATAAATAAAGATCAGTTCTTTTTGGCAGGTAAGAAAAAAGGCTCCTGAGGGACCCCTGTGAGTGGATGGCTTAAAGCCATTCTCATAAAATCTACATACATGTGCAGCAGATGGCCTGGTAGCAGGTCCACTTATACTGAAATGAGCTCATTATTAATTTTTGTTGGCACCAGCCTAATTCATAAGATAATTTTGGGAGACGGTGGAAAAGGTTGCCATAAATTGTATGTTGTTAAAAGGTGATTTTTGAGGAAAAAATGCAGTTTACATATTTCTCAGATAAAAGTAACACTTTCACAAATACATGACCATGTATTGAAGAATTTAAAAACCAAAAAAAAAAGATTGTTAAAAAGTAGATATCTTATATGCAACTAAAGTCCTTGAAGGAAAGAATTAAAATTATTGGGAGATTAAATAATTTAATGTCTATGAACTTCTGGGTCAATGAAAAAATCATAAAAATAATAGAAAACTTTATCAAAGCAATTGACAACAATAAAAAAAAATGACTGTACCTTGAGTATTTCTTAAGAAAAACCTCTAAACACTTTCATAAACAAAAGAGATATGATCCAGTGAAACATAATTTGGCTGCTATATTATCAATACCTCATTTCAGCCTTCTGTGGAAATGGCAGTATTGGAGTTAAATTCCCTACTTCCTCCTTCTTCATTACTACCTACTTACTCTATATTCTGATGTCATTTTCAGATAATTAACATAAATCTATTATTTCACTGTTCCTATGTATGAGGATGAACTCTTATTGGTATTTTACTGGCTCTTTTTCTGAAAAGATATACAAGGTCAAGCTTGGAGGGCCTCAAGGTCTTTGATTAGAACACAGATACTGCCTCTCCAATGTATTTGCCATCCACTGCCACTATGGGCATGGAGGACACATAGTTGGACTTTCCCTTCAAAGAGCTATATTGCTATATTCTTCATAGCAGTCAAGTTTATTAGAGCTATTTCTGTGTGGAAGATAAATTTTCATTGAATTTTTCTGTACTGAATGAGATAAATAAAGCAGTAGTGAAATAAAAGTAGCAAGCAATTAAAAATAAGAAAATGAAATGATTAATCAGTCAAGACTAAACAACAAAGTAGAAATTCTGAAAATCAAAGAAGAAATTCACAAATTGAAAACAAAGTATAAAACAATGAATTTGTAAATGAAAGCTTGAATTCATTTTTAAAAACTAGCAAAAGTTATAAACAGTGTTATTTAAATAAAAGAGAAAAATAAATTATTTCTACTGAAAATTTTAATTAAAAATGAAATTTACAGTAATTACAAATGTCTTGGAGGGCAGAACCAAGATGATGGAGAGAAGTTAGGAAGTTTTCTGGACTCTCCCCATTTTTCCTCAGAAACAACTTTGATTCAAGTCCTTAGAAGAATTCTGGAGTGGCAGAATTACAAAAAATGAAGTGAAACAATTTTCTAGCCCAAAATAATTTATAAGAACTTCAGGAAAGGTCTGTCTCACTTGGGTAAAAGGGGAACACAGCCCAGTACAGGCAGTGTCCAAACGAGGCAGGGAGAGGTTCTTGGCCACAGCACAGATCAGCAACTCAGGCACAGTGGGATAAGTTGGCCAGTGGCACAGTAGGCTAGCAGGGAGACCTGCAGCTTCAGCACAATAGGAGAATTGGCACCCCTGGAAAGCAGGGCACAACAGGTATGACTAGGATGGTCCACCCTCAAGCAGTGGGCAAGGCACCAGTCCCATGACCCAACACAGAAAGCCAATGACCAATCCCCCCTCCCAGTGTAAGAAGCTTGGAACATTGCCATTTGTACCCAAGGAGCAGAACTCAACTTTTTAAAAAGAGGAAAACAAAGAGCCCTGACCATAGAAAATGTTATGGGTATAAGGAAGATCAAAACACAAACTCAGAAAAGGAAAACAATGTCAAAATTCCTTCATGTGAAGCTTCAAAGGGGTATATGAATTGGTCTCAAGGCCAAAAAGTCCTTTTTGAAGAGCTCAAAGAGGATTTTAAAAATCAAATAAGAGAGGATTGAATAAAAATTGGGAAAAAGAAATGAAAGTCATGCAAGAGAATTATGAAAAAAAAACAAGAATCCACAGCTCAGAAAAAGAAGCACAAAAATTGACTGAAAAAAACAACTCCTTAAAAAATACTATGAAAAATAATCCACTGAAGAAAACAGTTGTTTTAAAAGTATAATTTGCCAAAAGAAAAAGGAGGTACAAAAGCTAACTAAAACAATAATTCCTGGGAGATGAGAATTGGGCAAATGGAAGCAAATGACTTTATGGGATGTCAAGAATCAATCAATAAATAAATAACTAAAAGAATGAAAAAATATATTACAATTTAAAATACTTCATCAGAAAAAATACTGACCTGGAAAATAAATCCATCGGAGATTATTTAAGACTTATTGGACTACTGGAACACTATGATGAAAAAAAAAAAGCCTGGATGTCTTTCATGAAATTATGGAGGAAATCTGCTCTGATATCCTATAACCAGAGGGTAAAATAGTCATCAAAAGAATCCATCAATGACCTCCTGAAGGAGATCACCAAATGAAAACTCTGAGGAATAATGTAGCAAAATTCCAGAATTATCTGGTCAAGGAAAAAAGACTGCAAGCAAAAAATTCAATTATCAAGGAGACACAGTCAAGATTACATAGAATTTAGCAGCTTCTACATTAAAGGAAAAAAGGGTTAGGATATCATATTTAGAACGCAAAGGAGCTTATATTATAGCCAAGAATCAACTACCCAGCAAAACTGAGCATAATTTTTCAGGGAAAAAGATGGATATTAAATGAAATAGGGGACTTTCAATAAATCCTGATGAAAAATGTAATGTGATTTATCTAATTTTACTTCCTCTTTTCCTTTTCAACCAATACAATCTTTTTTTTACTCCTTAATTAATCAATTGATTGATTTTATAATCACATCAAAATCAACTTATACCCACATCATCTGTCTATGCATATCCCTTTTAAATGCTGTAATAAAGATACAATTCTCAACAGTTACAAGTATCATCTTCCCATAATGGGATGTAAACAGTTTAACTTTATTGATTGTTCATGGGTAGCTCTTACCTATTGTAGGGTTAATGGAATATAAGATCTTCCCCATCCAGTAATAGGCCTATGTGACTACCTGTGTTCCCTTTTTTCTCTTTCGAACAGGGGCCATGTTCCCAGGTGTAAAGGTACACAGATATTTTAACCACAGATGTCTTGCTGCTTTGAGCCCCAGCCCAGTTCACAGGTGTGTTACACCCTGAGTCACATAGAGCCCATTGGGGGAGGAACGTTCCTAAGGGGAAACTTGCTTACAGGGAGGCTTGCTTGCAGGAAGGCTTTCACAGCTTTTGGTACTAAGTTAATTCGGCACTGAGTCATGAGGGTTGTGATGCCTTCTGGCTCTGAGCCTATAAGATTAAAGTATATCTATATTCTGTGGTGAGATTTTCCTTTCAGGCTCACTCATGGGAGGAATATTTGCCTGAGGTCTTCATGATTTGGTGAGAAGAGACTCTGGGTAGCCCCTGTTAAGCACTCCCCAGGTTTGTGAACCCAGATGTTAGTGCTCTCTGTCTGGTGATTATGTATCTATTACATAGTTTAGATAGTTGGAGCCATGTCTATTGGATCTCTGTGCTAATTTCTCTCTGCTCGTATTTTCTCCACATTCAGGGTGCTGACCTTTCCCCTGAACTAGTGAATGACCTTTACCTTCTTTACTTACATATCTTTAATTAAAATAAGTTTATCAACCCCTTTTAAACTGACTTTCCTTTAGACAAATAGATCAAAGAATCTGTGCTAGCAGGCTGTCCTGGGTGTGCTAATACACCTACATGATGAAATGACAATATTAATTAAATTTATCTAATTTGAGTAAAACTAAATGAGTAATTTAAACCCAGTGTCATACCCAGCAAGCCATCAATGTATTACTTTGTAAACTTAAAAGAAAGTAAAATTCATCTACAGAAACTAAAAAGTCATTGAAAGTGTTTAAATGAACAAAAATGGACAAAATATTCAGAAATATGTAAGAAAAGTTTAAATATATATGTTTAATTTATACATTAAAAAAGAAAGATGTATATAATAAAGCTTTAGACTTTCATGTACAATCCTGTATTTCTGGAAATATGGAAATGCCTATTTTATTTGGTATTTTTTAAATTCAGAATTTTTAAAAATGAGAAAAGTAAAATCTACTTGGGAATAACAAGACTCAAATCAATTCAGTAAACATTTAGTAAGCATATGCCAGTACTTTGCTAAACATTGGAGATACAAAAAAGAAAAAAATGTCTTTTCCCTTAAGGCACTTATCCAATAGGTGAAGATAACAGAAAAAAGGAATTTGGAAAGGCTTATATGAGGATGCCAAAGGTTACCAGGCTTCAGACCATCTTCTGTTGAGTTGAAAGTGGGCAGAACAGTGTATGAAAAGCAGAATAATCTCCAAAGTGCAGATTGTGCCCTCTCTAAAGAAAAGTGTTGGGTGGATTTTATTGGTCCAACTTCCAACTCTTCAATCAGAAGGGAGTGAAGGCATAGGAAGGAGGGAAAATTTTAGCTATTCCAGTGTGAGTTAATAGCAGGGTGTGTGGGATGTACCCTTTGGACCTTTTCGTAAGAGTTTACTGAACCCTTTTCAGGGATGATCTTCCACCTTTGATGTCTACCTGGTATTTAACCCTCGTATGTTGATCCAAGAAGCTGTAGCATACATTGCAGCCACACTATAGTAAAACAATCTCAGCAGTTGAGTTAAAACAGGTTGAGGACAATAAACAGGCCTCAAACCTGTCTGTGAATTAGGGAAGTACTTACCCTAGCTGAATGGGCAGATGGGAACACTTTGTTCCACTGGCCATGAAGATAGATGAATAAAGCACTGTGGAGCACTTAGAGCTTGGTCAGACATGAGAGATGCCTAGGTCATCCACTGCATACTACACCATTGCCAGTCATCTTGACTTTTGTCTTACCAGTGACTTTCATGAAGAGAGTGAGGCTAATGACTTTGTGCAGCTCTGCCTCACTTCAATTCAATTCAGGCACAAGTCAAGATATCACATCATGATGTGACTGGTGATCTCCAAAACTAAAGTACAAACAACAGCAATAGCATCGTGATGCAATCTAAAGTGATCTGCTTATCCTAGGAAGGGCATCTTGTTCTTTGGAGTTAAAACCAAGAGGTGCTGTATATAGAAATTGGAGTGATTAGCAACAATTCATGTGAAAAAGACCAAGTTAAAAGGGGGATTATGTCTGTTCTGAAATATGTGAATTATTGTCATGTGGGATGTTTTTATACAAAATGATTCAATAACTTTTAATTCCCTTAGGAGCCTGAAAAAATATGTATATTATTAGAGACTCTCCAAAGATCTATCAATTCCAGTTTATCTGACATGTATTCTTATGTAATTTTCTATTTGTCTTTCTAGTGGATTTTTCAAGCTATATAGTATACACATATATATTAAAATGTCTGAGCATTAATATTGTGTAGCTTTTAAAAATAATTTATTTTAATTAGCTCTTATTTCAAGGAGTTTTCTCATATGCCATTCATTTATAATACCAAACTGTAAATAGTAAATTGTGTTGTTATTTCATTCTACTATAATCATAAGATAAGTAGTAAAATTGAATACTCTGGCAGAAACTAGCTCTAGTTAAAACTTTTATTTTAATGTATGTCATTTTTCATTTTAAGAATGGAGTGGTGCTCAAATGTGCCCTTGGTCCCTTGAATGGAACAATTTTTTTAAGTATCAAGAAATAGCTGACTATTGCCCCAAAGAGTCAGTATTGAAAACTGTAGTTCCTATACAATATCAGTAGAGTGAACCTGCTGCCAATGGCTGAGTCAGTGGCTATTGGAATAGTGGTTCATAGGGTTAATTTACTAACTCTGTAATCATATTTGTTTTGACACTATCACCATCTTCTCAGTGAAGAGGAGAATTAAACATAACCCAAAGCCAGAGAACCTTGCCAAAATATTTGAATGGTAAGTCTATGTAAAAGAAATAAGAATTAGGCTACAACTTTATCCAAAGTGCTCTTGTAATTTTACCACTAAATTCAAAAAAGATTGTAAGATAACCGATGGGGTGTTAGCCCTATGTCTTATTGATTGACAATTATCTCCTGGCGTTGGACTTACTACTAAAGCAGACACTGACTCTATTATAAGCAGTCACTGTTCAACAACCTGGGTCAAGGTAAAGGTATAATCATTGACCTTTATGCTTCAGGCTCAACATGTTTTCCATCATGGAGCAAAATTGGACTCTGTCCACTTAAAGAGTTCAAGAAGATTTTGCTTAGGGGCAAATGTTGCTGGCATGAGACAACTACTTGGCACAGTTAGTGAGAGTAGTGCCTGACTTGAAGCTATTGTGATCTGAATTTAAATCCTTGCTTTAGACACTGATTACTTGTGTGACCTTGGGTAATTCACTTAATCTCTCTTAGACTCAGTTTCCCTCTCTGTAAGATGGGGATAATAATTGCACCTCTGTCCCAACGTTATTATTGCTTTGAGATGAAATAATTTGAGTACCACATTTTGCAACCATGTAAGTATTATGATGTTGGTGTTGATGATGGAGATGATGAGGAGGATATATTGATTTTGATGATGATAATGATGAAATGGTCTATCACGTTTTCCTTTCTTCTTTCCTTCTCTTCCTCTCTCCTTCCTTCCTAATTTCCTTTCTTCCTTCCTTCCTTCCTTCCTTCCTTCCTTCCTTCCTTCCTTCCTTCCTTCCTTCCTTCCTTTCTTTCTTTGTCTCTTTCTCTCTTGCTTTCTTTCTCTCTCTTTCTCTGTCTCTTTCTTTCTCTCTTTCCTTCTTTCTTTCTCCCCACCTCCTCCATCTTGATTGTGATGTATTTATTTTGATAGCCAAAATTTACTATAATGTTTAAAATGTTTTATATTTTGACAAACACTAACTGAACAAAGTCAAAACATCTCTGATTGTCTTTCTTGAGGCTGTTTTTGCTATTGCTTTATCTGAAATTATGATTGCAAATTCTTTTTATTAAAAACAGCTGAAGCATATTTGCTTTTGCCTCTCCTTTCATGTCCCCCACTAAGTTCGTAAGATGAATTTTGTCAGATACTGCTGCTGCCTGATTACTTCTTTTTAATTTTTTTTATTTATTTAATTTTAATTTATGGGATAAAACAAGCATTTCCATAACATAGTATAATAAAAATTATTGCACATGAAACTACAAATCTATTATCTCCAACTTATTAAAATATATGAGTATCTTGTAAATTTCATTTCTTTTCCCTTCCCTCCCTCCCTGCCTTAGAGATGGCTACCAATAGATACAAATACACACAGATATGTAAAATCATTCTATACATACTTCTGATTATCAGTTCTTTCTCTAGATGTAGATAGCACATTCCTTCATATGTCCTTCATAGTTAATTTGAGTATTTATAATAGTCAAAATGACTTATTCACTAAAATTTGTTCACAAAATGAGATTGCTATTACTATATATATAACATTTTTTCTTGGTTCTGCTCATTCCACTCTTCACTATTTACTGCAAGTGCTTTTCCAAAAGCATCATGTTCATCATTTCTTATAGCACTATATTATTACATTCACTTTTAATATGCAAGAATGGTTATGTTTTATGTGTCTTTCTTATAAGCAGCAAATTTTTGGATGCTATTTTCTCATCTATTCTGCAATTCATTTCTTTTCTTTTTTAAATTGGGAAATATAGCCTTTTAACATTCGAGGTATACTTTGAAAATTTTGGTGTTTCTTCTCTGTTATGGGATTCCTCCCCCTCCCCTTTTTGTTATCAGAGGAAGATACATCATCTTTTCTGTTTTTAACAAAACAGTTTTACTTCCTGGCCTCATTCACATAAAAATACACCCTCTTACCAGATAATCTTATCTTACTTTGTAGCATTGCAATCTGTACCCTGTAACAAAATTACCTGCCTCTCACTCCCACACAATCCAGTCATAGATTCTGGGATTATTTTACTGAAAATTATATATTTTAATGCTTCTTTTGTAGTTCACATAAGAAGTCTGTTTTGTAATAATGTTCTATAGTCTCTCCCCTTTGTTTGATTAACCTACACTAGTGCTACACACACACACACACACACACACACACACACACTCCCCCTACACATTTTCTTCTCTTAGTTTCACTTTTCAAATGATTTTCTTTCCATATTTCTGCATCTGTGAACTTATTTAACCATATTTTAAATATGAGACTGAGGTTATGATCCTCAACAAACTGAAACACAGCCCACCCACCTCAAATATTAACTTGAGAGTTTAATAAATAACATACAAATAATTCATGTTTTGCAAAGACTCAAAATAAGTGAAACAAGAAGGCATAAGCTTCTGCTTTTATTCACCTCCTGAATTTCCACCCCAAGGTGGTTCTATGAAAATAAATGTCGCATATATACATAACTGCAACTCAGTACCTTGACTCTGTAAAGACTAGAGACCAATTGAGAATGAGAAATCTATTAATGTTTATATTTATGTCTTTATATTGAGGTAGACAAAAATAGGTGAACTTTTTTATAAAAGGACAGATCTAGTGTTCCTTCAAATATACCTATTACAAAAAAGGTAAATAAGAATAAATACAGGGATTGTTACTATTATCTTGGTTTCAGGGGCAAAATGATTGGCTCATCGGTTATTCTCAATTATTTTTAGCTAACTATCCCCCTCTGTACTCTGGGGTTAAAGTTCCTCTCTATGTAGTCTACATCACTTACTGTGATTCCTCCTTAGAGAATAAAAATATTGAGTCACTAATTTTAATTACTTCCTATTCTAGTTTATCTTCTTAAGTTTCAGTTGCTTGTGAATATGCATGTCTAAGATATTAAAGTCCAGGATTTCTTAGAAGAAAACAATACTTATTGTTTGTTTCTATGTTTTCTATTTTTATTTTCGCAATCTTGTTCAATAAGTGTCACTGCTCATGTTGAAATCTGCTCGGTATTTAAAGATATATTTTTAGAGTTTTGTACAATTTGTCTTATTTTTTAAATATTTTTTCAACACTGAGTAATCTTGTTTAAATTTATGAGTGTTTCCTGCAATATGAATGTCTTCCTTCTAGATGCTTGTGACATTTTATCTTTATTGGAGACACTAAATTGTAAAAATTCTTTCCCAATTTTCTGTTTCCCTACTAACCATCATTGCATTAACTTTGTTTGTGTAAAACTTTTCAATTTAATGTTATCAAAAATATTCATTTTACATTTCATAATCTTCTCTGTTTGGTCATAAAGTCCTCCATTCCCCATAAATCTAACAGATAAACTACTCCTCGCTCCCCTAATTCATTTATAGTATTAGCCTTTATACATAGATCCTGTACCCATGTGGACTTTATTCTGGCATACAATGTCAGATGTTGGTCGATGCCCAGTTTCTGCCATACAATTTTCCAGTTTTCCCAGCAGTGAGTTATTATCCTAGAAGCTGGGGTCTTTGGTTTTATCAAACAGTAGATTGCTAAAGTACCTAACCTATTCCACTGATTTACTCTTCTGTTTCTTAGCCAGTACCAAGTTGTTTTGATGATAGCTGCTTTGTAATACAGTTTAATATTTGGTGTAGCTGGGTCACCTTCCCTAGAATTTCTTTCATTAATTCCCTTGTTATTCTGAAGTTTTTGTTCTTCCAGATGAACTTTGATATTATTTTATTCAGATTTATAAACTAATTTCCTGGTAGGTTGCTTGGCATGGCAGTGAATAAGTAAATTAATTTGGGCAGAATTGTCATTTTTATTACATTAGCTCAACATAAACAAGAGGAACTGATGGTTTTTTTTCCAATTATTGAGATCTGACTTCATTTGTGTGAAAAGTATTTTGTAATTGTGTTCATATAGTCCCTGGGTTTGTTTTGGCAGGTAGACTCCTAAATATTTTATAACGTCTACAGTAATTGTAAAAGGAATTTCTCTATCTTTTGCTGTTGGGCTTAGTTAGTAATATACAGAAAGGCAGATGATTTATGTGGGCTTATTTTATATCCTTCAACTTTGCTAAAGTTGTTTATTATTTCAAGTAGTTTTTTACTTGATTCTCTAGGATTCTGAAAGTATATCATGATCTCATCTGCAAAGACTGATAACTTAGTTGCTTCTTTGCCTATTCTAATTCCTTCCATTTCTTTTTCTTCTCATATTGTTAAAGCTAGCATTTCTTGTACCATGCTGAATAACAGTGGTGATAATGGACATCATTGTTGCAACCCCCAATCTTATTGGAAATTCATCTAGATTATCCAAATTATATACAATGCTTGGTAATGGTTTTACACAGACACTACTTATCATTTTAAGGAAATCTCCATTTATTCCTATATTCTCCAGTATTTTCAATAGGAAAGGGTGTATTTTGTCAAAATCTTTTTCTCCATCTATTGAGATAATCATATGGTTTAAGTAAGTTTTGTTGTTGATATGATCAGTTATGCTGATAGTTTTCCTAATATTGAACCAGCATTGCCTTCTTGGTATATAAATCCTACTTTATCAAATTGTATTATTCTCATGATAAGTTTCTGTACTTTTTTGATATTTAAAAAAATTGGGTCTATCTTCATTAGGGAAATTGGACTATAATTTTCCTTCTCCGTTTTGGCTTCTCCCAGTTTCGATATCAGTACCATATTTGTATCATAAAAAGAATTTGGTAGGACTCCTTCTTTGCCTATTTTCCCCAAAACTCTGTAAAGTATGGGAAATGATTCTTCTTTAAATGATTGATAGAATTCACTTGTAAATCCATCTGGTACTGGAGATTTTTTTCCTAGGGAGTTCACTAAGGGCTTGCTTAATTTTTTTTCCTGATATGGGGTTATTTAAGTATTTTATTTCCTCATCTGTTAATCTGAGCAATTTATATTTTAGTAAATATTCATCCATTTCCCTAAGATTGTCAAAATTTATGGGCATACAACTGGGAAAAATAATTCCAAATTATTGTTTTAATTTCTTCTTCATTGGTGGTGAATTCACCTTTTTAATTTTTGGTAGTGCTAATTTGATTTTATTTTTTAATCAAATTAACCAAAGGTTTATCAATTATTTTGGTTTTTTAATAAAACCAGCCCTTAGTTTTATTTATAATTTCAATAGTTTTCTTAATTTCAGTTTTATTAATCTCTCCTTTGATTTTCAGTATTTCTAATTTGGTGTTTAATTGGGGATTTTCAATTTTTCTTTTTCTAGCTTTTTCAGTTGTAGGCCCCATTAGTTGATCTCCTCTTTCTCTATTTTATTCATGTAACCATTCAGAGATATAAAATTTCCTCTAAGAACTATTTGCTGCATCCCATATGTTTTACCATGTTGTCTCATTAATGCCATTCTCTTTAATGAAATTATCAATTGTTTCTATCATTTGTGGTTTGACACCCTAATTCTTTAGGATTAGATTATTTAGTTTCCAATTAACTTTTAGTCTATTTTCCATGGCCCTTTATTACACATATATATTTGTTTCATGATCTGAAAAAGGATTCATTTAATATTTCTCACGTTTTGCACTGGATTTTGAGAATTTTAGCTTGAAAGTCCTCTATTTTATTGAAAATCCATATTTTGCCTTGGAACATGATACTCAGTTTTCCTGGGTAGGTGATTCTAGGTTTTAATCCTAGCTCCATTAACCTCCAGAATATAATATGCCAAGCTCTTCGATCTCTTAATGTAGAAGCTGCCAGATCTTGGGTTATTCTAATTGGGTTTCCACAATACTCAAATTGTTTCTTTCTGACTACTTGCAGTATTTTCTCCTTGATCTGGGAGCTCTGGAATTTGGTGATAATATTCCTAGGAGATTTCTTTTTGGGATCTATTTGAGGAGGCGATCGATGGATTCTTTCGATTTCTATTTTGCCCTGTGGTTCTAGAATATCAGGGCAGTTCTCCTTGATAATTTCTTGAAGGATGATGTCCAGGCTCTTTTTTTGATCATGGCTTTCAGGTAGTCCAATAATTTTTAAATTATCTCTCCTGGATCTATTTTCCAGGTCAGTGGTTTTTCCAAGGAGATATTTCACATTGTCTTCCATTTTTTCATTCCTTTGGTTCTGTTTTATAATATCCTGATTTCTCATAAAGTCACTAGCTTCCACTTGCTCCAATCTAATTTTTAAAGTAGTATTTTCTTCAGTGGTCTTTTGGACCTCCTTTTCCATTTGGCTAATTCTGCCTTTCAAGGCATTCTTCTCCTCATTGGCTTTTTGGAGCTCTTTTGCCCTTTGAGTTAGTCTATTTTTTAAGGTGTTGTTTTCTTCAGTGTATTTTTCAGTATTTTTTTTGGGTCTCCTTTAGCAAGTCATTGACTTGTTTTTCATGGTTTTCTTGCATTCTTCTCATTTCTCTTCCCAATTTTTCCTCTACTTCTCTAACTTGCTTTTCCAAATCCTTTTTGAGCTCTTCCATGGCCTGGGACCAGTTCATGTTTTTCTTAGAGGCTTTTGTTGTAGGCTCTATGACTTTGTTGTCTTCTTTAGGCTGTGTGTTTTGGTCTTCCTTGTCACCAAAGAAAGAATCCAAAGTCTGAGACTGAATCTGGGTGTGTTTTCACTGCCTGGCCATATTCCTAACCAACTATCTTGACCCTAGAGTTTTTCAGTGGGGTATGACTGTTTGTAGACTAACGAGTTCTATGTTCCACGTTTGGGGGGGAGGTGCCAGCTCTGCCACACCATCACTACTCCTTCCCCAAGAACCCCCAACCCGGACTGGGCTTAGATCTTCAGCAGGCTCTACACTCCTGCTCTGATCTGCCACTTAATTCCTCCCCCCAGGTGGGCCTGGGGCTGGAAGCAACAACAGCTGTAGCTGCCCCACCTCCGCTGCCCCGGGGCTGGAAGCTGAACTGTGAACTCCTTCCACTCCCACAGCTTTTCCCACTAACCTTCTCCTCAGTCTTTGGTGTTTGTGGGTTGATAAGTCTGGTAACTGCCACAACTCACTGATTCAGGGCACTAGGACCCCCTCCGCCCAGCTCCTGGTTTGGCCGGTCCACGCTGCTCAGGCTGGGCTCTGCTCCACTCCATTCCCAGCTCCCAGCTTCCAGCTCCGTGTGGGATAGACCTCACCCAGAGACCATCCGGGGTGTCCTGGGCTGGAGCCCTACTTCCCTCTGCTGTTTTGTGGGTTCTGCTGTTCTAGAATTGGTTCAGAGCCATTTTTATAGGTTTTTGGAGGGACTCGGCAGGGAGCTCAAGCTGGTCCCTGCTTTCCAGCCGCCATCTTGGCTCCGCCCCCTTTTGAGAATTTTATATGCCAATACATGGTAAATTTTTGCGTATGTGCCATATGTCCCTGAGAGGAATGTATATTCCTTTCTATCACCATTCAGTTTTCTCCAGAGAACTATCATATTTACATTATCTGAAATTCTATAGTTCTTCTTAAGTTTTTTCTTGTTTATTTTGAGGTTAGATTTATGAAGTTCAGAGAAGGGGAGGCTGAAGTCCCCCACTAGTATAGTTTTGTCGTTTATTTCTTCCTATCTCTCCCTTAACTTCGACTCTAAAAATTTGCAGGCTATACCCCTTGGTGCACACATGTTTAGTAATGATATTACTTTATTGTCTAAGGTGTCTTTTAGCAGGATATAGTTTCCTTACTTATGTCTTTTAATTAATTCTATCTTTGCTTTTGCTTTGTCAGAGATCAGGATTGCTCCCCCTGCTTTTTTTTTTTTTTACTTCAGCTGAAGTATAATATATTCTGCCCCTGCCTTTTACCTTTACCCTATGCATATCTCCCTGTTTCAAATGCATTTCTTTTAAACAACCTATTGAAAGATTATGGTTTTCAATCCATTCTACTATCCATCTCCATTTTATGGTAGATTTCATCCCATTTACATTCAGTTTTGATTACTATCTGTTTCTTTTTCTCCATCCTATTTCCCACCCATTTATGCTTTTATGTCTCCCTTCACCCTTCCCCTCAAAAGAGATTTGCTTTTAACCACTGTCAATTTTCTATCTCTATCAGTGCCCTTCTTTTTTCTTACCCTTTACTCTTACCACTGCTTTCCCCTCCTACTTCCTTAGGGTAAGTTATATTTCTATACTTAACAGAATATGTTGTTCCCTCCTTGAATCAAATCCAATGAGAGTAAAGCTGAAACACTGCTTTTCTCCCTCCCTTCTTTCCCTCTGCTAGAGTGTTTTTGTGCCTCTTCATGTGATATCCAATTTAAATCTCATAATCAATATACTATTCTGAAGATTAACAAATATCATCCTCCCTTATGGGGATTTAAATAATTTGCCCTCATTGAATAACAAGGATTTTTTTTGGCCTGTTTACCTTTTGTTGCCTCGTTTGAGTCTCATATTTGATGATCAAATTTTCAATTGAGCTCTAGCTTTTTCATCAGGGTGGCCTGGAAGTCCCTTATTTTATTGACTGTCCATCTCTTTGCCTGAATGATTGTGTTCAATTTTTCTGGGCAGTTGATCCTTGATTGTAGTCCAAGCTCCTTTGCCTTATGGAATATCATATTCCAATTGCTCTGCTCTTTTAATGTAGAAGCTGCAAGTCCTGATTCTGACTGTAGTCCCATGATATTTGAATTGTTTCTTTCTTGCTGCTTGCAGTATTTTCTCCTTGACCTGATAATTCTGGAATTTGGCTACAATGTTCCTTGGAGTCTTCAATTTGGGATCTCATTCAGGAGGTGATTGGTAGATCCTTTCAAGGGTTATTTTACCTTCTAGTTCTAGGACCTTGGGGAAATTTTCCTTGATGGTTTCTTGGAAGAAACTGTCAAGGGTCTTTTTTCATCATGATTTTATGGTAGACCAGGAATTTTTAGATTATCACTCCTTTATCTATTTTCCAGGTCAGTTGTTTTTTTTTTTTCCAATAAGATTATGTTTTCTTGTATTTTTTTTATTCTTTAGATTTTATTTCATTGATTCTTGCTGCCTCATAGAGTGATTAGTTTATACTTGCCCAATTCCAATTTTTAATGAATTGTTTTCTTCATTTAGCTTTTGTACCAGCTTTTCCATTTGGCCAATTTTACTTTTCAAGGAGTTATTTTCTCTCATTAGGTTTTGTACCTCTTTATCCATTTCACCAATTTTACTTTTTAACAATTTGTTCTCATCAGTGAATTTTTTTCTATTTTGTCCATTGTAGTTTTAAAAGGATTAGTAAATTTTTCTTTTACCTCTCTAATTTAGCTTTGCAAATTTTCCTTGAGCTATTCCAATAATATTTTTTGGGCTTCAGACCAGTTCATATTCCTTTTTGAGTTTTCAGATGTAGGTGTGATGTCAATGCTGTCCTCTTCTGAATTCATATTTTGAATCTCCCTGTCCCTGTAGCAAGATTCTTGGTTAAGCAACAAAACATAGAAACAATCCATAACTTCATTCAAGAGAATGACAATAATGAGACAACATACCAAACCTTATGAGATGCAGTGAAAAGAGCTCTTAGGGGAAGTTTTATATCTCTGAATGCTTATATCAATAAAATAACAAAGAAGGAGATCAATGAATTGGGTGTGCAAATGATAACCTAGAAAAAGAACAAATTGAAAATCCCCAATAAAATACCCAATTAGAAATACTGAAAACCAAAGGAGAGATTGATAAAATCGAAATCAAGAAAATTATTGAAAAAATAAATAAAACTAAGAGCTTATTTTATGAAAAAAGCAATAAAATTGATAAACTTTTTCAATTTGATTTTAAAAAAGAAGAAAACAAAATTGCCAGTATCAAAAATGAAAAGGGTGAATTCACCTCCAATGAAGAAGAAATTAAAACAATGATTAGGAATTATTTTGCCCAATTGTATGTCCATAAATTTGAAAATCTTAGGGAAATGGAGGAATATTTACAAAAATATAACTTTCCCAGGTTAATGAATAGGAAGTAAAATACTCAAATAACCCCATCTCAGAAAAAGAAATTAAACAAGCCATCAATGAACTCCCTAGGTAAAAATCTCTGGGGCCAGATGGATTTACAATAAAATTCTATCAAACATTTAAAGAACCATTAATTCCAATAATTTATAGACTACTTGGGAATATAGGCAAAGAATTCCTGCTAAATTCTTTTTATGACACAAATGTGGTACTAATTCCTAAACCAGGAAGAGCCAAAACAAAAAAAATATTATAGACCAATTTCCTTAATGAATATTGATGCAAAATTTTTAAATAAAATATTAGCAAAAATATTGAAGCAACTTATCACAGGAATAAAATACTATGATCAGGCAGGATTTATTCCAGGAATGCAAGGCTGGTTCAATATTAGGAAAACTATCAATATAATTAATCATATCAACAACAAGACTAGCAGAAACCATGTGATTATCTCAATAGATGCAGAAAAGTCTTTTGACAAAATATAACACCCATTCCTATGAAAAACAGCAGAAAGGAATAAATGGAATCTTCCTTAAAATCATAAGTAGCATCTACCTAAAGCCATCAGCAAACATAATATATAATGAGGTTAAGCTAGATGCATTTCCATTAAGATTGGGGCTGAAACGAGGATGTCCATTACCACCCCTATTATTCAAATTGATACTAGAAATATTAGCTTTAGCAATAAAAAAAAAAAGAAATTGAAGGAATTAGAACTGTCAAAGAAGAAACTAAGTTATCACTCTTTGCAGATGATATGTTCATATACCTAGAGAATCCTAGGAATCAAATAAAAAGAACTTGAAATAATAGATAACTTTAGCAAAGTTGCAGGATATAAAATGAGTGCACATAAATCTGTGGCATTCCTATATAACACTGAGAAAGTCCAACAGCAAGATGTAGAAAGAGAAATTTCATTTAAAATTACTATAGACAACATAAAATATTTAGGAGTCTACCTGCCAAGAGAAACTCAGAAATTATATGAACAAAATTACTAAACACTTTTCACATAAAGTCAGATCTAAATAAATGGAAAAAAATATTAGTTGCTCTTATTTATGTTGAGCTAATATAATAAAAATGACAATTGTACCTAAATAAATTTACTTAATTATTTCCATACTACTCACACTACAAAAAAACATTTTATGGAGCTAGAATAATAACAAAATTCATCTGGAAGAACAAAAGATCCAGAATATTTAGGGGATTAATGAAAAGAAATGCTAGGTAAGGTGGTTTAGCCATACCACATCTTAAAGTATATTATAAAGCAACAGTCATCAAAACCATTTGGTACTGGCTAAAAAATAGAGTGGTGGATCAGTGATACCAGAAAACTCTAGAGGAGCTACACAAAATACAGATTCCTAATGGTTGATAGTCATTGTTTTGAAGGCCAAAGGATGATGTATCAGCCACAAAATGATATTATCATCAGGGGTTCTGAGATTGAGAGAAGCATGAAGTATCTCCACTGACTAAGTGGTAGTAAGACAGTCACTGGCTCATGTTGGATGAAAGAGTGATAAAGAAGTACAAATAAATTAAAGGATTTTCAATGCATTAGAGTCACCTACACTATGCTGGGCTGAGTCATCATAAGAAATAAATGCAATAGGGGAGGGCCTCTAGTTAGCTTCCAATGATGAAGCAAGTAACTTTATGATCTGAAATTAACAGCTGTGGGACTAATATACAGAACTTACAATCACTACCACTCATGGAATCATATTAAACTTATTAATTCTGATGAGACTAGAGTAGGGGTTCAAATGAATCATTTCTCATAATAGTCATTTTCAATTTTATAGATACCCTAAAAGTAAGCGTAAACCCTAACCCTAACCCTAAACCCTAACCCTAATCCTAAAATGTGTGCATGGGTAATTATCACTATGATAATTTGGTGTGATCTCTGGAGGTTGTCATCTTTTCTTCTAGAGGTACTGATTGCTACATTCTTTGAAAAATGTATTTATCCACACTTTATTTTAACCTATGTTTATTCATTATACTCAGTGTTTTTATGTGTTGCTTGCTTTTTTACTTCTCTCTTCCCTCCTCCTTCTCTTTTCCCTCTTCTCCCTGTTCTCATATTCCTTCCCTTCCTTTTTCCTTACTTCTTGTCTTTGTTAATTGTCCTATGAGTGTAGTGTTCCATTCTTTTCCTATCATACTTTGTGGTTTTTTTTTTCTATTTCATTTGGAGTATCTGTTCCTTTTTGGTGTTGAGTTGGTCATGAGTACTCACCCAGGTTTCTTGCCAGAAATGTACCTTGTGGATTCTATTCAATGAATATTTAATTATTAATCTTCTACTGTTTGTGAGCAAAATAAAATGACATAGTTGAGATATAAAATATGGCTATGATATGATACTTGTCCTCATAGAACTTATAATTTTGCATTTTATATATACCAATTTCCATTTTATATGGTATATTTTATATGTACTAATAACTATATTGCACAATAGGATCATAAAGTAAAATAAATCTTTCAGAGAATTATTGTATGTCATGTGTGAAGTCCAATAAAAGAAACTGCATAACTTACTACCATCTATCCTTAATAATTAATGTATTCACATATCATTGAGCTCTTTATTAGACTATGTCAAAGGATTAGCAAAGTTTTTATAGAGGAAGTAGCATATTAGCTCAGTATTTAGGAAGCAGGAGGCATTCTAAGCATAGAGAACATTGTTACCAAAATCATGAAGCTACATAATGAGGATCACAAGTATTACATTTTTACTTTTGTGTATAGAAATGAAATAGAATAGCATAATAAAAGAGGAGAGTCCAAATGGTGACTATGAGTCTTGATATCCCTGAAGAAATATTTGTTGATTTTATGGAATAATAAATGTAATAGGCACCTATAAAGGATAGCTGATTTTTTTGCTCAGTAACATAATACAATCTATACACGAGGAAGATAAACATAACATCATTTTGAAGAACGATATTATCTGGGTGTGGGCAGCTAACTGGTTAAGGGAGAACTATGAGGAAAATATTGAAATAGTCAAGTAGATGATAATGTTTTGTAACAGGCTGGTATTAATATGAATAAAGAAAATGAGCAGATGAGAAAGATTTTGTAAAGTTAACATAAACATGATTTCAAAACTGGATATGAGAACTGAGATAATGGGAACAGTCAAGAATAATAATGAAGATTTCATAATAGGAATTTGTATAAATTATAGTGCCAGTGGTAGGAATGGTGAAGTCAGAAGGATGATATTTCGAAGGAAAAATTAATAAGCATGACTTACAAATTATGTATTTTAAGGTTCAAATGAGAAATTCAGCTAGAGATATCCTCTTGGTGGTTGAAAATTCAAGGCCAGAACTTAGGAAGGAGGTCATGGCTTAAAAACATATATTTGAAAGTTACTGATAAAGATGACTATTGAAATGATGAGAGAGAATGATACTGACTAGGGATAGACTGTTTATGAAGAAGATTGGACCAAAGGTAGGCCCTTAGGAAGTGCCTATCTTAGGAGTTTAGGAAGAGGATGAAAAATGAGAGTCAGATAAGGGGAAACAAGAGAGTTGATGTCAAAGGACTTAAGGAAAATCTAAACGGAAAAGTGACCAACATTGTAAACAACAACAAAACAGATTTTGATTCATTACAGGAATTTTTGGTTCACCTTATTAAACATTCAATCTCATTGCTTCAAAGTCTGGTTTAACATCCTGTCTCTCTATTGTTAGTACTCTCTTAAAGATGGGAGTATATAGTAAAGAAATAGATGCATCATGTATAGAAAGAACTTTCAAGAAGTTTGAATTTGAAGGGGAGGAGAAAAATAGCATATTAGCTGGAGTTGAAAATAGGATGAAGTGTCAACAGAGAAGGAGAAAAGCAGTCACTAAAGAAATAGAATTTTCAAGAAGGAAGGGATATTATTTTTAAAGGACTTTATGTAATTGACCATGTGCTTTGATTGATAAGGGAATCAGGGAGAAACTGAGGATTATGACAAGGAGAGGATAGTTATTATATTCATATCTAGAAGAAATGTGAGGGAATGTAAATGAAATCTAACCAAGAAACAAGACTACCTCATCCTCTTAGGCAGAAAGGAAGGAAAGGAAAAGACAAGTTCTTGTGATTTTAAGAAATTGTGTGTGGGAGTTGAGGGACTTTGTATTGAATATTCTCAATAAGAAAGGATACTAGGTTATCTATGTTAAGAAAGGTATCTATCTATCTATCTATCTATCTATTTATCTATCTGTCTATCTATCTTTCATCTATCTGAGATAGAGATAGACATAAATATTCCTAATCTGTGTATAGATATATTGCAACAATAATGCTGCTTGCTGCTACTGTGGCTGTGTTAGACCAACAACACTGCCACAGAGAAGGGCTGAAAACACAGGTTCTTTGATCTGCTTTTCTAAGGAAATCAACTTTAAGGGGTTAACAATCTCACTTTAATTAAACATACATATATCATTCACTTAGTTCAGGGGAAAATGCCAGCACCCTGAACTTCAGAGCAAATATGAGCAGAACTTACAAGCATATATTATAAACAGATCAACTAACACAAACCAGTCTATCAATAGCAATACATAGTTACTAGAGAAGCACCAACATCTGGGTTTTCAAAGCCAGGGGGCTCCAGTGGCTACTCAGAGTCTCGTCTGATCAAATCACATGACACTCTCCCAGTGAGTGAGAGCCCCCAACAAAACACTAACCTCTGAGTTTATATACCCTGTTTAGGGTCAAAGGGCATCACAACTGTGAGACTCAAACCTATGTGAGCTAGGCTTTCCCTTGATGTAAGCAGGGCATCCAAGACAACTGATTTAATCAAAGAAACAAAGGCCAGACTCATTGAAGGCACTTGATTACCTAAGTTCTCCAAAAGAGAAAACAGGAAAAAATTCCCACCCTAATTCCCAATACATATATAAATAGATATAGATATAGATACAGATTACATAGCTGTAGAATAGATAGATACATCTGAGAATCAAGAGGAAGAAAGGCTTGAAATAGTCGCAGTGGTAAATGAGCTAATTTATCAATAACAGGGTTGATCAAGAGGCATTACATTTTTGCTGTTTGTTAATCAGAAGGCAGAACTTGGACCAATAGGTAGAAATTGCTATGAGGTATATTTTAGCTCAATATAAAAGAAAAAAAATATTCCTAAATAATCATCAGGAAATGAAATGAAGTTTCCTGTAAGTATGTCATAACTAGAGGCTTACCAGCAAAGTTAATGAACATTTTTATGGATATTGTATAAGAAGTTGATGCACATGTCAGATAAGGATTAGACTGAAAATTATCACCACAATACCAATGGCAGAGTAATCATCACCTCTTATAGGTGGCCAGAAAAGCAAATCTGAGAGAAAATATGCTGAGAGGCGCCCAACAATTATTTATGAAAGAAGTGAAGTCATAATCGAGAGCAGGGATACATTCTTCATGGACCAGGCCTGTTACATTCTCTTTCATTGCCAACCTATAGAACAACTGTAGAAGCTACTAGTTCTTAAAATTCACTACAACAATGCAATAGTCATGTACCAATATAAATAAAGTTTCTATCTCTGGACAAAACTCAAAGATTTAAGTATCAGGACCTTTACCTCTGAGATAAGAGCCCTAAAAACAAGGTGCTTGGGTGGATCCAAGATGGTGACTAGAAAGCAGAGACTTGCTTAAGCTCTTCCCCAAATCTCTCAAAACACCTGTAAAAATGGCCCTGAACAAATTCTAGAGCAGCAGAACCCATGAAATACCATAGGGCAGCAGGTCTCCAGCCCAGGAGAGCCTGGATAGTCACTAGGAAGGGTCTATCACATGGTGCTCAGACAGGAGCACAGCCCAGTGTGGGCTGTACCAGGACAGACCAGACCAGGAATCAACTGGCAGAACAAGCCCTAGAGCCATGAATCATTGACCTGTGGCAGTAACCAGACTTTTCAACCCATAAAAGCCAAAGAGCTAGTTAGAGAGAAACTGCAGGATCGAGTTGAGACCGGTCCGGCCACCAGCCCTGGGTGTAGTGAGGGTGGTGCAGTAGTGGCAGGAGCAGCAGCAGGAAACTCCTGAGGCTGCTTCCAGAGCTCCAGCATCAGCTGCTTCCCTAGTCCCTGGCTCACACGGTGGGAGGAATCTAGCAGTGGATCAGAGTGGGAGTGCAAGGAGTGCTTTGTGGGCACAAAGGAAAGGTTCTCTTGCTGTGCCCTGCTTGGATCTGGATTGCAATCCTGGTTGGCAGTTCTTGGGGGAGGAAGAGTGCTGCTGGGTCAGAGCCTGGGGTGACAGTGGAGTAGAAGTAGCTATGAAAACAGCAGTGCTTGGACCCTAAAGCTTGGGACAAAGTACTTTATACTCTACAAGCAGTCACACACTGAGAAAAAACTCAGGGGTCAAGTAGTTGGCTGGGAACATGAACAGGCAAGGCAGCAAAAACAAACACAGACTCAAACTAAGATTGAAACACAAAATCTAGATTCCTTTTTTGGCAACAAAGATCAAAGCATATAGTCAGAAGACGTCAACAAAGTCAAAGAGCCTACATCAAAATCCTCCCCGAAAAATATGCATTGGGCTCAGGCCATGGAAGAGCTCAAAAAGGATTTGGAAAAGCAAGTAAGAGAAGTAGAGGGAAAATTGGGAAGAGAAATGAGAGTGATGCAAGAAAACCATGAAAAACAAGTCAACGACTTGCTAAAGGAGACCCCCCAAAATACTGAAGAAAATAACACCTTAAAGAATAGACTAACCCCAATGTCAAAAGAGCTCCAAAAAGCCAATGAGAATTTCCTGAAAGATGGTATCTAGGCTCTTTTTTTGATCATGGCTTTCAGGTAGTCCAATAATTTTTAAATTATCTCTCCTGGATCTATTTTCCAGGTCAGTGGTTTTTCCAAGGAGATATTTCACATTGTCTTCCATTTTTTTATTCCTCTGGTTCTGTTTTATAATATCCTGATTTCTCATAAAGTCACTAGCTTCCACTTGCTCCAATCTAATTTTTAAAGTAGTATTTTCTTCAGTGGCCTTTTGGACCTCCTTTTCCATTTGGCTAATTCTGCCTTTCAAGGCATTCTTCTCCTCATTGGCTTTTTGGAGCTCTTTTGCCATTTGAGTTAGTCTGTTTCTTAATGTGTTGTTTTCTTCAGTGTATTTTTCAGTATTTTTTTGGGTCTCCTTTAGGAAGTCATTGACTTGTTTTTCATGGTTTTCTCGCATCCTTCTCATTTCTCTTCCCAATTTTTCCTCTACTTCTCTAACTTGCTTTTCCAACTCCTTTTTGAGTTCTTCTATGGCCTGGGGCCAGTTCATGTTTTTCTTGGAGGCTTTGGTTGTAGGCTCTATGACTTTGTTGTCTTCTTTAGGCTGTATGTTTTGGTCTTCTTTGTCACCAAAGAAAGAATCCAAAGTCTGAGACTGAATCTGGGCGCGTTTTCTCTGCCTGGCCATATTCCCAACCAACTAACTTGACCCTTGAGTTTTGCAGTGGGGTATGACTGCTTGTAGAGTAACGAGTTCTATGTTCTACGTTTGGGGGGGAGGTGCCAGCTCTGTCAGAGCCGCACTCCTCCTTCCCCAAGGACCCCCAGTCTAGGCTGGGCTTAGATCTTCAGCAGGCTGTTGTGCTCCTGCTCTGATCTGCCACTTAATTCCTCCCACCAGGTGGTCCTGGAGCCAGAAGTAACAACAGCTGTAGCTGCCCCACCTCCGCTGCCCCCGGGGCTGGAAGCCGAACCACGAACTCCTTCCACTCCTGCAGCTTTTCCCACTAACCTTCTCCGCAGTCTTTGGTGTTTGTGGATTGATAAGTCTGGTAACTGCCGCAGCTCACATATTCAGGGCGCTAGGGCCCCCTGTGCCCGGCTTCTGGTCTGGATCGTCCACGCCGCTCAGTCTGGGCTCTGCTCCACTCCGTTCCCAGCTCCCAGCTCCGTGTGGAATAGACCTCACCCAGAGACCATCCAGGCTGTCCTGGGCTGGAGCCCTGCTTCCCTCTGCTGTTCTGTGGGTTCTGCCGTGCTAGAATTGGTTCAGAGCCATTTTTATAGGTTTTTGGAGGGACTCGGGTACGGAGCTCACTCTAGTCCGTGCTTACCAGCCGCCATCTTCTAGAGCCACAGGGCAAAATAGAAATTGAAAGAATCCATCGATCGCCTCCTCAAATAGATCCCAAAAAGAAATCTCCTAGGAATATTGTTGCCAAATTCCAGAGCTCCCAGATCAAGGAGAAAATACTGCAAGCACCCAGAAAGAAACAATTTGAGTATTGTGGAAACCCAATCAGAATAACCCAAGATCTGGCAGCGTCTACATTAAGAGATCGAAGGGCTTGGAATGCGATATTCCGGAGGTCAATGGAGCTAGGATTAAAACCTAGAATCACCTACCCAGCAAAACTGAGTATCATGTTCCAAGGCAAAATATAGAGTGTCAATAAAATAGAGGACTTTCAAGCTTTCTCAGTGAAAAGACCAGAACTGAATAGAAAATTTGACTTTCAAACACAGGAATCAAGAGAAGCATGAAAAGGTAATCAAGAAACGGAAATTGCAAGGGACTTACTAAAGTTGAACTGTTTTGTTTACATTCCTACATGGAAAGATGATGAGTATGATTCATGAGACCTCAGTATTAGGGTAGTTGAAGGGAATATGCATGTATGTATATATATATGTATGTATATATATGTATATGTTTATATATATATGTATATGTTTATGTATATATATAAGTGAATGTGTTGTTATGTATATATCTATGTGTATATGTATGTATGTGTATGTATATGTATATATATGTATATATGTGTTTTTATGTGTATATATATATATATATATATATATGTAAAAGAGAGAGAGCAGACACAGGGTGAGTTGAAGATGAAGGGAAGATATCTAAAAGAAATAAAATGAAATTAAGGGATGAGAGAGTAACATACTGAGAGAGGGAGATAGGGAGAGATAGAATGGGGTGGATTATCTCGCATAAAGGTGGCAAGAGGAAGCAGTTCTATGGGAGGAGGGGAGAGGGCAGGTGAGGGGGGAATGAGTGAACCTTGCTTTCATCAGATTTGGCCTGAGGGGGAATACCATACATACTCAGTTGGGTATCTTACCCCACAGGAAAGAAGAGGGAGGAAGATAAAAAAAAAAATAAAAGGCAGGGGGATGATGCAGGGGAGGGCAGATGGGGGTGGAGGTAATCAAAACAAACACTTTGGAAAGGGGACAGGGTCAAGGGAGAAAATTCAATAAAGCGGGATGGGTTGGGAAGGAGCAAAATGTAGTTAGCCTTTCACAACATGAGTATTGTGGAAGGGTTATACATAATAATACATGTGTGGCCTAGGTTGAATTACTCAACTTCTTAGGGAGGGTGGGTGGGAAGAGAAGAGAGAAGAGAATTTGGAACTCAAAGTTTTAAAATCAGATGTTCAAAAACAAAAAAAGTTTTTGTATGCAACTAAAAAATAAGATACACAGGCAATGGGGCGTAGAAATTTATCTTGCCCTACAAGAAAGGAAGGGAAAAGGGGATGAGAGGGGAGGGGGGTGATAGAGGGGAGGGCTGACTGGGGAACAGGGCAACCAGAATATAAGCCATCTTGGAGTGGGGGGGAGGGTAGAAATGGGGAGAAAATTTGTAATTCAAAATGTTGTGAAAATCAATGCTGAAAACCAAATATGTTAAACAAATAAATTGCATTAAAAAAAAAAAAAGCCAATGAGAAGAAAAATGCCTTGAAAGGCAGAATTAGCCAAATGGAAAAGGAGATCCAAAAGACCACTGAAGAAAATACCAACTTAAAATTCAGATTGGAGCAAGTGGAAGCTAGTGATTTTATGAGAAATCAAGATATTATAAAACAGAAGCAAAGGAATGAAAAATGGAAGACAATGTGAAATATCTCACTGGAAAAACTCACTGACCTGGAGAATAGATCCAGGAGAGATAATTTTTTTTAAGCTTTAGAAGTTTCTATTAAGAACAATAGCAACAGGACAAGTCAAAGTTTCATAAGGTTTGAACTAGCTTTCACCACATGAACTATTTATTGGAAAAAACAAATTTAGGAAGAGCATTTCTCCATAACCGCCTTGGGAATGAGTCCTATTCCAGAATTTCCAAAGGGACATATTTCCAAGTATCAAATGGCTACATGGAATAGCTAAGATCCAAGATGAATTAAATTGATTAAATATATTTTAATCTGTAACTTGACTGTTTCCTTAAGGAATGTATAAGATTGCAAATATTGAAATAAATTTGTTCAACTTTTATGATACTAAAGGGATTTTTTTTAGGTTTTGTAATATTTGTGGCCTTATGTCAACCTGGTACAAATCTAAATCCCCTGATTTACAGCCCAGATGCTTACCCAATTTTATCCCTCTGACTATGAGTTGCTATCAATCTTGTTCCTATTACTCCTTAAAGGAATTCTATTAAGCCCTTGATAAGATGAGCAGTGAAGGATATGCCTCTACTGATTCGGGTTATTTTTTTTAAAATTTCTTTATTTATTTTTAGTTTACCACACACGGTTCTACATAGTTTTGAGTTCCAGATTTTCTCCCCTCCCACCCCCCTCCCTCCGCAAGATGGCATGGAATCTCATATAACTGTCACGTATAACTTTGCATTGAATTAATTTATGCACTAGTCAAGTTGTGCAGAAGAATTTTGACCAATGGAATGAATCATGAGAAAGAAGAAACAGAACCAAAAAAAAAAAAAAACAACCCAAAAAAACAAAAGAGAAGCAAAAAAAAGGTGATCATGTAGTGTGCCTCGATCTGTATTCAAACTTCACAGTTCTTTCTCTGGATGAAGATAGCATTCTCCATCATGAGTCCCCTGGAGTTGTCCTTGCCCCTTAGGTTGCTGAGAAGAGCACAGTATGTCAGGGTTGGTCCTCACGGAATCCATACATCTGTGGCTGTGCACAACGTTCTCCTGGCTCTGCTCCGCTCACTCAGCATTATGTCGTGTAGGTTTTTCCAGGTTGTTATGAAGTCTGCATCATCCCCATTTCTTATGGCACAATAGTATTCCTTCACCTTCATATACCACAGCTTGTTCAGCCATTCCCCAATTGATGGGCATCCCTTTGATTTCCAATTCTTGGCTAAAACAAAAAGAGCTGCTATAAATATTTTTGTACATATGGGTCCTTTTCCCACTTGTGTGATTTCTTTGGGATACAACCCTAGAAGTGGTATTACTGGGTCAAAGGGTATGAACATTTCTATAGCCCTTTGGCTATAGAAATATAGAATCAAGTAAAAAATTACTTGAAATAATAAACAACTTTAGCAAAGTTGCAGGATATAAAATAAACCCACATAAATTCTCAGCATTCCTATACATTACTGACAAAGCCCAACAGCAAGAGATAGAAAGAGAAATTCCATTCAAAGTTACTGAAGGCACTATAAAATATTTGGGAGTGTATTTGCCAAGACAAACCCAGGGCCTATATGAACATAACTATGAAACACTTTTCACGCGAATAAAATCAGATCTAAATAAATGGAGAAATATCACTTGCTCATGGTTAGGCTGAGCTAATATAATAAAAATGACAATTTTACCTAAATTAATCTATCTATTCAGTGCTATACCAATCGAACTACCAAAATTTTTTTTTTACTGAGCTGGACAAAATAATAATAAAATTCATTTGGAAAAACAAGAGGTCTAGAGTATCTAGGATATTAATGAAAAGATATGCTAGAGATGGTGGCTTAGCCACACCAGATATTAAACTGTACTACACAGCAGCAGTCATCAAAACTGCCTGGTACTGGTTAAGAAACAGGGGTGTGGATCAGTGGAACAGGATAGGTACACAAGTAGGTGAAATCAACAAGTTTAGCAATCTACTCTTTGATAAACCGAAAGAGGCCAGCTTCTGGGCTAATAACTCACTATTTCACAAAAACTGTTGGGAAAATTGTAAAATGGTAGGGCAAAAACTGGGCATAGACCAATATCTTACACCATATACCAAAATAAAGTCAAAATGGGTTCATGATTTAGGAGTAAAAGTTGATACTCTAAGTAATTTGGGAAAGCAAGGAATAGTTTACTTATCAGATTTGTGGAAAAGTAAAGAATTCATGACCCAACAAGAGATAGAGAGCATTACAAAATGCAAAATGGATAATTTTGATTATGTCAAATTGAAATGTTTTTGTACAAAAAAAGCCAATGCAACAAGAATTAGGAGGGAAGCAGAAGATTGGGAGAAAATCTTTGCAACTAGTATCTCTGATAAAGGCCTCATTTCTAAAATATACAGGGAGCTGAGCCAAATATATAGGAATACAAGCCATTCCCCAATTGAGAAATGGTCAAAGGATATGAACAGGCAGTTTTCAGAGGAAGAAATTAAAGCTATCTACAGGCATATGAAAAAATGCTCTGGATCACTACTGATTAGAGAAATGCAAATCAAAACAACTCTTAGATACCACATCTCTCCTGTCAGATTGGCTAAAATAACAAAACAGGAAAATGATAAATGCTGGAAAGGATGTGGGGAAATTGGAACATTGTCTCATTGCTGGTGGAGTTGTGAGCTGATCCAGCCATTTTGGACAGGAGAGATAATTTAAGAATTATTGGACTACCTGAAAGTCATGATCAAAAAACGAGCCTAGACATCATCTTTCAAGAAATTATCAAGGAAAACTGCCCTGATATTCTAGAACCAGAAGGTAACATAGAAATTGAAAGAATCCACTGATCGCCCCTTGGAAAAAATCCCTGAAAACACTAGGAATATTGTTGGCAAATTGACTTTTAAACACAGAATCACAAGAAGCATGAAAAGGTAAACAAGAAAGAGAGTTCATAAGGGACTTATTAAAGTTGAATTCTTTTGTTTACATTCCTACATGGAAAGCTGATGTGTATAATTCATGAAACTTTTCTCAGTATTAGGGTAGTTGAAGGGAATATACATATATAGACAGAGGGTACAGGGTGAGTTGAATATAAAGGGATGATATCTAAAAAAATATAATAAATTTAAGGCATGAGAAAGGAATATACTCAGAGAGGGAGAAAGGGAGAGAGAGAATGGGGTAAATTTTCTTACATAAAAGTGGCAAGAATAAGCAGTTCTGTGGGAAGGGGAGAGGAGGCAGGTGATGGGGAATGAGAGAATCTTGCTCTCATCAGATTCAACTTGAGGAGGGAATAACATACAGACTCAATTGAGCATGTTACTCCACAGGAGAGTATGGGGAAAGGGATAAAAAAGGGAGGATGATAAAAGGGAGGGCAGATAAGGGGAGGAGGTAATCAAAAGCAAACACTTTTGAAAATGGACAGGTTCAAGGGAGAAAACTGAATAAAAGGGGACAGGATAGGATGGAAGGAAATATAGTTAGCCTTTCACAACATGAGTATTGTGGGAGTGTTTTGCATCGTGATGCATGTGTGACCTATGTTGAATTGCTTGCTTTCCTAGGGAGGGTCGGTAGGAAGGGAAGAGGGGAGAGAAACTGTAATGCAAAGTTTTAAAAGCAGATGCTCAAAAAAAAGTTGTTTTTGCATGCAGCTGGGAAACAGGATATATAGGGAATGGGGCATAGAAATCTCTCCTGCCCTACAAGAAAGTAAGGGGAAAAGGGATGGGGGGAGTGGGATGACAGAAGGGAGGGCTGACTGGGGAATGAGGCAATCAGAATATATGCCATCTTGGAATGGGGGGTAGAAATGGGGAGAAAATTTGTAACTCAAAATCTTGTGGAAATCGATGTTGAAAACTAAAATATTAAATAAAAATTATAAAAGATTTAAAAAGAAAAACAAGGCACTTGTCATCACAACCAAGGCCGTGAGTTCTCTTGACAATGGGGACTTATCTAGTAGCCTAAGTACAGGGCAACAGACACCAGACCACATGGCATTAGGTTCTAGTTTGGACATGTGGCTTCTGACAACAATCTCCTTTCTTCCCTAGTGCTTAAAAGAGGACTAGTCTTCTCTGTGATCACAAGAATCTTGGGTTCCTCCATTAAAAGTTGTATCTCTAGCCTATGGAAAAAAAATTCCTAACTTTTCCATTTTTAATCTTGGTACTTCAGAATTACTAATCACCCAACTTAAAACCTCCATCCTGTACTTCCCATCACTATCAAACATCTTCAAACGTCATATAAAAATAATCTAAAATAAAGTGTAAATTATGAAGAGTACTTGATCACTGGGCCTACTGCCCATTTCCATCTTTCTTGAAACTCTCTTCCTCCCAAGTCCTTATACAGTTCTTCTCTTTCTTCTGTTGTATTGATTAATATCATCACAAACTTGGTCTCATCCTGGAACTTTTCTACCTCATGTTCTATCTTCTGCAACTCATAGAAACCTTTTCTTCATCCTTACCACCTGTATTTTCTACATCTTTAGCCATCGCCTCTAATATGTGGCATGGCTCATTAAAAAAATCTTCTAACATAATGGACCAAGTTTAGGAGCAGGCATGTTTTATAGCAATAACTGATAAAATGATATATTTATCAATTATATACTAGAGGAGTCAATGAGGATTTTCTTAGATGCCTAATTACTACTAGGTTTGATATTCACCTGAGACATTAGAGACCTGAGTTGAACTGCTTCTTCCTATTCTATCATCTTGGATAATTTTCCCTCAGGGTAGTACTCAACCCTTTACTCTCACTCATACTACATGTCAAATCCATTTCCAAGTCTCATTGATTTTAATTTCACATCTTTCACATCTTACCTGGGCAATTATAATAGCCATAATTAGAGGACATGATATGAAGAGATTTGTGTGTGTGTGTGTGTGTGTGTGTGTGTGTGTGTGTGTGTGCATGCACACATATGCACATGCAGGCACAGGCACAGACATAGGTAATTAGAGAAGCAAAGAGGATTAGTGCCATGAACACCTAGAGAGGACAAAATGCCTGGAGAGTTTGGTTAAAAGTGTTGAATTTTGCAGGGTTCAAATATGATGAAGATTAAGAATAGGTATGATAATGAGCAATTAAAATAGTATCTATGACTTGAATAATGACATGCAAGGGGCTGAGTCAATTATAAGAGTAGAAAACCAGCAAAAATGTGTTTAGATAGCTTTTTGTGAGTTCATAGGTGTGGAAGTATTGGGGAGAGGAATTTGTGGAGAGACAGTAGAGACAAGTGAAGTTTTTTTTGATTTATTTATTTGCTGTTTTTTTAAGATTGAAGAGATCTGAGTGTGTTTATAGGCAGAGGAAAGAAATCAGGATTTGGGAAGAGATTGAAGATGAGGCAGACAGAGAAACAGATAGAGACCAAAACAGAGTGAGGAAGAGAGAGATTGAGAAAGATGCAGAGTAAGATGGTTGGTTGTTGAGCTATCTGCTGAAAGAGATACATGTGATTTTAGAAAAACATGGAAAGATGTGCACACAATAATAAAGAGCAAAATGAGTAAAAACCAAGAAAACATTGCATGCAGTAATAGCAATATAGCTTTAAGAACAATTTTGAGTGAATAAATAATGTTGCATATTATAAATACTCAAATTAGCTATAAAGGATGTATGAAGAAAGACACTATCTGCATCCAGAGCAAGAATTGATAAATGGAAGTATATATAGAATAATTTTACACATACATAATACGTATATATGTGCATGTATGTATGTATGTATGTATGTATCTATGTATCTATCTATCTATCTATCTATCTATCTATCTATCTATGTGTATAAACTCCCTTAGTTAATATTTAAACATCTTTACACAATGGTTCCAATGTATCTTTTTTTTTAGACTAACCCCATAGAAATAACCCCATATAATTTCCCCTTACACACCCTAAGTTCCAGTTAAGCTAACCAACTTTCTATTCTTTATACACAATATTCCATCTCTTACCTTTATGCTTTTAAACATGCTAAGGCTATACATACACATTTATTCAAAATACTCACTAAAATATTGTTGGTAGTTGAGAAAAATCCTCAGGTGTAAGTGTACTTTGCTTTGTAGTTTCACTATTTACTGAAAAGTTGGCTATAAAAAGGCTTTTTATCTATAAATTAATTTATATGTCCCATCCATTTTTAATTATGAAAATAATGAAAGTAGAGGTGGTAGGTCCAAAATCTAATAAAATCAAAGTTAATTAATTAATAATGAAATTATTGATATAAATGACTAATAAACTTATTAATAAAATAATAATAAGACCTGGGTTAACAATGTAGCAAACCTATTTTAAAATTACATATCTAAAGAAAATTATTTTCTTATGATTTTAATAATGATATTCAAAAATATCAGGCTTCTCTTTTGAAGTTTATGGTTGTAGGCTATGAAGAAAATCCTATCTCAGATTTAATAAAAAGCTAATTTTGGAGATGACTTGTTCTTTTTCCCCTGAGAGCAAAAGTAGTAGTTAATTCCAATATAGACATTGTTTCTCTCTAAGTGAAAACTGAGAGCCACATATCAGTAACATTTTCTTTTAAATGAGAAAGAGGTGATACCAACAGCAACATTTTTTTTAAAGTAGAATTATTCACCTAGTCCAAAGCTGGAATATGCATACATTTTAAGGAAAGAATAAAGTAATGGACTGAACCTTTCCACTGATATCCTGTATACTTTTGTGTGTGAGAAAAATTGACCTTGGAACTATGTATTGTTAACATACATGGAAATGCTGTCTTGTGTCTAGGTCACTGCTTCAGATCAGGACAAGTTCATTCAGTAATTGTATTCTATAACCAAATGTCATATGCATAATATTTTGTTCCTAACAATTTCATTAGTGCAAGTAACCACTTGTGTTAATTGTTTTTAATAACCTCAAATTCAGTTTCTATTATTCATATAAATTCTATAATTAGAAAATCATATTCAACTTACCATATTCTCCTAAGAGCTAAACCTGAATTTGGGGAGGTCATCATTTCAATATGCACTCTCTTTACAAGTTTTCTGTGAAATCAGATTGTGTCACAGCATAGAGTATGGTGTTTTAAGTGGTTAGAGTATCTTAGTTCATATTTAGGCCTTTCCTTCCTTTGTAATTTTAGAAGGTTGGACTAGATGACCTTTACCTTACTTTTAAAGCTTTACATTTCTCATGTTAATACTGATGAAGAATTATAACAAAGTTATCTGAAACGTAACACATAGGAAAGACCCTGTTGAAAGCTATCTTTTTAAGGAGACAGTTGTTCTTTAGTCTGTCATTGTTTTTGCTGTTTTATGTTGTTCTAATCTGTTGCATATCCTTTATACTGGTGAATTAGTCTTTTTCCACCTGTGATTCCAGTGAACTCTAGATTTCATCCAAAGATAGTAGTTCCCTAGTGAATTACAAATTGTATTTTCTTTTTCACAACAGGACATCAGGTGAAGAAAATAATTTCACTCGAGGTGGTATTTTTCGGTGGTGGTATTTCTACATTTTGTGAATCTTTTAAGTAAGGATATGCATAAAAAAGGAAATAGTTCATCTGGCATTTTGGTGATGGTGAGGAGTCATGTTATAAGTTTCAAATTAATTAGTAAATGGGGCATTTTTTCAGATGCTGGCAGCATCCATGACAGCCAACACCTCCTGAGAATTGTGTGTCCTACAAATGGAGTGATTATATACAAAAATAAGGCTTCTTATTACAAAGGTTGGTCAATATAAGCAAAAGAAGGTCAGGAAAAAAAACAGAGAAAGATAACTCCAAAATCAAAGAAAACATGGCTGTCACTTATTAACAGTGTCAGCAATCCCTAAGGCATGCCAGCCTTTAATGAAAGGTTTCATTGGATGCGTCATGGTATTGAGATTTTTACCCTATCTATACAGCCAATTTGGGAACAAGCAAATAAAAGCTGATGTTGTCTACTAGTAATCAGTTTTCTGGTGCTTGATTGCCTCTGCTATGGCATTTTTATTGTGTTTGAGCATTGAGGGTAGCAATAATTAAAATGATTTTCATTTCTGTGTGCAGTGTGTCTAGGAAGCAGCAAATTAATACTTCTTAAAGAATATGTGTGGGTTGTGAGGATAAGGGAAGGATTGTGTGAGGACAATTTTATCTCTCTTTAAAATAATGGCAAAGGGCTTCATTGTTGGGAACATATGTCAACCTCACAGAAATTAGCAAACCTATGCAAAGCTATTCAAACCTGAAGGAAAAAAAATGTTTCTTTGGGGACCCTCACAGAAATATATAAAGAGGTAATTGAAAGCTTGGCTATATTAATTACAATTAAAAGGTGTCATACAGCAGAGACTGGGAAACCAAACTGTGTAATCTTTAGGTCTGTTGTACAGTTTAATATGCTCCTTGGCATACAATAGACACTTCCAATTTCAGCTTTCCTTGGTTGGAGGAAGGGACATTGAAAGTTTTCTACATAGCAGAAAATAAACATGTTCTACATAGTAGAAAGTAGAAGTTTTCTACAGAGTAGAAAATAAAAAGGATATTTCTACTTTCAGATAGCTTCTAAGCCTCATTTGAAATAATAAAAATAGAAACAAAAATTTTATACTATGTGCATTTTGAACAAAATATTAACAGCAACTAATTTGGTCTATTCCAGAGGACAGGACTATATTTCTTAGATTATCTGTAGGAGCAGAAGTGGATATTAAAAAAATCAACTGAACTTCGTTACCTTTTTCCTTCCCCCTTCCCAAACCCCAGTCTTTAGCCTGATGTGTAACTTTTTGACCAAATCACAGAATTTTGTACTGAAAGGGAATTCAGCAGACATTGAGTCTTGCCTGGACCTGTTAAAAAAATTGTTCTTTGTATACTCAACAACTGATTCTCCAGCCCTTGTTTGAAGATGTTAACTAATTTAGGACCCTTATATTCCCACAGGCAGCTAGGTGGCATAGTAAAGATACCCAATGTGGAGTCAGAAAGAACTGAGAATTTATCCACCCTCAGATGCCCAACATGGCAACCTAGGTCAGCCATTTAAATTAGTTCTCTGCGCTTAATTTGTTAAAGGAAAAGTTGGACATCTTGGACTCTGACGTGACTTCCAGCCCTAAATATGATACTATATTCCAATGCTCTCAAAGAGGTAAATTATTTTCCTTCTGGATCAGTCCAAATATCACTGTATTTCTCTTTCATCAACCTGAAATTTGTCCTCTCAATCTTTCACCTATTACCCTTAGGTCTGACCACTGTGGGCTACCAGAACTCCTTTAACCAACATGAAAGCTTTTTCAGCAACTTGACAACAAAAATAATGATTTCTTAGAAATTCTCCACAACGACTTTAAGTTTCCTTACCTATAATATGAGGGAGAAGGATTGGATGACCTCAAATATTCCATCCAACTGTGTGGTTTTAAGGTCCACTTTTTTTTCTTTTTCTCGAGGTTCTGACCATAATTATCCAACCCATAGTTCCTGTGGTGAGGAATAAAGCAGGGGATAAATAATAAGAACTAGCTTCAGAATGAAGCTGTTTGGCTCTTAACTGTTTCTCATAGGATAATAATCAGTCATTCTTTATTTATCAGCATAGAACAATAAAGTAAAATTCTTAACTTCATCAAGGAGAGATTAGATCAGATGTGATTACTAATATATAAAATACTTGCCTGATAATGAGTTAAATATAAGAATGGATAACAAAGGACAATATTAATAGCATAATATCTCTATTTTTTAAAAGAAGAAACTGAGAATAAGAGAGACATTAAGTGACTTATCAAGACAACATAACTGCTAAGATGTGGGACCAAATTTAATACTCAGGTGGCCTAAACCATAATCACATGTCCTTTCCATTACATTAAGCTTATCTACAATTGTTTAGACTTAGATATCACTGGAATAGGAGGATATTACTAGATGTATGGGAGTGAATATTTTGGGAAGAGCAATTTGAGTTAAAATAGTTATAGTTTTCTGAATAGGGCCTTTTAAACATATGTATATCTCAGCACCATGTATCGGTTTCACAAAAAGTGACAATTCATTGGGGTAGAGAGATAATTATAATGTCTCTTAAAAAGTACATATATAAAACACATCCTCTAAAGAATGTAGCACAATAGAAATAGTAAACAATTTAACAGGGAGAAACTAAAGAAACAAATTTAAATTTAAATTTGCTAATTAAATCCTGAGAAATGAGTGGGCAAAAGAGCAAATCATAGAAACAATAAGTATGCAACATACTAAAAAATTAAGAAGATGCTATAAAATCTTCAAAGAAAAATCTAAGTGTATATATATACATATATATGTATATATATGTATATATACGTATATATGTATATATGTATATATACATATATATATACGTATATATACATATATATATATGTTTATATATCCAGTAGATAGCCAGTGAGTAATTAAATGCACAGTAAAAACAAAGAGAGAAAAAATAAGCAAAGAAGAACACTTGAAAATATAGGGGAAATAAATAAATTTGAAACGATAAAAGACAACGGAACTGATGAAATGAAAACTGACTCCTTGAAAAGTTTAACTTGAGAAACCTTTTTAAAAATGGAACAATAATATTAACCAATGTTAAATGGATAATGTGAAATCAAAACTAAGCTAAAGATGTAAAAATGAAATATATTTGCTAGGTATGAGCTAAACATGTGAACAGCCTGAGAACACAAAATAAATGAGAATTATCTTTTTAAAAATTGTAACATAGCCAATCTAATGCAATGCTGTAATGGTAATTTAAATCTGAAGATCTTTCCCACTCATTAATAGGCCCATGTGACCTGCTTATGTCACAGGAAGCCTAAGACACATGTGGTTGGAGGAGCTTGCTGATGGAGACGGACTGGAAGGGTGGAGCAGAAAATGCTCAGAGCAGTTAGAGCTGAGGGAGAGAGCAGACATGTGCTGGCTGTGCTGTGAGTGTTTGTTGGTGGTAAGGTCCCAGCAGGAAATGGGAAGGCTATGGAATGGATTGACTCTCTGATGTGATGTTATGTTTTAGATTCTTTTCTGTTATTATAATATAAGTGGACTTACTGGTTCTGAAATTAGCTTGCTGCTTGGATGGGTCAGACATATTGTTTTTGGGATCTGGTTCTTTGGTGTCTGAATAAATGGTTTATTTTTACGTTCTATATGGAAATTCTCTTATTTTTTGTGGTACAAAGATACATAGGCATATTTACAATTATAATCTATATTGTGATTATTGCCTTACTAATATGAAAGTCAAATAGAGATTTTAAGTAATCCAATTTTAGAAAAAGAATTAGAATTAGTTCTAAAGGAACTGCTAAAGGAAAAACAAACTGATAAAAGAAATTCCCTGGTCCTGATGGATTTATGACATTTTTTTTCAGAATTTGAAGAATAATCAATACCAATATTACATAAGTTATCCCTACAAACTGGGAAATTAATCACTCTATCATTCTACATTTATTAGACAAACGTGCTTCTAGTACTGAAACAAATGAGGATAATAAAAATATAATGATAGCTTTATATCATTAAGGTATATAATTTTTTCAAATAAAATCTAATTATATAGACATAAAACATATTTTCCATGAAATTATTGTTTTGACTAAGTTGTTTTTTATATCATAATATAAAGACAGCTCATAATTAAGAAAGTAAGCAGTATAATCATATTAAACCAAAACATTTAAAACTGCATGACTCTTTTAATTGATGCAGAAAAAGCTACTGAAAAGTACATCAATAAAAATCATGCAAAGAATTTATTTATTCTGTGTTATATCACTTAAACTACTATTTTTTTAGATTGAATGAAATCTAATGGCATAGTGGATAAAATGCTGGAATAGGAGTCAAGAAGACCTGAGTTTTTAAAATCAGTCTTCAGACACTTAGTAGCTGTGTGATTCCGGGTAAGTCACTTAACCTTTGTCAGACTCAGTTTTCTCTACAGTAAATGGAGGTAATAATAGCACCTACATAACAGAATTATTATATAGATGAAAAGAGGTCATATTTATGACAAATGTGCTTGGCACATGGTAGGCTTTAATGTCTATAAATTTAGGGGTAGGAAATAAAATGAAATTCATGTACAGGAAAAAATAGTCAAGAACCTTAAGGTAAACAGAAAAAAGTGTAATGATTAAACAATAATCTAGAAGACTAATGAAAAATGATATGAATCTCTTGAGAGACTTTATTGACTTAAAATTCAGAATAATACATATATATTTTGGTAAAGTCAATATGGGAATTTGCTTTGCTTCACTGCATACTTATGATAAAGGTTTTGATTTTTTGTTTTCTTTCTCAAAAATTTTGGGGGCAAGAGACTAAGGGTGATAAGAACAAGGTAGTAAAAAAAGTCATTAAAGCTTATTTTTAAAAATTCAGAGAATAGAATGCAATGAAGAGCCAAAAGGGTCAGAAAAAAGCAGAAAAGATTTGAAGCTACTGATTGAACTTAGGATGTATTTAAAAAGAAAACAAACTATACACAATGGAGGTATGAAGTTTCTTGCATAACCCACTTTTTCTATTCTAATATGTGTTCTGAAATCGAACACGCTCATATAATCAAAGAGGAGACAAAAATGTATTATTTTCTTATTACATAATGGTTATCAGGAAAGAGGCCAACTAGTATAATTGTCTCCTTAAACATGCAGACTACAAAATAAATCCATAGAAATTCATAGCAGTTTTATACAATAACAACTAAAGCTGAGAGAAATGTTGCCAGGACACCCTGTATGTGCAGTCCTCCACCATACCTGGGGAAAAGAGCATAATATTCAGCTGGGTCCATATCTCACAGCTCAAAAGTCAACTGCAGCACAAATCTAGCCTTGTGCAATGTGAATTGTTGAGTGTGCCAGGAAGTCAACACACTTTGAGATCAAGGGCCCAAGGAACCAACTTTCAGAAAAAAAGGAGTCAGGAAGTGAATGATAAAGCAAACAAAGAGTAAAAAAGATAGTATCATGGGGTTCATGAAGAAGAAAACTTGAAGACCTTGAATGTAAACAGATATATCAAGAAGAAAAAAAAAGTGACAACAAAAGGAAATATGGTCTCCAGATCTAGCAAATTAGTTCCTGCAAGTATGAATAAAAATTACAAGATAAAGAAAAAAAATGCTCCAACACTTCATTAGACAGAAGATGTAGAGGAATCTGAAGTGAACATGGCACCACAACACACTATTCCTGAGTAGTTTAAAAGAGAAAATTTAAAAAAAAATCATAAAGGCATGGGCAGAATTACACAGGATTTAGCACCTTCTGCATTAAAGGATCAGAGGGGCTTGGAGCATAATATTCCAGAAGAAAAAAGAGCATGGATTACAAACCAGAATCAGTTATCCAAACAGCTTTTATGTTAAAAGATAAAAAGGCTTGGAATATCATATTCCAGAAGTCAAAGGAGCTAGGATTAAAAGAAAGAATCACCTACCCAGCAAAATTGAGTATAATACTTCAGGGCAAAAAATAGATATTCAATGAAGTAGAGGACTTTCAAGCATTCTTGATGAAAACACCAGAGCTGAATAGAAAATATGACTTTCAAATACAAGAATCAAGAGAAGCATGAAACGGTAAACAGGATAGAGAAATCTTAAGGAACTCACTGAAGTTAAACTATTTACAATCCTATATGGAAAGATAATATTTGTAACTCATGAGACCTTTTTAAGTATTAGGGTAGTTGAAGGGAATATAGACACATACATACATACATATATACATTCATACAGATATAGATAGATATAGATATAGATATAGATATAGATATAGATGTAGATGTAGATGTAGATGTAGATGTAGATATAGATGTAGATGTAGATGTAGATATAGGAGGAGGGCACAAAGTGAGTTGAATATGAAGGGATGATATCTAAAAAATAAAATTAACGGGTGGGAGAGGAATATATTGAGAGGAGAAAGGGCAAGATAGAATGGGGTAAATTATTTCACATAAAGGCAGCAAGAAAAAACTGTTACAATACAGGGGAAGATGGGGGAGGTGAAAGGGAATGAGTGAACCTTTCATTGGATTTGGCTTAAAGAAGGAATAACATACACACTCAATTGGGTATCTTGTCTTACAAAAAGTAGGGGGAGGGGATAAGAGAAGGGATGATAGCAGGGAGGGCAGATTGGGAGAGGGGGTGGTCAGAAGCAAACACATTTGAGGAGGGACAGGGTCAAAGGAGAAAATAGAATAAATTGGAGGGTGGGATAGGATGGAGGGAAATATAGTTAGACTTTAATGACTATTATGAAAGTTTTTCGCATAACTACACGTGTACAACCTATGCTGAATTGCTTGCCTTCTCACTGAGAGTGAGTGGGGAGGGAAAAAGGGATGGAATTTGAAACTCAAAGTTCTAAAAACAAATGTTAAAAATTGTTTTTGCATGCAACTGGGAAATAAGATATACAAGCAATTGGGGTATATAAATCTGTCTTGCCTTACAGGAAAGTAAGGTGGAAGGGAATATGGGGGAGTGATAGAAGGGAGGGAAGAATGGGGGAAGGGGTAATCATAATGCATGCTATTGTGGGGTAGTAGGGAGGGGAGAGATGGGGAGAAATGTTGGAACTTAAAGTCTTCTGGAAATGAATGTTGAAATCTAAAAATAAATTAATAAGAAAAAAATTATCTCCCCCCCAAAAAGAATCAGTTACCCAGCAAAACTGAGGATAACTCTTCGGGGTAATGACTTCCAATGAAATAAGGGACTTTCCATTATTCTTTATGAAAGAACTAGACCTGAAGAGAAAAATCAATCTAGAAATACAAGACTCAAGAGAAGCATGAAAAACTAAACAAGAAAGAAAAATAAACAAATAAACATGTCATTCAACATGATTAAACTGTACATCCCTACATGGGAAAATGATACTTGTAACTCTTGAGAACTGCATCATTATTAGGGCAGTGAGAAGGGATATACATAGACAGATGGTGCGAGTCTAAGTTAATTTTCATGTGTTGATAAAAAGAAATAATTAATTGTTAAAAAAGGATTTTACTAGGAGAAGAGGAAAGGGGGAGATAAATTATATCACATGAAGAGGTGCAAACACCTGTTATAGTGGAGGGAAAGAAGGAAGTGGGAGGCAAGCATTGTCTGAACCTTACTCTCGTTGGATTTGGCTCAAAGAGGGAATAACATATACATTCAGTTGGTTTTGGAAACTTATCTTACCCTATAGGAAAGCATGAGGAGAAAGAGGAAAGAAAAAGGAGGGGAGTAGATAGAAGGAAGTGCAAAAGGGAGAACAGAAATAGTAAGGGAAAGGGGGAAGAATAGGAAAGGGGAGGATAGAAGGGAGGGTAGATTGATGGAGGCAGTGGTCAGAACCAAAATAACAGTGATGGAGGAAATGGTGAAAGGAGAGAAAAATGTATAAAAGGTGGGAGGGAGTAGGATGGCTAAAAAGACAGAGTAAATAATCATAACTATGAATGGGAATGGGATGAATTCACCCATAAAACCAAAGCAAATAGCAGAGTGTATTAAAACAAAAACATAATCCATATATATATATATATATATATATATATATATATATATATATATATATATGTATATATATATATATACATATATATATATATATATATATATATATATTTTAAACAAGAAACACATCTGAAGCAGAGAGATACACACAGAGCAAAGGTAAGAGGTTAGAGAAGAATATATTTTGCTTCAGCTGAAGTAAAAAGAAAGCAAGGGTAGCAGTCTTGATCTCAGACAAAGCAAAAGCAAAAATTGATCTACTTAAAAGAGATAAGAAACAAAACTACATCTTGCTAAAAGGTACCATAGACAAGGAAGTAAAATTGAAACTAAACATATATGGACCAAGTAGTACCAAATTCGTAGAGAAATTAAGTGACTTATAGGAAGAAATAGACAGCAAAACTGTGTTATTGGGGGACGTTAACCTGCCCTTCTCTGAACTAGATAAATTTAACCACAAGATAAGCAGTTAAATAAGTGAATGGAATTTTAGAGAACTAAATGTTGTAAGCTAAAAATAAATAAATTTAAAAGAAAAAAAAGAAAATGAAAGAACAACAATACTAAACACATATGCACCTAATGATAAAGAATACAAATTCTTTTTCTTAATTAATATTTTATTTCCCCTAATTACACACAAAAACAATCTTTACCATTTTCAAGTACGTAAGACACAACAGCCAAGGACTACAGCAATCTACTACTTGATAAATGCAAGTACTCCAGTTTCTGCGATAAGAACTCATTATTTAACAAAAACTGCCAATAAAACTGGAAAACAGCATGGTAGAAACTAGGCATAGACTGATATCTTACACCCTATACCAAGATAAGGTCAAAATGGGTACATGATTTAGATATAAAGACTGATACTATAAGCAAACTAGGAGAGCAAGGAATAGTTTATCTGTCAGATCTATGGAGAATGAAAGAATTTATGACCAAACAAGAGATAGAGAACATTATGAAATACAAAAGGGATGATTTTGATTACATTAAATTGAAACATTTCTGTCCAAACAAGCCAACTCAACTAAGATTAGAAGGGAAACAGAAAGCTGGGAAACAATATCTATGGTCAGTGTCTCTGATAAAAGCCTCACCTCTAAAAGAGATAGAGAACTGAGTCAAAATTATAAGGATAGAAGTCATTCCTCAATTAGTAAATGGTCAAAGGATATGAATAGGCAGTTTTAAGAGGAAGAAATTAAAGATATCTATAGGCATATGAAAAAATGTTCTAAATCACTGTTGATTAGGAAAATGCAAATCAAAATGACTCTGAGATACAACATCACACCTATCACATTGGCTAACATGACAAAACAGGAAAATGGTAAATATTGGAGATGATGTGGGAAAATCGGAACACTAATGCATTGTTGGTGGAGTTGTGAATTTATCTAACCATTCTGAAGAGCAATTTAGAACTGTATCAGTTCCACAAGTTTTTGAATTTCAAATATTCTCCTCTCCCCTCTCCTTTTCCCTCCCCATCCCAGATGGCATGCAGTCTGATATATGTTCTACATATACCTTCACACTAAATATTTTTTCACAATAGTCAAGTTGTAAAGAAGAATTATAACCAATGGAATGAACCATGAGAAAGAAGAAACAAAACAGAAATAAAGAGAGGGAGAGAAAATAGTTTGCTTCAATCTTCATTCAGACTCCATAATTCTTTCTCTGGATATAGATTGCTTATTCCATCATGAGTCTTTCAGAGTTGTGTTAGAATCTTGTTTCACTGAGAAGAGCCAAGTCTATCAAAGTTAGTTATCACAGATAAATGTGTCTGTAATTGTGTATAATGTTCCCCTTTTTCTGCTCCTCTCACTCAGCATCAGTTCATATAAGCCTTTCCAGGTTATTATGAAGTCCATCAGCTCCTCATTTTGTATAGCACAACAGTATTTCATTACACTCACATACCAAAATTTGTTTTAGCCATTCCCCACTTCATGGGCATACCCTTGATTTCCAATTCTTTACCATCACAAAAAGAGCTGCTATAAATATTTTTGTACATATGGGTCCTTTTCCCACTTGTATGATCTCTCTGGGATATAGCCCTAAAAGTGGTATTGCTAGGTCAAAGGGTATGCACATTTTTATAGCCTGAGGGCATAGTTCCAAATTGCTCTCCAGAATGGTTGTATAAGTTCACAACTCCACCAACAATGCATTAGTGTTCCAATTTTCCCACATCTTCTCCAGCATTTATCATTTTACTGTTTTGTCATGTTAGCCAATCTGAAAGGTGAAATGTGGTACCTAAGATTTGTTTTGATTTGCATTTCTCTAATCAATATTGATTGAGAGCATTTTTCATATGTCTATAGATATCTTTAATTTCTTCCTCTGAAAACTGCCTGTTTGTATCCTTTGACCATTTATCAATTAGAGAATGACTTGTATTCTTAAAAATTTCATTCAGTTCTCTGTATATTTTAGAAATGAGGCTTTTATCAGAGAAACTGGTTGGAAAAATTCCTTCTCAATTTTCTGCTTCCTTCCTAATCTTGGTTTCATTGGCTTTGTTTGTACAAAAACATTTCAATTTAATGTAAAATGAAATTATCCAATTTGCATTTTGTAACACTCTCTATCTCTCATTTGGTCATAAGTTCTTCCCTTCTCCATATATGTGACAGGTAAACTAATCCTTGCTCTCCCAGGTTGTTTATTGTATCAGCCTTTATAAGTAAATTGTGAACCATTTTGACCTTATTTTGGCATATTTTAAGATATTGGTCTATGCCCAGTTTCTGCCATACTATTATCTACTTTTCCCAGCAGTCTTTGTCAAATAGTGAGTTCCTATCTCAGAAGCTTGAGTCTTTGGGTTTATCAAATGGTAGATCACTGTAATCAGTGACTACTGTGTCTTGTCTTAGCCAGTACCAAGTAGTTTTGATGACTGCTGCTTTATAATACACTTTAAGATCTGGTATGGCTAGACCACCTTACCTAGCATTTCTTTTTATTAATTCCATTGATATTCTGGAACTTTTGTTCTTTGAGATGCATTTGGTTATTATTTTTTTCTAGCTCTATAAAATATTTTTGGTTGTTTAATTGGTATGATACTAAGTAAATTAATTTAGGTAAAATTGTTGTTTTTATTATATTAGCTTGGCCTAACCATGAGCAACTGATGTTTTTCCATTTACTTAGATCTGACTTTATTTGTGTGGAAAATGTTTTATAATTGTGTTCATATAGTTCCTGGGTTTGTTTTGGCACATAGACTCCCAAATATTTTATAATGTCTGCAATAAGTTTAAATGGAATTTCTCTGTCTTTTGCTGTTGGGCTCCGTTAGTAATATACAGGAATGCCAAGGATATATGTGCATTTATTTTATATCCTGCAAGTTTGCTAAAGTTATTTATTATTTCAAGTAGTTTTTTTACTTGATTCTCTAGGATTCTCTAAGTATATCATCCTATCACCTACAAAGAGTGAAACTTAGTTTCTGCTTTCCCTATTGTAATTCCTTTAATTTCTTTTTCTTCTCTTATTGGTAAAGCTAACATTTCTAGTACCAAATCAAATAACAGTGATTATAATGGGCATCCTTGTTTCACCGCTCATCTTATTGGAAATGCATCTAGCTTATCCCCATTACATAGATGCTCTGCCTAAAATAATCAGCAAGCTTTATATGTAATGGGGATAAGCTAGATGCATTTCCAATAAGATGAGCTAATATTTTATTTAAAATATTTGCATCTATTTTCATTAAGGAAATTGGTCTATATATTCTTTCTCTATTTTGACTCTTTCTGGTTTAGGTATCGGTACCTTATTTGTGTCATAAAAAGAATTTGTTAGGACTACTTCTTTGCTTATTTTCCCAAATAGTCTATAAGGCATGAGAATTAATTGTGCTTTTAATATTTGATAGAATTCACTTGTAAATCCATCTGGCCTGGGATATTTTTCCCAGGGAGTTCATTGATGGCTTGTTCAATTATTATTTTTTCTTCAGAGATGGGGTTATTTAAATATTTTACTTCTTCTTCTGTTAATCTGGGCAATTTGCATGTTTGTAAATTTTCATCCATTTCCCTAATACTGTCAAATTTATGGGCATAAAATTAGGTAAAATAAGTCCTAATTATTGTTTTAATTTTCTTTTCATTGGAAGTGAATTCACTCTTTTCATTTCTGATAAAGGTGATTTGGTTTTTGTCCTTCTTTTTTAAATAAAATTAACCAAAGTTTATCAATTTTATTGTTTTTTTTCATAAAACCATCTCTTAGTATTATTTATTATTTCAATACTTCTCTCAATTTCAATTTTATTAATCTCTCCTTTGGTTTTCAGTATTTCTAATTTGGTGTTCAATTGGGTATTTTCAATTTGTTCTTTTTCTAGGTTTTTTAGTTTCATGCCCAATTCATTGATGTCTTCTTTGTCTGTTTAATTCATGTAAGCATTCAAAGACATAAAACTTCCCCTAAGAACCGCTTTCATTGCATCCCATAAGTTTTGGTATATTGTCACAGTATTTTCATTCTCTTGAATGAAGTTATTCATTGTTTTTATGATTTGTTGTTTGAACCACTCATTCTTTAGGATTATATTACTTATTTTCCAATTAATTTGAATCTATCTTTCATTGGCCCTTTATTATATAAAATTTTTATTGCATCATTATCTGAAAAGGATACATTGACTATTTCTGTCTTTCTGCACTGGATTGTGAGGTTTTTATGCCCTCTTGGTCAATTTTTGTGTATGTGCTATGTATTGCTGAGAAAAAAGATCTTCCTTACTATCCCTATTCAGTTTTCTCCAGAGGTCTATTATATGTATCTTTGCTAAAATTCTATTCACCTCCTTAAACTCTTTCTTGTTCATTTTGAGGTTAGATATATTAAGTACAGAGAGGCAGAGGTTGAGGTCTCACACTAGTATAGTTTTGCTGTCTATCCATTCCTGTAACTCCTTTAACTTCTCCTCCAAGAAGTTGGATGCTATACTATTTGGCACATATATGTTTGGTAATGCTATTACTTCATGTCTATGGTGCCTTTTAGCAGGACATAGTTTCCTTATTTATCTCTTTTAATTAGATTTATCTTTACTTTTGCTTTGAGGTTAGGATTGCTACCTCTACTTTTTTTTTTACTTCAGCTGAAGCATAATACATTCTATTCCAACCTTTTACCTTCAACCTGTGTGTATCCCCCTGCTTCAAATGTGTTTCTTTTAAATAATATATTGTAAGATTATGGTTTTTAATCCATTCTTCTATTCACCTCCATTTTATGGGAGAATTCAACCCATTCACATTCACAGTTATGATTACTCTCTGTCTCTTTCTCTCCACCTTGTTTCCCACCCATTTATGCTCTACTTTCCCTTCTCCCTTCCCCTCCTCAAAATAGTTTTGCTTTTGACCATGGCCTCCCTCAATCTTCCCTCCCTTCTATCAGTCCCCTTCCATTTTCTTTCCCTTTTCCCTTACTACTTCCCTTCTTTCTACCTACCTCCTTTTCTTTCCCCTTTACCCTCCTATTGCCTGTAGGGATCGTAAATTTCTATACTTAATAGAGTATGTTATTCCGTCCTTGAATGAAATCTGATGAGTAAAGCTGAAACAATGTTCATCTCCCTCCCTTTTCCCCTCTCCTATTATGTTTTTATGCTTTTTCATATGATTTACCCTTTTCTGCCTCCTTTTTTCCTCTTCTCTCATTCTAATCCCTTTACATCCCTTAGTTAGGTATTTTACCATCACATCAGCTAATTTATACCCCCACCCTCTCTCTATGTATATCCCTTTTAAATTTCGTAATAAATATGTAATTCTCAACATTAACAAGTATCATCCTCCCATTTAGGACCACAAACAGCTTGACCTTATTGAATAACAAGGTTTTTTTTTTTTCCCTATTTCTTTTCCTGTTTACTTTTTTATGCCTCTCTTGCATCTTGTATTTGAAAATCAAATTTTCTATTAAGCTCTGGACTTTTCATCAGGAAGGTTCAGAAAACCCTTATTACCCATCTCCTTGCCTGAAAGATTATGCTCAGTTTTGCTGCATAGTTGATCCTTGGTTGTAGTCCAAATTATTTGCCTTATAGAATATCATATTCCAATCCCTCTGCTCTTTTAATGTCAAAGCTGCAAGATCCTGTGTGACCTTGACTGTAGTTCCTCAATATTTGAACTGTTGCAGTTTTTTTTTGGCTGCTTGTAGTATTTTCTCCTTGACCTGATAACTCTCGAATTTGGCTGCAATATTCCTTAGTGTCTTCAATTTGAGATCTCTTTCAGGAGGTAATTGGTAGATTCTTTTGATGACTGTTTTGCCCTCTGGTTTTAGGACCTTGAGGTAGTTTTTCATGATGATTTCTGGGAAGATACTTGCCAGGCTCTTTTTTCATCATGGCTTTCCAATAGATCAATAATTCTTATGTTATCTCTCCTGGATGTAGTTTCCAGTCAGTTGTTTTTCCACTGAGATATTTTACATTTTCTTCTATTTTTTCATTCTTTATATTTTGACTGATTCTTGATGCCTCATAGAGTCATTAGATTCTACTTGCCCAATTCTAGTTTTCAATTAATTATTTTTTTCAGTTAGATTTTGTACCTCCTTATCCATTTGGCCAATTTTACCTTTTAAGAGTTGTTCTCTTCAGTGATTTTTTTCATTTTATCAATTGTATTTTTAAAAGGATTGGTCAACTTTTCTTCTACGTCTCTAATTTTGCTTTTAAATTCCTTCTTCTGCTCTTCTAAGAATTCTTTTTGGGCTTGAGACCAGTTCATATTACCTTTTGATGTTTCAGATGTGAGTATAGTGTCAATGCTGTTCTCTTCTGAATTCATATTTTGATCTTCCCTGTCCCCATAGTAAGATTTTATAGTTTTTACTTTTCTAGTTTGCTTCTCATTCATGGAGGTTGCCTTTTTCCTGGCTTTAAAAGTGGATCTCTGCTTCTGAGGCACAGGGGGCTCTGTCCCATGCCTCTTGTGGTGGAAGCTATGGTCCTGGTTACTGGCTTTGTGTGCTATAGTCACTTGTTCTGTCAGGTAGAAGCTATATAATGCTGCAGCTCAGTTGGTGCTGAGCTGGAGTTGGCTGTTGTGTGTTGAGGCTAGGTATTTTTGAGTTTCCCTGGGTTACATAGAAGCTTGCAGTATGAGGTATGGTAGAGGTGGGGGGGGGGGATGGTCTGGCCTCAGGATGTCATCTCCTCCCCTAGGGCTGGATAGGCTCAGCCACTGGTAGACACCCATGCTGGTGTCTGCCTTTTCCCCTGACTGTGCAGAAGTATTCCTGGGGTTCTAGTATTAGTGATTGCCAACTCCACCTTCCTGGGGCTCAGGATCCCCTGGTGGTCTGCTGAGGTGGGGGTTGCTGGAACATTTCCAGTCCTGCACTTGACCCCTGTAGCCAGAGCAGGAGGGATTTTTCCCTAGCCTCACAAGCTAAAAGACTGCTGTACTTCTAGATTCCATTTTTACATGATTTTTCCTGGGGCAATGTTATATAGGTTTTTCAAGGTAAACAAGGAGTGGGGGTAAGAGCACCTATGGTTTACTCTGCCATCACGGCTCCAAGAAATTCAAGTCGATGACCTTCATACATTTAGTCTGTGGACTGATATCCCCAGATGTAGTTGCTGCCACTGCCAAAGGCCTTGTGCTTCTTTCTTACCCAGTTCTGAAAGATCTTGGCCTACACTGAGAGGTTTGGGAATCACTATTGCTGATGGTGATTGAGTTTACTGGGGCCTGCTCCCACTCCATGATGGGTGAGTCTACACTGGTACAGCCCAGCACTCTGCAATCTCTCAGGTGGGCACAGTAAATCTTTTCCATCAACATTCCAGACATGTCCTGGGCTGGAAATCCACCACACTCTGTCTCCCAGTAGATTCTGCCTCAAAATTTGTTCAAATTCACTTCCTAGAGGTACCAAAAGGAATTTATGGGAGAGCTCTGGTGAGTCACTCCTTTCACTCTGCCATCTTGGCTCTGCCCTATATTCCTTCATTTTCGATGGTCACTTTTGCTAAGATTTAGTTTCCTCACATATTTTTTAATTAAATTTATTTTTTTTCTTTCACTTTGTGTGAGATCATGATTGTTATTACTATTTTTTAACATTAGCTCAAATATAATAAATTCTGTTCTAGCTTCTTATTTCAACTATTCCCTTTTGTTTTATGGGTGAGTTCATCCCATTCAAATCTGCATTTATGATTACTGTGTATTTCCCTCCATCTTATTTTCCCTATTATTTTTTCCTTTTTTCTGTCTAATTATCTTTTCTATCCTTCAAAAGACATTTTTGGGGGGGCAGAGCCAAGATAGTGGCTGGAAAACAGGGACTCCTTTAAGCTCTACCTGAAATCCCTCCAAACACCTGTAAAAATGGCTCTGAGAAAATTCTAGAGCTACAGAACCCATGAGATAACAGAGGGAAACCAGTCTCCAGCCCAAGAAGGCCTGGAGCATTGCTGCGAAGGGTCTATTACACTGTGCTGCAAGCGGAGCACAGCCCAGCATGAGCTGTACCAGAATAGAGCATACTGGGAGTCAGGCAGAGCAGGCCTTAGGCCCCTGAATCACTGTGCTGTGGCAGTTACCAGACTTCTCAACCCACAAACGTCAAAGACAATGGAAAATGTTCATGGGAAAACTACTGGATCTAGGTGAGAGAAGTGTGCAGTCTGGCTCCAGTCCTGGGGGCAGCAGGGGTGACATGGCAGCAGCAGCAGGAGAAAGCTCTGATGGCTGCTTCCAGAGCTCCAGCAGAGGCTGCTTCCAGAGTCCCTGGCCCACACGGTGGGAGGAATCAAGTGGCAGAACAGAGTGGAAGTGTAGGGAACACTTTGCTGGTGCAGAGGCAGGGTTTTCTTGTTTTGTCCTGCTTGGATCTGGGTCATGGTCCTGGTTGGCAGTTCTTGGGGGACGAGGAGCACTGGTGTGGCACAGTTTGCTTTCGGTGACTGTGGAGTAGAAGTAGTTCTGAAAACAACAATGCAAGGCTGCTAAAGCTTGAGACAAAGTACTCTCTACTCTAAAAGCTATCATACCCTGACAAAAACCTCAAGGGTCAAGTAGGTGGTAGGGAACATGAACAGGCAGCACAAAAGGACTCAGACTATAGATTCTTTTTTTGGTGACAAAGAAAATCAAAACATACAGCCAGAGGAACTCAACAAAGTCAAAGAACCTATATCAAAAGCCTCCAAGAAAAATATGAATTGGACTCAGGCCATGGAAGTGCTCAAAAAGGATGTGGAAAATCAAGTAAGAAAGGTAGAGGAAAAATTGGGAAGACAAATGAGAGTGATGTAAGAAAATCATGAAAAACAAGTCAATGACTTGCTAAAGGAGACCCCAAAAATACTGAAGAAAATAACACCTTAAAAATACACTAACTCAAATGGCAAAAAGAGCTCCAAAAAGCCAATGAGGAGAAGAATGCCTTAAAAGGCAGAATTAGCCAAATGGAAAAGGAGTTCCAAAAAACCCCTGAAGAAAATACCACCTTAAAACTTAGACTGTAGCAAGTGGAAGCTACTGACTTTATGAGAAATCAAGAAATTATAAAACAGAAAAGAATGAAAAAGCAGAAGACAATATGACATATCTCATTGGAAAAACTGCTGACCTGGAGAATAGATCCAAGAGAGATAGTTTAAAAATTGTTGGCCTGCCTGAAAGCCATGATCAAAAAAAGAGTCTAGATGTCATCTTTCAAGAAATTATCAATGAAAACTGCCCTGATATTATAGAAACAGAGGACAAAATAGAAATTGAGAGAATCCACCTATTGCCTCTTGAAAAAAGATCCCCAAAGACTTTGCTGATCTCAGCAATACTAGGTACAAAGACAACTCCAAAGGACTCACAATGGAGAATGCTACCTACATTCAAAGAAAGAAGTATGAAGTATGAATGCAGATTGATGCATACTTCATGCTAGCCTTCCCCCCCCCCCTTTTTTTCTTTTTTTCTCTTTTGTTTTTGTTTTTGGGTTGTTTTTTTCTTGGTCCTGTTTCTTCTTTCTCATGATTCATTTCATTGGTTATAATTCTTCTCTATAACTTGACCAGTATGTAAATTAATTCAATGTAAAGTTATACATGGAAGTTATATGGGATTCCATGCTGTCTTGGGGAGGGAGGGGGGAAGGGAGGGAAGAAAATCTGGAACTCAAAATTGTGTAGAACTGAGTGTTGTAAACTAAAAATAAAAAAATAAGCAAAAAAGAAAAAAAGATCCCCAAAAGAAAACTCCTAGTAATGTTGTCATCAAATTCCAGAGTTCTCAGGTTAAGGAGAAAATATTGCAAGCAGCTAGAAAGAAAGAGTTTGAGTATTGTGGAAACACAATCAGGATAATACAAGATCTAGCTGCTTCTACACTAAAGGATTGAAGGGCTTGGAATATGATATCCCAGAGCTAGGATTAAAACCAAGAATCACCTATCCAGCAAAACTGAGTATAATATGGATTTTCAATAAAATAGAGGACTTTCAAGCTTTCTCGATAAAAAAGACCAGAGCTGAATAGAAAATTTATTTTCAAATACAAGAATCAAGAGAAGCATGAAAAGTTAACAAGACAGAGAAATCATCAAGGACTTACTAAAGTTGAACTGTTTTGTTTACATTCCTACATGGAAAGATGATATTTCTAATTTGTGACACCTTTCTCAGTATGAAGGTAGTTGAATGGAATATGCATACATATAGACAGAGGGCACAGGGTGAGTGGAATATTTGGGGATGATATCTAAATGATAAAATAAATTTAAGGGATAAGAGAGTAATATATTGGGAGAAGGAGAAAGGGAGAGATAGAATGGGGTAAATTATCTTACATAAAAGTGGCAAGAAAAAGCAGTTCTATTGGAAGGGAAGAGGGGGCAGGTGAAAGGGAATGAGTGAATCTTATTCTCATCAGATTTGACTTAAGGAGGGAATAACATACACACTCAATTAGGGATCTTGCCCCACAGGAAAGTAGGGGGAAGGGGATTAGAGAAGAGGGATAATAGAAGGGAGGGCAGATCTGGGGAGAGGGTAATCAAAAGCAAACACTTTTGGAAAGGGACAGGGTCAAGGGAGAAAATTGAATAAACAGGGACAGGATAGGGAGAAGGGAAATACAGTTAGTCTTTCACAACATGACTACTATGGAAGTGTTTTGCTTAATGATACATGTGTGGCCTATGTTGAATTGTTTGCCTTCTCAAGGAGGGTGGGTGGGGCAGGAAGAAGGGAGAGAATTTGCAACTCAAAGTTATAAAAACAAATGCTCAAAGACAGTTTCACTTCTGATCACTGCTTTGTCTTCTACTATCCACACTTCCTTCTATCAACACACCCCTTTCTCTCATCCCCTTTCCCTCCTACTTCCCTGTAAAATAAGACAGATTTCTATATCCAAATGAGTGTATGGGAATACCTCTTTGAAGCAAGTCCAATGACAGTAAGGTTCAAGAATTGCCTGCTACCCCACTTCCACTTCCTCTTTCACTGTAAAAATTCTTTATTGTTTCCTTCTTTTATGTGAGATAATTTCCCCTGTTTTTCCGCTCCCTTCCTAATTCTCCTAGCACGTCTTTCTCACCTGATTATTTTTGTTAAATCATTTCCTCATAGTCAACTCACAACTTTGTCCTTTATGTATACTTCTTCTAAATATCCTAATAGTGATAAAGTATTCAGGAATTACAAGTATCATCTTCCCAAATAGGTATCTAAACATTTTAATTTGATTGAGACTTTTATGATTTCTCTTTCATGTTTGCCTTTTAATTCTTCTCTTGAATTTTGTATTTGAAAGTCAAATTTTCAATCAGCTCTGGTCTTTTCATCAGAAATCCTTGAAAGTCTTCTATGTTATTTAATGTCTGTCCTGGACACACACACACACACACACACACACACACACACACACACATGTACACATATACACACACAGGCACACACAAATTTCTCACTGTCCTCCCCACTCAAGAATTATATTCAGTTTTTCTAGTTATGTTTTTCTCTGTTGTAATCCTAACTCCTTTGCCTTTTGGTATATCATATTCTAAAGCCTCCAGTCCTTTAATGTGAAAGATGCTGAATCTTGTGTGATCTCAACTGTGCCTTCACAATATTTGAATTGTATCTTTCTGACTGCTTTTAATATTTTCTCCTTGACTTGAGAGCTTTGAGATTTTGCTATAAAATTCCTCATAAGAACTCCTTAAAAGAAGCGTTAGCTAAATGTACAAAGAAGTATGAAAATTCTCTGGGGAAAAAAGAACTCTTTAAAAAGATAATTTGCCAAATGTAAAAAGGGGGTATAAAAACTCACTGAACAAAATAATTCTTGAAAAATTAGAAATGGGTAAATTGAAGCTAGTAACTCCGTAAGATATCAAGAAGCAATAAAATAAAGCCAAAGGAATGAAAAAAATAGGAGAAAATGTTGAATATCTCATAGAAAAATATCTGTCAAAATAGATTGAGGAGAGATAATTTTAAAATTATTGAACTACATAAAAACTCTGATCAAAGAAAGAGCCTAGAAATCAATTTTCTGGATATTACTAAGGAAAACTGTCCTACACTGTCCAAGAACTAGAGTGTAGAAGAGAAATTGAAAGTTGTTAACTGAACAGCTGAATGGCGGCCTTTACCTTGTCATCTTCTCTGTTATTCCTACTGATTGTTCTGGGCCAGCCCAACTAACACTATTCCACTGAATTAGGCTAGACATACAAATATAAAGAGACACTCAGGAGTAATACAAAATTCAATTAAAAAGTTACTTAATTGGAAGATTTTAAATGGATGACATCACCTTTTCAAGCAGATTCTGATCTTCTCATTTCCAGTTAGTATCAGATTCCACCTAAAGAAAGGTACTGAGAGGCAGTGTAGCCTGAGGGGCACCAACTCCTCATAGAATGTGTTTTTATGCCTCAGGTGACTAAGAAGCCATAGTAATGTTTTGCAAAAAGTCTATTTCCATTGACATATCAAGTCCTCAGTCATTTGAAAAGAAATCATCTTAGCATTTAGAAAACAGATAGCACTTCTACCATAGTTGTTGACCTCAGACCTATCATTCCAGGGTATCATTCTCTTCTTCCTTCCTTTCCATTTTATTTTATGCAATCCCTATGCTACCATTGACACCTTTCACTTTACTTAAAACCATTTCTTTTCACAATGTTTCTATTTTACTTCATTCCTACAATGATTTGCTTCTCAAAATGTCTTTTAGAAACTTCTTCCACTGACATTAATAAACACTCCTACTTTGATGTTCACTTCCTCCATCTATACACCACCAAATTGACAATAAAAATGTAATACATATTAGTATTTTAAGGTTTACATTGCATTTTATATTATTCATCTTAATGTTTAATCTTAACAACATTACTTTGGTAATTGTGACAGTTATTATTCTTTTTTTTTTGAGAAAACTGAAACTAAAAGTTTTTTTTCTTTTTTTAAATTAATGTCCACATGCTTATTTAAGGCACTTGTTTGGGTAGGATTTGAGACTTTACTTCAAGTCTTTCACCTTTCTCAAACTGTATAGTATATAACTTATGTACTTTCTCTCCTCTTCTCAACATCTGCCTTCATACCTAGGGTCTTTAATGCACCTATTGATGACCTATCAAACATCATGCCCTTCCCCTGAAATATGCATCTAAAGCATCCTTCTTGCTCACCAGTCTTCTCTCTATCCATATCTTCAATGTTTCCCTCCTATCTATGCTAGACTTTTATGTAACCTAGTAGTACAAACTTAAGAAAAGAAAAGTTATCCCAGATGGGAAAGGATAAAGATCCATAGGAAGGCATGGACCAAAGCTCTGAATCTCTTTCTTGATTTTTCCCTACCTGAAGTGTCTCCCTTCTGGAAATATCTCTCTCTATCCCTGGGATTACTGTGGGTGAAGGATTGCTTAACAACATACTATTTTCATTTGTGCTGCCACTGCACTGGTAGATGGGCTGCCCTTCTTTTTAGGCAGCTGTGGTGGAAAGAATCATTGACCTTTCCCCAGAGAAGTAAGTCTCTATTATCCAGAGGTCCTAGAACCAAAAACTTTCTTTTCATTCCATCTCCCATGAGTTCATTCATCAATAATCCAACTTCCTATGTCTTCTCACTTCTTATGTCTCATAAACCCTCTCCCTTCCAACTTTCATAGTGGTGAGTGTTGTCTAAAATTGTCCAATATGCATTAAAAGCCACTGAGGCAGAGCTCCAAGCTAATAGTGCTTTATTAAAGGGTTCATGGCCACCTCCAATGAAGTGGACCACGTATCTTGCTCAAAATCTGAGATGCCCCCTTCCTCTAGGGCATTACTTTTATGGTGCTTAATACCTAGAAAATACAGATGAAGCAAACTAAAAATACAGAATCTCATTAGTTGATATACCTTGCCCTCCAGGAGAGTCTACATGAAATAAATATTCCTATTGGTTGACAAATGAGTTCATGAGCAGACCTTGAGACCTCTCTTGACCTTTCACGAGGTCATACCAAGCTGATGAACAGACCCGTAGGCTGGTGGAAAGGCAATTGACAGACTGGCAAACAGAGTAAATTATTGGCCAAATGCTCATGGATATCTTCTCATATTAGGCAATAGTAGGATGATGAGGGACAAAGGGGCAACACAAATAGCTGGGGACCTTTCATGTCATTGAGTAACCTCCTCCATTCAGTGCTTGGTCACCATAACAAGGAAAAACATGTGTAGGGTTTCTCTAGTTAGCTTTCTATGATTAAGCAAGTGAATTTACACTCTGCAGTTTATAGATTTGAGGCCAAACACCAAACTTTATAATTACTATCCCAATGAAATCATGTCATACTGATTAATACTGATCAGAATAAAATACAAGTCTAATTAATCATCTATCACAGCTGTAGGTTGATACGGTAGCAAATAGGATCTAGACTATCTGTGCTCATTTGTCTCCATACAATTATTCCCCTCTGTTGCTACCACATTCTCTCTCCAGCCTGTCAAGTTCATAGTCAGATGGAGGGTTACGAGGCACAAAGTATGGTACAGCAGTTAGTGGTTAATAGTGCACTGGAAATACTTTGCCTCTCCGTCAACAAAAAGCTAATGCCTGAGAAAGAGTCCTGGCAACCCTCCCTAGTCCTGCTTCTGATTTTGATCCACAGGTTACATGTAGTTTGGTAAAAATCTCTGTGGGTGGAAGATGAGGAATAGAATGGGAAACACCATTCTGAGAGACCAAGCATGCATTATTATTGCTAGAAATATCATAGCATTTAGACCTGGAAGGGAACTTAGAGAATATATTTTAGAACACATTTTAACATATTTTGACCCATTTCCTAGGTGAGAAGACTGTTGTCTATACAGGCAAAAAAGCTTGTTCTACATGTGTAACCTTGAGAGACTTTCTTTCTATTAATAGGCACAGAAAAGTTGCTTGATTAATACCAATTGGTCTGTAAAGAACAAAAAAATAAATATATAACAAATACTAGAGACAACATAGAAACACAGATTTTCTGAAACTACATTCACAGTTCTTTCCATTCTGGGGGAAAATATTTAGTGGAAAGGGTAATAGATGTTAGATGGGACCAGAAGGAATCCAGAAATGCCATGAGGCAAAAATAACAAGAGAGACAAATCCAGGCTTGGGGAGAGTCATGAAAATGAAATCAGGGAATGGGATATCTTGGTGAGAAAGAGACAGGAGGTTAGTGTCACTAGAAAGAAAAGTCAGAGGACCTGGATTTAAATACTACTTCTGACAATATCTGTTTGACTTTGAGCAAGTCATTGAAACTTTATACATCTTAGTTTTATATACTGTAAAATGAGAAAATTCAAAAAATAAGCACAAATCTCAACAGTTATTTATTTATACCATGTTCCTTTAGCCACTGGCTTGAGTTCTTCTGGATCATTACTCATCTTTCCTTTTGTTCTGCCAAAGTTGATAACTAAGGTAAATATATTTAACTACAATCATCCTCATTTTATAGGATAGAAGACTTAGGCTTCAAAAGGCATTTGACTTGTCCAGAGCTGCACAAAAAACACAGTAACAGGGGCCAGAACATAGATCCAGCCCTTTGAGTATCACCTCTTATCCCTCCCACCACTTTAACTCCTTAACTTCAGATGTTTTGAAAACTCATCCTGTATACTTCTATACCCAAACTGTAAACATAAAACATGAGGGAAATTCTAAAATTTAATCATATCTCCTGTGATTGATTTTGACTATGTTAAAAGGTGGGGGGTGTCTAAATAAGCATATTTAAATCATAAGCTTTAGCTTTTAGAGACTTTGTACTTCTTTACTAAAAAGGTCACCAAAAATGAGCTGCATACGCAAATATACTTGGTCACTGGAGTGCAGGGTTCTTGACACTAATGAACTACAGTGACACTGTTCGTATATTTCACGTGTCAGTACGTATCTTGTTGTCAGAAAGCGAATGACTGTGACTAGGAATAATTTGTATTTCCATTTAGCATCATGCAGTGGTGACTTAAGACCTCTCTGAATTTTCTTACTTATTCAAAGCAGTCTGCCACAGAGGGATAAAGAAGATGTGCTTCAGAATATCATTTGATGTTTAATGAAAATTATTAGATAGGTCACGCTAAATCTTATGATCCTTCAGACAGTCGAGTGCTGTCTACAACATATTTGCTGTCCCTTTGGCAGAGACGGCAAGGACTTTGTCCATGGGGCACTTCAAGAAGAGGCTAGTGAAGAGTTTTTGCTACAAATATTCTTCCCAGAGGAAATTACTTATTTCCTTGAACATCTTTTTTGAAATTTATTTTATGTATCCCTCCTCCTATGATCCCTCATTTTTCTCTCTCTCTCTCCAAAAAAGTAAGCTTTTGCATAAAGCATCTTTAAAATGAACTACGTTTTCAAACCTGTGTATTGTCAGAATTCAGGAATTCTTGGATAATTAACAAATGTTCTAGTACTAGTCATATCACAACTGGACTTCTGTGTCTCATCAGTGGTTTTACAACTAGAATTAGATATGACAAATCTGACAACGTTCAGGGGACAGAGATGATTGGAGTGTAAGACCTTTAAGAAGAGGTTAAAGCAGCCAACAGCATTTGTCCTGAGGAAGGAAGAAGGGACAAGCTGTGCTCTAATAAGGATATGTGTGTGTATGTGTGTGTGTGAGCGCGCACGTATGCATATATCTATGTATGTGTGTATGTATATGTGTATGTATGTGTCTATGTGTGTATGTATGTATATATATATATATAGGTATATAGTTAATATTTAGAGAATCACTCAGTAACTCTTCACTTCCACAGTATAGAAATAATATGACTTCTTGTTCTTTTTCTTGATTACCTTTTCATGCTTCTCTTGATTCTTGTGTTTGAAAGTCAAATTTTCTATTCAGCTCTGGTCTTTTCACTTAGAAAGCTTGAAAGTCCTCTATTTTATTGAAGGTCCATATTTTGCCTTGGAGAAATAATATGACTTCAAATCACAAAGCAAATAGTTTTGGTTATATTTAAGGAAGAAATTTTGGTATTTCCTTTAGGTTTCTTCCATACTGTCCATTCCATCCACCTATGGAGGCCTATAGGTGCAATCAACAGGGACAGAAGTATATGAAATATACTTATTCTAAAATGAAGGAATTCTATACTTCTTAACTCTTCAACTTGTTTTGTTGTCTTAAATGATACTGACTGAGTGATCTTCTTCCCTTACTATAAGCATCTTCCTCAAATTAGTCTCTCATCTACTGGTTTCTCCATCCTGGTCATCTTGTCATAAGCTTCATGTCCTTTCTGCTTCCCCCACAACTTCTTTCTATTCAGATCAGCTTCTCCCCAACACCATTGTCATTAAATATTTCCTAAACTATGCTTCTCTCTTCAGAAATGCATTTTTCCATTCCCTAAATGTTCTTATATCCTCAGTCTTTTCCTCCTAATGCTCCTTCTGCCACCTTACTTTAAAAGAAATGTTTCTTTCCTCTAGAATAACATATCCCTTTGAGTCTTTTCGTTTGAGACTGCTTCTTCCACTCCCAGTCTTACCAGGCTAAGAGGAGAGACACAGATAGAGGTTGGACTGGTATATTCCTTGCTACTCCATATCCCTCCCAAACTTTCCTCCACTTCCATATCTCAACAAAATTTTCTGTTTTGTAGTCAGAAAAATTTATTTATACAGACACTTTTTCATCCTTGTTTTTTCTAAAACTTTCTAGGTTATTTAAGGCAACTTCTCTATATTCTATTGCTTTCCATCATCTTTGGGGACTTTTATAATCATGTCGATAATTTCTATAAGCTGTCTATCCAGCTTTCAATTTCATAAACGTTCATAGCCTCTTAGCCATATGTGGACTTCATCATCTGCATAACCACAAAGATTATGAACTTTGAAATTCCACTATCTAGTCATTATCCACTATTAGGTTCTTGTCTATTCACCCATTCTTGGTTTAATTCACAAATCTTTGGAATAGGGCAGGAACAATACTTCATACTATATCATTTGCTCCTAAATAGTAAAGTAAGTCTTAGAAAACAATGAATAAAACACAAATTGAGGAGGTTATCAATTAAAATAAATGGTGTAGGACTCCTCTTAATTCACAAGCAACTTATTCAAAAAAAGGAAGCTAAATTTCCATAAATCTTCAAAATTGACATAATTTGGAATGCAGAAAATATGGTATTGTTTCAATTGAGAAATAGTCTCCCAAATCTTCCTACAGTCTACTGGGGATCTGTGGCAAGACAGGAAGGAGTATGTGATCAGGCAAACAGAAGGGGAAAATACAGTTTGAATCCTATCCTTCTAAGTAATAGTCAATCATGGAACTTGTCTCCAACATTATCACTCTTATATTTCACCCACTGTAGCTGAAAATCCTACCAAACTATAGCTCTCACTGTAGTGCAGACTGTTGTACTCAATGTGACAGCAAATTCAACAGGGGAAAACTCAAGAGTGGCACCCAGATTGGAAAATATTCATTTATTTCTCAATTCTAAATAAGGGCAATACCAAATTATGCTCAAATTACTGAAAGTTGTGCTTTTTGATCACACCAGAATAGTTAAGCTTAAGAGTCTGCAAACTAATCTTCATCATTTAGTGAACCAAAAATTGCCAGAATAGGTGGCTTTGGAAGAGGCAGAGGAACTAAAGGCCAAACTGCCAAAACTTGCTGTATTATGGAGAAAGCAAGGGAGTCCTGGGGGTGGGGGTGGGGATGGGAACAAACAAACATAAAATAAAGTACTTCTGCTTCATTGACTACACTAAATATATTGATTTTGTGAATTACAACAATATAGGGGAATTGACAAAAGAGATGGGAGTAGCAGATCATCTTATTTATCTGTCAAGGAGCTAAAATGTGAAAAAAAGAAGAAGAAGAAGAAAGAGTTAGGATCCAACATGGAACTGATTGATTTAAGATTGGAAAAGGAGTAAGGTAAGGCTGTATATTGTCACCTTGTACATCATGTGAAATGCAAGGCTGGATGAATGAAAAGCCAGAATTAAGGTTGCCATGAGAAAGGTCAACAATCTCAGATATGCATATGATAGCACTCCAGTGCAAGAAAGTTAAAAAGCAAGTACCTTCTGGATGAGGGTGAAAGAAGAGAGTGTAAAAGCTGACTTGAAGTTTAACATTAAAAAAAGCTAAGATTTTTGCAACTGGTCCCATCAACGCCTGGCAAATAGAGGGAAAAGAAATGGAAGCAGGGTCAAATTTTATGTACTCTTGGGCTCAAAGATCACTGCAGATGGTGACAGCAGCTATGAAATTAAGACACATAGTTGAAGCTATGTTTTTTCTAATAGCCACATATGGCTGTGAGAGTTGGACTATAAGGAAAGCTGAGCACTACAAAAGTGATGTATTTTTTAAAATATGTAAATGTATGTAAAGGAAAAACAAAACACATCAAGAAAATTATATATATATACGTATATAGATACATACATACATACATATTAATACTGTGTAAATACATACTATATATATTTATAGTATATAAATACACACATAAATACGTATATATGTATACACATGCATACATCCAGCTATCTCTTGAGCTATCTTGCCACTGTTCATCCTTTATTCTGTTTCTTTAGCTTTCATCATTCACTTCTATAAGATTTTTAGCTACACTTTTCTTTCTCCCTCATCCCTCCCTTTTTAAAGATGGCAAGCAATCTGATATAGGCTATATATATATATATATATATATGCATATTAAACATATTTCCATATTACTCATATTGTGAAAGAAGAATCAGAACAAAAGAGAAAAACCATGAGAAAGAAAAATAACAATAAAAGGGAAAATAGTATGATTTGATGTGCATTCAGACTCAAATATTCTTTCTCTGGATGTGGATAGCATTTTCCATCATGAATCTTTTGGAAATGCCTTGGATCATTGCATTGCTGCAAAGAGCCAATTCTATCAAAGTTTATAACCAAAAAATGTTTCTTTTACTGTGTACAAGGTTCTTTGGTTCTGCTCACTTCACTCAGCATCAGTTCATGTAAGTCTTTTCAAGTTTTTCTGAAGTCTTCCTGCTCATCATTTCTTAAAAAACAATAGTATTCTGTTACATTAATATACCACAGCTTTCTCAGCCATTGACCAATTGATAGACATCCTCAGAATTTCCAATTCTTTGCCACTACAAAAAGATCTTCTATAAACATTTTTGTACATGTGGGTCTTTTACCCTTTTTAACATTCTCTTTGGAATACAGACCTAGTACTGATTTTTCTGGATCAAAGGGTATGCACCTTGAGGCATAGTTCAAATTGTTCTCCAGAATAGTTGGACAGCTTGTAACTTCCACAACAACCAATGATGCATTAGTGTTCCAATTTTCCCACATCTTCTCCAACATTCATCATTTTCCTGTTTTGTCGTATTAGCCAATGTTATAGGTATGATGTGGTCCCTCAGAGTTGTTTTAATTTGCATTTCTCTCATTGATAGTGATTTAGGGCATTTTTTCATATGACTAGAGACAGCTTTATTTCCTTTATCTGAAAACTGCTTCTTTATATCCTTTGACCATTTATCAATTGGGGAATGACTTGAATTCTTATAAATTTGATTCAGTTCTCTTTATATTTTGGAAATGAGGCTTTTAGCAAAAAGACTGGCACTAATTTTTTTTTTTCTCAGCTTTCCTTCTACTCTTGGTTGTATTGGCTTTATTTGTGCCAAAACAATTTATTGTAATCAAAATTATCCATTTGCATTTCATATTATTCTCTATCTCTTGTTTGTTCATAAACTCCTCTCTTCTCCATAGATCTGACAGGCAAACTATCCCTTGCTCTCCTAATTTGTTTATGTAATCACCCTTTCTGTCTAAATCATTTTGACCTTATCTTGAAATATGATATAAGATGTAGGTCTATGTCTGGTTTCTGCCATACTATTTTCCAGTTTTCCTAGCAGTTTTTGTCAAATAGTGAGGCCTTGTCCTGGAAGCTGGAGTCTTTGGGTTTATCAAATAATAGTCATTGCTATCATCATTGATTACTCTGTCTTGTGTACCTAAGCTATTGCACTTATCCACCACTCTACTTCTTAGCCAGTAGCAAATGGGTTTGATTATTGCTGCTTTATAATACAATTTTAGATCTAGTACAGCAGGATCACCTTCCTTGTATTTCTTTTCATCATTTCCCTTGATATTCTGGACCTTTTCTTCTTCCAGATGAATTTTGTTATTTTTTTCAAGCTCTATAAAATAATTTTTGGTAATTTCATTGGTATGGCATTGAACAAGTAAATTATATAGAATTGTCATTTTTGGTATGGTAGCTCTGCCTTACCATGAGAAATTGATATTTTTCCTATTATTTAGATCTGACTTTGTGTGAAAAGTGTTTTGTAATTGTGTTCATAGAGTTCCTGGATTTGTCTTGGCAGGTAAACTCCCAAATATTTTATATCATTGTGTTTTTTTACATGGAATTTCTCTTTGTATCTCTTTTTGCTGGGTTTTGTTAGTACTATATAGAAATGCTAATGGTTTATATGGGTTTATTTTATATCTTACAGTTTTGCTATAGTTGTTAATTATATCAGGTACTTTTTTAATTGACTCTCTAGGATTCTCTATGTATATCATCCTATCATCTTCAAAGATTGAAAGTGTTGTTTTCTCATTGCCTATTCTAAATCCTTCATTGCTTCATCCTGACCTTAATGGGAAAGCTTTTGATTATCCCCATTCCATATAATGCTTGCTGATAGTTTTAGGTAGATACTACTTATCATTTTAAAGAAAACTTAATTTCTTCCAATTCTCTCTAGTGTTAACATAAATGGGTGTTATACTTTTTCAAAAGCTTTTTCTGAGTCTATTGAGATAATCATATTATTTCTAGTAGTTTTGTCATTAATATGCTAATACCTCAGGTTCTGGTGTCTTACTCTCTGTGCTGGGGTGGCCTGGCCTAATAGCCTAGTTGCACCTGTTGATGCCTGGTTTTCAGTGCTGACAATTTGCCTTCTGAAATAGGGCTGGAGTCCTCACAGCTGGCCTGCTGTGCCTCCAGGCTGCTGATCAAGGAAGGAGGGGCCTTGGTTGCTGAACTGTGCTATGGCTAAAGTACTCCTTCTGGCTTGCCTGTCTATGCTGGGCTGCACTCCCCTTTCACCTAAGTGAAACAGACCTATCTTGAAGTCCTAAATGTTCTTAAGTTGGAAAATTATTTCACTCTTTTTATAGGTTCTTTTGCTCCAGAATTTGTTTCATGGGTTGATTTAAATTTTTTTTTCTGAGGTAAACTGGGGAGAGCTCAGGGAACTTCCTGACTTCTCTCCACCTTCTTCAGAAGTAATGCTTTTGTAGTGTGGTGTTAAGAGAAGGTGTTTGAGTCGTGTGGATGGAAAGGAGATCAAATCAACCACTGGAAGGTCAAATGTTGAAGTTGAAATATAAACATTTGGCCATATAATAAGAAAGGACTCATAGGAACAAAAACTCTGATGTTGGAAAGGATTGAAGGCAAAAGGAAAAGAAAATGGCATATGATGAGATGGATAGATAATGTCTTGGAAGAAACAAGCTCGAACTTAGGTAGATTTCAGAAGAGAGTGGGAGACAGAATAGCCTGATATGCTTGGTCAATGTGCTCACAAAAAGACAGACATTACTGGATAATCATGAAAATTTATATAATAGTATCTATCTTGTATATATGTATTTTTAAGAATACATATGCCTATATAAGAAGAATATTTTCAAAAATTTTCACTGATCGTGTATATGATTAAAAATGTAAGTGATTACTATAGGAAAATAATGAAGTTATTCACTGGTTAACAGCATGGAAGGAAGAAGACTTTGCTGCTGACAGATTCACACAGTAAAGAATAATGTTGAGTAGCACAGGCAGAAATGCATGACCTTTTTTTTTTCATTACATTGTCCCCTTTCCTGACTCAAATTCATTGTTTTGTTAACTCAGAGATGATATTGGGAATAATTAACTTTTTCTTTGCTATTTAGTATTTTTTTATTTCTCTCCAGTTGCAAGTAAAAACAATTTTTAACATTAGTTTTTAAAAAATTCCAAATTCTCTCCCTTCTTCAATCATTACAAACCCCCCCACCCTTGAGAAAAAGCAAGAAATTTAATATAGGTTATACATGTGTAGTCATGCAAAACATATCCATAATAATCATGTAGTGAAAGAAAACATAGACAAAAAAATGAAGAAAAGTAGAGTAAAAAAATATGCTTCAATCTGTATTCAAACACCATCACTTCTTTCTCTGGGGATGGAGAGCATTTTTCATCATAAGTCATTCACAGTTGTCTTGGATCATTGTACTGCTGAGAATAGCTAAGTCATTCACAGCTGATCACAGTACATTTCACTTTGTAGCAGCTCCTGCAAGTCTTTCTGTTTTTTTTTTTTTTCTGAGAGCATCCTGCTCATCATTTCTTATAGTACAACAGGATTGCATCATAATCAAACAAGGTAGCTTGTTTAGCCATTCCCCAATTGATGGGCATCCCCTCAATTTCTCATTCTTTCCCCTAAGAAAAGAGTTGCAAAAATATTTTTTTGTGTATATGGTACTCTGGCTTTTTTAAAAATCTTTTTGGGATACAGACCTAGTAGTGGTATTGCTAGGTCAAAGGGTATATATAGTTTTATAGCTTTGGGGGCATAGCTCCAAATTGCTCTACAGAATGGCATTTCCTGCACATCTCCTCTAACCTTTGTAATTTATCTTTTCTATCCAGTTAGCCAATCAAATAGTTGTGAGGTAGTACCCCACAATAGCTTGAATTTGTATTTCTTCAATCAATAGTAAGAGTATTTTTGTCATATGCCTATAGATTACTTGGATTACTTCATCTGAAAACTATTCAAAATTGAAATCATTTATCAATTGGAAAATGGCTATCATTTTTATAAATTTTATTCAGTTCTCAATATGTTTGAGAAATGAGGCCATTATCAGAAAAACTTGCTGCAAAATGTTTTTCACTTATTATTGCTAGCTGTATTTCCTTCCATCTTATCCCCTGGTATTTATTCTATTCTCTCTCTCCCTCTCTCCTTTCAACCTGTCCCTCCTAAAAAGCATTTTGCTTCTGACCACATCCTCCTCCAATCTGCCTTTCCTTCTACCACCCCCTTCTCTTATTCCCTTCCTATGTTATTGTAGAGTAAGATAGATTTCTATACCCAATTTAGTATGTAGGTTATTACATCTTTAAGCTGATTTTAATGAGAATAAAGTTTACTCACTTACCCTTACCTCTCCCCTCTTCCCCTCCACTGTAAAATATTTTTCTTTCTTCTTCAATGTGAGATAATTTACCCCATTCTACCTCTCCTTTTTTCCTTCTCCCAGTCCATTCCTCTCTCACCATTTTTAGATACCATCCCTTCATATTCAATTCATGCTTGTGCCCTTTGCCTATATATACCCCTAACTACCCTATGGTCACATGAGTTACAAATATTGTATTCCCTTGTAGGAATGTAAACAGTTTAAATTCATTAAGGCCCTTATGATTTCTCTTTGCATGTTTATCTTTTTATTCTTCTCTTGAGTCTTGTATTTGAAAATGAAATTTTCTACTCAACTCCAGTACTTTCCTCAGTAATGCATTGAATGCCTATTTTTCCCCTGAAGGATTCTGCTCAGTTTTTCTGTGTAAGTGATTCTTGGTTATAATCCTAGCTCTTTTGTCCCCAGAATACTGTACTCCAAGACTTCTGATCCTTTATTTAGAAGCTGCTAAATCTTGTGTTATGCTGACTGTAGCTCCTCCATACTTGAACTGTTTCTGGTTGCTAGCGATATTTTCTTCTTAACCTGGGAACTCAGAAATTCGGCTAAAATATTCCTGGAAGTTTTCATTTTAGGATCTCCTTCAGAATTCTTTCAATTTCTGTTTTACCCTCTGGCTCTAGAATATCAGGGCAATTTTCCTTCATAGCTTCCTGAAATATAATGAAAAAGTTATTTTTTTTGATACTGGCTTTCAGGTAGTCCAATTTTTTTTTTATATTACCACTCCTAGATTTATTTTCCCATTCAATTGTATTTTTTAATGAGATATTTCACTTCATCTTCTATTTTTCATTCTTTTAGTTCTGTTTGATTCTTTCTTGATCTCTCATAAAGTCATTAGCTCCCACTTCTTGAATTATAATTTTTAAGGAATTATTTTCTTCAGTTAGCTTTTAGACCTCCTTTTCCATTTGGCTCTTCTTCTCTTTGGCTTTTTGGTCCTCTTTTACCATTTGGCCTATTCTGTTTTTTAAGGTGTCATTTTCTTCAGTATTCTTTGTGTGTCTCCTTTACCAAGCTGTTGATTTGTTTCTCATGATTTTCTCTTTTTTTCTCTTTCTTTAAAATATATATATATTTAGTTTTAGTTTTCAACATTCGGGTGTATAAGATTTTGAGTTCTAAATTTTCTTTCCCTTCCTCCCCTCCCTCCTCCTTAAGATGACAGGCAATCTGATATTGGCTGTACATGTACAATCATAAGTATTTTTTACATATTTCCACATTAGTAATGTTGTAAAGAAGAATTAGAATGAATTGGGGGAGAAAAAAACACATTAGACAGAAGAATAAAAAAGGAGAAAGAAAATAGTATGCTTCAACCTGTATTCAGACACCATAGTTGTTTTTTTCCTCTGGATGTGGATAGCCTTTTTCATCATAAGACTTTTGAAATTTTCTCAGATCTTTGCATTGCTGAGAAGAGCTAAGTCTATCAAAGTCTATCAAAGTCATTGCACAACATAGCTATTACTGTGTGCAATATTCTCCTGGTTCTGCTCACTTCACTCAACATCAATTCATGTAAATCTTTCCAGGTTTTTCTAGTCTGCCTGTTCATCGTTTCTTATCAAATAATAGTATTCCATTACATTCATATAACACAATTTCTTCAGCCATTCCCCAACAAATGGGCATCCCTTCAATTTCCAATTTCCAATTCCTGGCCACAAAAGAATTGCTATAGATAGTTTTGTATATGCGTGTCCTTTTCACACTTTTACAGTCTTTTTAGCATACAGATCTAGAAGTGGTATCATTGAGTTAAGAAGTATGGACAGTTTTATAGTCCTTGGAGCATAGTTCCAAATTGCTCTCTAGAATGGTTAGATAGTTTACAACTCTACCACCAAAGCATTAGTGTTTCAATTTTCCCACATCTTCTCCATCATTCATCATTTTCCTGTTTTGTCATGCTAGAAAATTTGATTAGTATGAAAGGGTTGCTCAGGGTTTTTTAAACTTCAATTTCTCTCATCAATAGAGAATTAGAGCATTTTTATATGACTATAGTAGCTTTAATTTCTTCATCTAAAACTACCTGTTCATTTCCTTTGACCATTTATCAATTGAGGAATGACTTGTATTCCTATTAATTTGACTCAGTTCTCTATAAATTTTTAAAATGATGTCTTTATCAGAGACACTAACTGTAAAAATTGTTTTCCAGTTTTTTGCTTCACTTCTTGGTTGCATTGGCTTTGTTTTTACAAAAATCTTTTAAATCTAATGTAATAAAAATATCCATTTTGCATTTTATAATGTTCCCTATCCCTTGCTTGGTTGAAATTTCTTCTCTTCTCCATAGATCTGACAGGTAAAGTATTCCTTGATCTCCTAATTTGCCTTTTATGTCTCAGTCATGGGCCCATTTTGACTTTATCTTGGTGTATGGTATAATACGTTAGTCTATGCCAAGTTTCTACCATACTATTTTCCAGTTTTCTCAGCAGTTTTTGTTAAATAGTGAGTTCTTATCCCAGAAGCTGGAGTCTTTGGGTTTATCAAATGGTAGATTACTATAGTCATTGACTATAGTGTCTTGTGTACAAAAACTATTCCACTGATCCATCACTATTTCTTAGCCAGTACCAAGTAGTTTTGATAATTGCTGCTTTATGATACAATTTAAGATCTGGTAGAACTAGGCCACTTTCACTTGCATTTCTTTTCATTAATTCCCTTGATATTCAGGACATTTTGTTCTTCAAGATGAATTTCATTACGATTTTTTTCTAGCTTCATATAAAAATTTTTGGTAGTTTGGTTATTATTGTACTGAATAAGCAAATTTAGGTATAATTGTCATTTTTATTTTATTAGCTAAGCCTACCCAGGAGCAATTGACATATTTTTTCCAATTATTTAGATCTTTGTGTGAAAAATATTTTGTAATTGTGTTCACAAAGTTTCTGGGTTTGTCTTGGCAGGGAGTCTACCAATTTTCTATATTGTCTACAGTTACTTTAAATGGAATTTCTCTTTCCATCTCTTGCTTTGTTAGTAATATATAGAAATGCTGATGATTTATGTGGCTTTATTTTATATCATACAACTTTGCTAAAACTGATATTTATTTCAAGTAGTTTTTTTACTTGATTCTCTAGCATTTTCTTAGTATATCATCATATCATCTATGAATGATAACTTTGTTCTTCTTTCCCTATTCTAATTTCTTTAATTTGTTTTTCTTCTCTTATTGCTAAAGCTAACATTTCTAGTACAATATTGAATAACAGTGGTGATAATAGAATCCTTGTTTCACTCCTGGTAATATTGCAAATTCTTCTACCTTATCCACTTTCCATATAATGCTTTCTGGTGGTTTTAGATAGATGCTACTTATCATTTTAAGGAAAATCCCACTGATTCCTATCCTCTCTAGTGTTTTTAATAGGAATGGGTATTGTATTTGCTCAAAAGCTTTTTTGCTGTGTCTGTTGAGATAATAATATGATTTCTGTTAATTTTGTTGTTGATGTGGTCAGCTATGCAAATAGTTTTCCTAATATTGAACCAGCCTTGCATTCCTGGCATAAATCCCACCTGCTCATAGTGTATTATCCTCATGCTAAGTTGCTGTAATCTCTTTGCTAATATTTAATTTAACATTTTTTGCACCAATATTCATTAGGGAAATTGGTCTAAAATTTTCTTTTTCTATTTTGAATTTTCCTGATTTAGGTATCAGGAGCATGTTTGTATCATAAAATGAATTCGGTAGGACTCTTTCTTCACCTAATTTCTAATTAGTTTATATGGTATTAAAAATAATTATTTGTTAAATACTTGCTAGAATTCACTTATACTCCATCTTGCCCTGGAAATTCTCCCCTTCCATGAGGAGTTCAGTGGTGGGTTGTACAATTTCTTTTTTTCTGAAATGTGATGATTCAATTACTTTATTTCCTCTTCTGTTCATCTGGGCAATTTTAATTATTTTTAAAAAAGTATTCATCATTTTACTTAGATTGTCAGATGTATTGGCATACTGTTGGGCAAAATAGCTGCTAATTATTGCTTTAGTTTCCTCTTTATTGGTGGTGAATATACCCTTTTCATTTTTGACACTGTTTATTTGGTTTTCTCTCTTTTTTAAATCAAAATAATGAAAGGTTTATTTTTTTCATAAAATCAGCTCTTACTTTTGTTCATTAGTTCAATAGTGTTCTTAATTACCAGCAATAGCCCAAGGGCCAAATCTACCTTGCTGCCTGCTTTTGTGCAACCTGTGAGGTAAGACTTTTTTGAACAGAGTCTTATGCAGGATCTAGGTAGTTGGAATGAGAGCCTGTATAATGCTATAACAATGAGAATGAGGTGAGAGACATGGAAGATGCAATGTTATTCCCCATTACCAAAATAAATACATTTAAAGTGAAACAACTAAGATTTCACTCATATTTGTTTTGTGTTGTTTTCTTTTGGAGGATGTGGCATCTATAACATCTATAACATCAACAAAAGGCAGTCACATTGGTGTTAATATATACTTAGACAGCAAAGCACTTGTACTAAATGTGGCCAACTCTATGTACACTCACCACCTTCCCACTGTTTTGATTCTTTGTTTTCCAATGAAAAGCCACATAGCTTCTAATCAAGGGACCCATACCTTATAGGGGGACTGGAACTTTGTATCTTTGTGCTTTTTATACATTGAGAAAACAGATGACAATGATTCTTCTTCACTGTCATTAATGTCATAAATTCATGCATCTATCTCAGATTTTAGCACTGAGTTATTTGAAAAGGCCAAAGAGTAACAAACCCTAGACAAGGTTTTCAAATTATACTAACCAGCATTTGAAAATTATTGTATCAAAATGTGATTATTAACAGAAAGTTATTAACCATCATTGTCATAAGGGAAATTTGATAACATAAAGTTAATAGCAATGTGCCAGAAAAAGCAGAATATCCTAGCAGCAATATCATTTCTTTTGTAGATATAATACTCATATACAACTAATTATAATTATGCATTTAATATATTGAATATGAATATAGTGAATGTATTAAATATGAATATATTGAATATGAATATGTTGAAATATATGTGGTTACAAAATATTAATGATACATTACATGAATTTAATATCATACATACTACATGAATTTTGCATATGGTACATATTTGATTATGTATACTTTATCTACATAAGCACATGTAATTATACACTTACTTAATCATACATATATAGATAAATATACTGATATATTTATAGACAGACAGATAGATAGTATTAATTCTTTATGATGTCCACCATCTCCTCCTTTTATTTGTACTGTACTCTGGGCAGTATACATGTTTTTTCTGGTGCTTGAGTTTGGCAGATTCTCCTTCTATATGCACTACTCAAAACTCCCAGCATAAGGCCTAAATGACTGATAAATCATTGTGTTATACCTTCAAAGATATTTACATTTCGTCAGATAGGTAGTCTTATTTTATGGGAAATGGATAAAGAATCAGGTGTATACAGGGATTACTAACATTTCTCGTGGAAGTTTGATGGGGTAAAGCAATTTACACAATGTGAAGCAAAAAAGAGCTTAAAATTGTTTCAAAGAAAAAACAAAGTAAAACAATGACATCACCTCCTTTCTCAACCAACGTAAATGCTAGTTTAGAATATAAATTTGCAAACTCCTTTATCACTTATAGAAGAGCAAAAAGAAGTGCAGATTGGAACAAGTTTACAGAAAGCTTGAAAAGAGATCCAATTAAGCCACATCATCCCAATAATAATTAAGAATTAAACTGGAAAGAAGTCATAACATATGAAAAAATAAAATTAAAAAAGCTTTGTAAGGATTTCTATCACAGCCTACTCCATCATTGACCTTGTAATCGTTATTGGGTAGTTCAGTAAAAAGATTGCCAAAATTAGAGAGTAGCTATGGGACCTGAGCATAACTCCTAACTCTGACAATTACTGTCAATGGGACCTTAGGCAAATCATTTATCCTATCAATGCCTCAGTTTCCAATATATTAAATGTAAAATGATGTAATTGAATTAGACAAGCTCTAAGTCCCTTCTAACACTAAATCTGGAACAAACCATGATCTATTCTCTAATACCTCAGTCCTCAATCCACTATATGTGTAACAAAAGATACATGGCAGTAAGAACACAAAGATAAATCAATCTATCCTGAAGGTACTGTCCAGAGGATACAAATATAAGCCAAAAATATATATTACTCATATTTATATATTCATTATACATGTTTTGTATATATTGAAATTTTTAATATATTATAAAATGTTACATGACAGTGTGTTATATTTTAAAATTACATCATACCATATCCTATCATGTCATTTAATGATATATTATGTAACATTGTATTATGTTATACTATTTTACATTAACTTTTTATACTATGCTTTATATTGCTCTATTAATAAATGAGAATCATTAGGGTTTTTTTTCTTTTTCAAATATTTTATTTTTCTCCAATTATATTTAAAAATTAATATTAATTTTAAAAAATTTTTGAGTTGTAAATTCTCTTTTTCCCTTCCCACACTCCTCATTGAGAAGGCAAGCAATTTCTATGTGCAGTCATACAAAACATATTTCCATTTGTCTGGTTTTGAAAGAATACTCAGACCCTCTTTCACCTCTCCCTCCCCCAAGAAAAATAAAGTCTTTTTTTAAACCATGCTTTGATCTGTATTCAAATTTCATGAGTTCTTTCTCTGGTAATGGATAGCATCTTTCATCATGAGTCCTTCAGGATTATCTTAGATCATTGTATTGCTGAGAATAGCTAACTCATTCATAGTTGATCATCATACAATATTGCTGTTACCATGTCCAGTGTTCTCTTGATCATGCCAACTTCTCTTTGCTTCAATTCATGTAAGTGTTTTCCAGGTTTTTCTGAAAGCATCTGATTTATCATTTCTTATTGTACAATAGTATTCCATCACAAACATTTGGCACAACTTTTTTAGCCTTTTCCCCGCTGATGGGAATTCTCTCAATTTTAATTCTTTACCACCACAAAAAGTGCCACAATAAATATTTTTGTAAATATAAATCACCTTTTTTTAAAAAATAATTTGGGGGGGAGTAAATTCCTAGTAGTGATATTGCTGTGTTAAAAAGCATGCACAGTTTTATGGCCTTTTGGGCATAGTTCCAATTATTCTCCAGAAGAGTTTTGTATGAGTGAACAGCCTCTACCAGCAGAACATTAGTGTCTCAATTTGACCACGTCTGATAGGTGTGGGGTTATATCTTGAAATTGTTTTAATTTGCATTTCTCTAATCAATAGTGATTTAGAATGTTGTTTCATATGACTGTAGACAACTTTGATCTCTTCATCTTAAAGCTACCTGTTAATATGCCAAGTAATTCTGCGTGTATTATTCTCTCTTTGAGCCAATTTAAATGAGATCAAGATTAAAGTATTGCCCACCCCTCTAGTCTTAAAGTTCTTGTGCCCCACTTTTATGTGAGATCATTTACCCAATTCTACCTCTCCCTCCCCCCCCCTTTCCAGTGGATCCCTTCTTCTCACCCCTTAATATCTTTATTTTTTATATCATCCTATCATAGTCAACTCACCTATATGCCCTTTGTCTATGTAAAGGCTAAGATGTTGGAGGTTGTTTGGGCTTACTCATATATGTCTCTTCTTGTCCATCTTTCAGGATAATTGATATTTCAGTTAGACTGATTTACCTGTAATTTGGTTGGCAATTGGTTTTAATTTCTCTGTAAGATAAGTAAAACCAAGCACTATGGGAACTTAAAGGAATGGAGAAGAATACATAGCCATTAAAAGCATTACATCAAATTCTCTCTCTCTCTCTCTCTCTCTCTCTCTCTCTCTCTCTCTCTCTCTCTCTCTCTCTCTCTCTCTTTCTCTCTCATTATTGTTCATAGCTTGGTTAAATGACCACCTCACCCCCCCCCAAAAAAAGTGAATTTCATAAAATTTAAAGATATATTAAACTAGAGAGCTCTTATCCTCCAGGAATAGAGACATTGAGAATAATAGTAATCACATGATGTTCTTACTATGATTCTTGGGATCCATGCTTCAGTTTTGAATTCTTGGTAAGATCCACTGTGTAACATTCCTTTGTGCATACTTCTGGTAATTAACATTTTGGGAATAGGTCTACAATTGTCCCCTTGATAAATTGAATGCTACTCTATAAAGCTATATTCTACAGTGAAGCTCTGAAGGACTCACTTTAGCTCACCAAGGGATCCTATCCAATATGAATATTTTTTCTATGTTAACCTTTAAGACAGGCAAGATTCAATGCTAATGGCACATATACAAACATAAACCTTCTTTGATTTCATAGCTATGAGGCTACTTATCAATCTAATCTCCAAAGGAGCTTTGCATAGTATAGTAGCATCCCATACAACAATCCTCAGGTCAGCTAGTCACATTTAATGCAAACATAAACCTGTTCTCAGTTTCCCCATATTGAAATAGGTGTACTTCATAAAAAAATTTAAACAAACCAACAGTAATAAGAGACAATGTTATTTTTATACCTCTTCGGATTGAAAATGAAGTGAACATATTTCAGTTTAATATAATGTTTGAAAATATGTATTAAGGTTGTGTTTAATGCTTCTTTGCATTTTTATTAGAATTCTAGTGACAATGCAAATACAAAGTACTGCCAATATCCAAATTCTCATATAGGGGATTAACATTATTTAAAGTCATAAATTCTAGAGGGGAAAAATCACATTGTATGCAAGGGTATCTAGACATATATCTGAACCTATGAATAAAACATCACATACTAATATGTAAGTATAGATTGATAGGCATAGCTATTTGCTTATCTGTCTAAAATAAATGAAAGTTTAATGATGATATCAGTGTCTTCCCATTTCTCTTCTTAATGTCAGCGTAGCCATCAATAGTTACATCTGGTATATGTTTTGGGTGACCAGGAGAAAGGGAATGAATAAAGAAATATACTTCAACCCAAATGCAACTGAATTGGCAAGGAATTAAGTTAGAATTGAGGTCATGTATAATGTTCTAATGATTTTGTACAGCTTGAACTAAACAAATCCATCAGCCCTGGGAAACACTTCAAACTAACTTATTTGTTTTCAATGATTGAGTTCATTTAGGTATGCAATCATCTTTTATATATTTTTGTATTGCCATTATTTAGCATGGTGCTGGGCACATAGCAGGTACTTAACAAATGTTTACTTATTAAGTGACTAACTAATGAGGAAGTTATCCTCATTATCCTTAATAGTCATTGCTATAGAAGTCTTGTCAACACCAACATGAATACATTGCCCAGATTCACTGAGAGTAATCTTTCATGAGTTATAAGGATTCTGTCCATTTATATTTACCAAGTTTACAAATAATTGTTCTGAACATATGGAATCATATGAAGGATCTTTAGGTGATGTCTAGTTGAAATCTTTCATTTTAGAGATAAGGAAACTTAAAAATAGAGTAGCTAAGAAACTTGCAAGGGGTAACAATGGTAGGTAGAATGGAAATTTTTTGAGTACAAGGACTAGATTTCTCATTTCCATAGCCAGTATTCAACACAGTGTCTTTCACATAGGAAAGATTTAATCCATGCCTTTTGGATTGAATTAAGTGCTAGAAGCCAGGGCTTTTGACTTTTAGCCAAGTGCTTCCTGCTTATGCTTGCTTATGCTGGTAAATTTAAATGCACAAAGATACCTATTTCAAAGAAGTCATAGAAAGTTTCATTTAAAGGGAATTCAAAGTATATTTGTTTAAAGAGGGAAAACATTTAGAACACAGCATTTACATTGTGCTATATAGATAGCTAAAATTTAAAAAAGTACAATGAAATCTACTTACATGTACAATTCTATTACAATCTTATATTTACCTTAATTTTCATAATTAAAAAAATAAATCACCTATGCTGTGCTGTTAGGACTTAATCTTTGTCTGACTCAGTAGTCAGTTACTTTATTGGTGTTCAACACGTGTTAGGAATCCACTATTTATCTGTTTATGAGCTGTGGGACTTCCTTAGACAGGGAGGATAGACAATTGTAATAATGATGATACAGTTCAGTGGCACTCTACGGTGATACCTGATTCACCAGCCTCCTATTTAATAAAGCTGACCAAAATAGTCCAACTGTGTCCCACATGTTTAGCATTTTGATTTGAACAGAAAAACCTGACCTGCCAAGTTTCAGTTTTTCTTTTCATTCTTTTCCCAGCAAATCAATCAACTGGGAGAAGACATACATTTTACAAGTATATCTGATCCAGAACTGGGAGAGTTGGTATTATGTTGATTAACAGAATAAGTTTTTTTGAAAAAAAATCTTGAAAGGTTTAAACAATGAATCCAAATCATGAATGTGAAACTGAATAACAATAAATGTAATGTCTTATCCCTGAGTTCAAAGAACCAAGTGAAGGATAGAGGAGAAACAATAGTCTTTGATAAAAAAGTCACGAGAACTACAGTTGACTCAAGGCTAAGCATTAGCAAAAATAATGTGAAGTTGTCCAAAAGAGCTAAGGCAAACTTAGGCAACACTATTGGAAACCCAGTGGAAGGAGCATAGTTCCTTAATTCAGAGAACACCTGGAATGCCATGTTAAATTTTGACATCATAATTACAGACACATATTAATATACTATAATCCATCCAATGAATGCAAAAAGACAATGGAGACTTCAAAAAATATTTTATAAGTGTAAGAAGCTGGACTCATTTCTGAGTACTATAAAGGGTACTACCCTTTAGTCATACAGGCTTTCAACATAAGTCTCATTGTTGACTGTTCTCTGGCTCACTTCCTCCCATCTCCAGTCAGTGGTCAAGTTCTATCATTTCTGCCTTAGTAACATCTCTTGCATACTTTCTTTTCTCTCTTTTGCTTTACGACCGCCCTTATACAGACCTTTATTACCTCTCACACAGGCTCTTGAAATAGACTGCTGGTTGTTCTTGCCTCAAGTCTCTCCTCACCCAAATCTATCCTCCATTGAGCTGTCAAATTAATGTTTATAAAACAGGTATGATTATAATAATTCTCTATGTAATAAATTCCAGTGCCCCCATATCACCCCTATGCTTAAGTATAAAGTCCTCTTTTGGCTTTCTAAGTCATCCATAACATGATCCTTTCCTATTTTTTCATTTGTCTTACACATTGCTCCCCTCTATGTACTTTATGATCCGGTATAACTGGCTTCTTTGCTTTTCCTCACATGTGGCATTCCATCTCCCAAATCTGATTGTTTTCCCTGCCTGTTCCCCACACATCAAATACATTCCTTCCTCATCTCCACTCCCTGGCTTCCCTGGATTTCTCCAAGTCTCAGCTAAAGTTCCTCTTTAAGACTTTCTCACTTTTCTTTACACTTAGTACCTTCACTCTGTGATGGTATTGAATTCATCCTGTTTATATCATTTCCATATATAGTTGTTTGCATGTTGTCTGTCTCATTAGACTGTGAACTCCTTAAGGACAAGAATTGGTTATTGCTGTTGCTGTTGTTGTTTTCCCCTTCTTTCCTTTTCTCCCAGTTTTTAGCACAGTGCCTGATATATATTAGGTTCTTGACACATGGTAGTTATTTGACTAACTGCTTGTATCATGCAAGGAAAGACACCAAATGATAACTGAAGGAGAAATGAATCTACGCACCCATTTCCTTTCTCAGCAGAAACAAAGGAAACCTAATGGAATACTACGATGGTCTAAAAAATGATGAACAGGCAGACTTCAGAAAAACCTGGAAAGTCTTATATGAAGTGATGCTGAATGAAGTGAGCAGAACCAGAAGAACATTTTACATAGTAATAGCCAGAGTGTACAATGACTGACTTTGGTAGACTTAGCTCTTCTCAGCAACGCAAGAATCTAAAACAATTCTAAAGGACTCATGATGGAAAATGTCATCCATATCCAGACAAAGAAGTGCAGAGTCTGAATGCAGAGGGAAACAGACTATTTACCTTTTGTTTTGTTTTGCTTTGATTTTCTTCCTCATGGTTCCTCCCATAGGTTCTAATACTTCTATACAACAAGACTAATGTGAAAATATGTTCAATAGGAATGTATGTATAGAACCTATATCAGATTGCATTGTGTTTTGGGGAGGGGGCAGGGGAGAAAGGGGGGAAATTTAAAGCTTATGGAAATGAACGTTGAAAACTAAAAATAAATTAACTTAAAACAAAGAACAAAGGAAATTGTGCTTTTATTAGGAGGAATACTTATTGTATATATTTAAAAATAAAAATAAATAGTAAATAATTTTCTATATAATGTTTGTTGCATAAAAACATTATTTTCAACTTTTCTTGGAAACCTTTCTCATTGTAGTGTGCTGAGGTAAAGCAAATCAAGGCATTGTTAGAATGCAGTGTAATATATTTTTGACTTATTCTAATTTATGTGTGTGCATGTATACATGTATGCATACATAGACAAGCTCACACTCACACTAATAGACACACAAACACTGTTTTACATACATTCATACTCCAAATCTTTTGATCCATTCTGATTTGATCTTTGACTTTCCCATTCTACTGAAACATGAACAGCTATGGGTTCCTTTGCCTTTCTTTTGTCTAAATCACAGATTCTTCTCTGCCCTCATCCTTCTTGACTATGTTGTTATAGATTAATATAGTGGGTTACTCTCTTCCCAATCAAAAAGTAACATAAAGAAAATAAATCTATGTTAACAAATGAAAGGCAATCTCCAATTCACAGTGTGAGTTTATTTCAGTACTACACTTACTTTGTCTCTCCTGAAGCAAAGAAGCATTTGGAGAATTCTAAGAGGCTGGGGGAATGCGGAAAAGGTTTTGGATTGATTATCTAATGGAATAAATGGCTGAGTTGTAGTGGACTATAACCAATATTTTAGTGCTAGTCACTATAAGCTCTCAGGATACAAATAATAAAAAGAAAAACAATCCTTGCCCTCAAGGAATATACAATCTAAAGGGGGGAAACAATACACCAAAGGAGGTAGAAAAGTGGAGGGAAGACCATGGATACCTTATTTGTAGAATGGAAACCAGACAGAGCAACAGATAACAGAGTAGAATGAGATTTTACACACACACACACACACACACACACACACACACACACACATACTTACCTACTTAAACACAGTACACATATAAATGCATGAATATCTACCTAAAGATAAAAGAAAAAAATTACCTTAAATTTAATCATAAGAATATTTTTAACATAAATGTGAAGAAAGTCATGAGAGCAATTGGTTTTTTTTTTTGCTAATTACAACTGCATTATAGAATTCTACCATGCCTGAAACTATTTCATATAATAAATACCTACTTAAAAAAATTTAATTATAATGTCGATATCGGGGATGAATTAAAAGAAAAAAAGCATGTCTTATTTACTATAACCTCTGTCCCTGCTTTTATTCTTTATCTCCTTGAAGTTCATTTCATTTTGTTATATTTCATGTAGAAATTGAGAATTGGCAGAGCAATTATTGATGAGCTTAACACACACACATTCTGCTTTCTCTTCTCACTTCTGAGGTATCAGTACATTTTTCCTTTGCAACTGGGATAGAATTCCTATGGCAAAATAAATGGGTGTTTTCTATAAATTGTGGTGCCCAATTTCCATTTACTTTCTGACCTCCTGAGAGGTGATATCATGGGAGAGAGAGTAGGGAGGGAGGGCAGGAGGGGAAAAAAAGAGAAAGAGAAAGAGAGAGAGAGAGAGAGAGAGAGAGAGAGAGAGAGAGAGAGAGAGAGAGAGAGAAGTTTTGCTACAATGAGAATGATAATCAAGTAGAGCTTATATTTTGGAGTTAATAAATTGACTACAAATTGAGATAAGAAAATTTTCTCCAAAATCACTGAAATTGTCAGATGTTTGCAATCCCAATTGTCTGCTTATCTTGAATAAGCTACTTTCCCATTTTAGTCTTTGATACTGAGATGGGGAGAAGTAGATCCTCATTGTCTTCCACAAGCCCTTTGTTCTGAAAGAGGACTAAAATGATATCCCTATGTTAGAGTCAAGTTACAATGCATCCAACTGTGGCCAATCATACCAAGATGAGCTCTAAATGATTTACCAAAGGTTGGTCACAAATAGTCCATGTGGACATTTGGGGTAGATTCTCAAAATTTGCTCATCTCACATTTCTTTTGAAATACTTCAATTATACTTTACTCATAGAGCACAGCACCATCTCTGATGAGGGTACAGGATGCTGGGTGGTCTTGTGCCAGTATCTGTAACAACAATGCTACTTGCAGCTTCTGTGGATTTGTAAGACCAATACCACCAGCACACAGGAGGGCTGCTAGCACAGGTTCTTTGATCTGCTTTTATAAGGAAAGCAACTTTAAGGGATTTACAATCTCACTTTAATTAAACATACATATATCATTCACTTAGCTCAGGGGGAAAAGTCAGGATTCTGAACATCAGAGAAAACACAAAGAGAAATTACAAGCAGAAATTATATAAACAGAGCAAAATAACACAAATCAGCAGACAGGCTTCTAGCTATCTGTCCAAGACATTACATACATCGTTACCAGAGAGAGAAGCATCAACATCTGGGTTTTTCAAAGTGGGTGGGGAGGGCTTCAACATGACTACCCAGGATCTTGTCTGGTAAAATCATGTGACATTCTTCCAGTAAGTGAGCCCTAAGCAAAATGTTAACCTCAGAAAACATATGCACTTCTTCAGGGTCAGAGGGCATCATAACTATGCGACTCAAACCAATGTGACCTAAGCCTTCCCATGATTTAAGCAGGTCACCAAAGACTCCCGATTTCATCAAGAACTCTTGATTGAAACAAAGGCAAGGCTCAAAGGCACTTGATTGCCTTAGCACTGAGAAACACTCCAAAACAAAAGGCAATAAAGAAGTCCCACCTTGTTTGCCCTTACAGCAACTTGTATGGCAAACAATCAGTTCCAAAGATCTTAAGAGAGACTTTGAGAGTGTCCTTGTAGCATTTCTTCTGACTACTACATGAGCACTTGCCCTGTATGAGTTCTCCATAAAATAGCCTTTTAGGCAAGTGTATGTTTGGCATTTGAAATGTGTGCACAGGCCTTCGTATTTGAACTCTCTGCAATAGAGTTTGAATGCTTGGCATTTTAATTTAAGAAAGGACCTCAGTGTCTAGTATCTTATCCTTCCAGATGATCTTCAGAATCTTCCTAAGAGAATTCAAATGGAAGTGATTCAGTTTCCTGGCATGGCACTGGTATACTGTCCAGGTTTCACAGGCATACAATGATGAGGTCAGCACAACAGCTCTGTAGACCTGTGGTCTGGTAGTCAGTCTAATATCTCTAATATCTCCCACACTTTCCTTTGGAGCCTTCCAAACACTGAGCTCATTCCAGCAATGCATGTGTCAACCTCATTATCAATGTTTATATCCCTAGAAAGTATACTGCTATTGTAAGCAAACTTCTCTAAAGCATTCAGAACTTCCCAATTTGGTGTAACCAATGGTTCCATGTATGGGTGGTGCTGTGCTGGCTGATGTAGTACCTCTCCCCTCATCATTAAAAATCTCATCCAATATATGACATTGTTTTCATGGCTAATCTCTTTGAAAAGACATATCCTTTTCTCTCACTTTTTTTAAAGCCTTTAAAATCTGGCTTCCAACCTTGATCAGTGAACTGGACATGTTATGGATGGTTTCTTACTTGTCAGATCTAATAGCCTTTTCTCAGTCTTCATCCTTCCTGACCTAATTGCAACCTGTTGATTACCCTATTCCTCTTCATACTCTCTCCTGCCTAGGTTTTCATGATACTGTTCTCTCCTGGTTCTCATCCTACCTGACAAATCCTTCTTTCACCCTTTTGTTGGATCTTAATCTAGGTCACTCCCACTACCAGTGAATTTACTTCTGCAACTTCTCTTCTCTCTCTACACTATTTCAATTTGTGAGTTCAACAACTTCCATGGGTTCAGTTCTTATTACTAAGTATTTAATTCTCGAAACTCTTTATCAATTCCTAGCTTCTCTCCTGACTCCCAGTATTCCATCACTACCTGCCTATTAAACATCTCAAATTGAAAATCCCTTAGATATGTCAAGCTCAACATGTCTAAAACGTAATCCATCATTTTCCATTGCTTAATAACCTTCTCTCTTCCCAACTTTTCTGGTATGGTTAAGATTATACTGTTCATCATGCCTAATCTCAAATGCTCTAAACTCTTCATTTTCACTCATCATTCATATTCAATCAGTTGCCAAGTGTGGTTTGTCCCGTCATGATATCTGTTGTACACATTTCTTCTCCACTCACACTTGTCATGCTGGTACAGAGTCTCATTACCTCATGCCTTGATTGTAGAAATAGCCTACTTATTTTTTTTATTTTTTATTTTTTTTGCTTTTTGCTTTTTGGCAGGGCAATTGGGGTTAAGTGACTGCCCAAGGTCACACAGCTAGCACATGTATCAAGTGTCTGAGGCTCGATTTGAACTCAGATTCTCCTGACTCCAGGGCCAGTGCTCTTACTCACTTTGCCACCTAGTTGCCCCAAAATAACCTACTTATTACTCCTCCTTCCTCAAATCTTTCTCAATTCAAATCCATCCTCAACTCAAGTGCCATGGTGACCTTCCTAAACTGGAAAAGCAGTAAGTCTGACTCGTTCTTTTGTGCTTGGGGTTCATGACTTCATTGATGTAGGGAACTCCCAGTTATTAAACATAAACAAAAAACAAATATACAAACAAATAAAACTAAAATGAAACAAAGTAAAACCTCAAGTTCCCTCTACCAATTTATACTTTTAACTCAGTCTTTGAGAGTTACCTATAGCAATGAGATAATAATTGACTTGTCCAGGTTCACATACTTAGAACACATTATGTTCTAAGTTCTAATGATATACATTGGTACATTCTTCCCTTTGTAAGACATGTAATTATATCCCAGTGGTAGTAATAGGAAAAAGTACAAGGATTTATTTGGGAACTAGGCAAACACTAAGTATCATCATCTGAACAAGGCAATATTTTAAAGTGAATATAAAATATAGTAATAGAGCAACCGTCATTTAAACCTTAAAGTGCTTAAAAGAAGTATTCTTAGATTTGCTTTAGCATAGTGTGAGAGAAAGCATGGCATAGTGAATAGATAGACAATGTTTCAGACCTAGAAAGACTTGGGTGCTATGCCTGCATTCTGAACACACTAGCTCTGTAACCCCAAGCATATCACTTACCTTTCAGGTCCCCAGACAGATATCTCAGACCATAAGTTGCAGATGCATATGCATTGGCAAAAGGAACCTTTGTTGATAGATTCCAATACCAAGACATCACGCGTTGTGTCACTCTATCTTTCCAAAAATATATTTTGTATGCTAATTGTCTTATGATAAAGGGGCATAGAAATTTTCTTGCCACTAAAATATAAATATTTTAGGAAATCAAGTTAGGAAATATCCCGTAGAGTGGGTCATTGACCAATCAAATTAAAAAAATACAAACAAACCTAGTTGAAAACATTGAGACCAACCACAAAGGCCGAAGACCTCCACTTTATGTCTCATCCAGTAAGATCTCTTGTCTCTCCAGGTCATAAATGAAGGAGTAAGTCATAATGAAATAAGTAATGTTACATTCAAAAGAGATGATATGACAAAATTTATACTTCATTTGTTCATTACTCATGAAGCCAAGAATGAAGGAATTTGTATTCTTCTAAAATGAAACACAGATGGAATAGCAGTTTTCTGCTTCCTGGAGAAGGCTCTGAAGTTCTCACCATCAAATATATTTTACAAAAATAATTTTTAAAATGAATGTCATTTTCTTCCATTAAATTAATTCTTAATTAATTCATCCTGCTTGTTTCTCTGGGTGCCAGTTCCCAGTTTTGTCTCTCCTTTCTGTTTAAAAGTTTGGTTGGCACTGTGGGAACTACATAATAAGTATTGTGATTTCTCTGAATTATAAAGAGGTTTAAGGGAAATAAAGTTCTCATCTCTATAAAAAAAACAACCTGATGTGTTTATTTATTAGGAAATTTGGTAGAGTTCATATTCTTTTTTCCCTCTGTTTTTTTTCTCTTCCTGTGTGTTTCTCTCACCACCCATACCCTGAAACTATGCCTAAACTCTTTAAGACAGATCACACTAAAAGGTCAGTTTTTTGTTGTTGTTTTCACTAGCTTTCTCATACTTATGTTTACCTAAATGACTTCTTTTAGAGTCTCAATCTATTTATACAGAGGCTGCATAACATGGTAGAAAAATAGTTCTGGAATCAGAGGACCTGAGTTCAATTTTACCTATGATATTTACTATTCGTGTGACCTTAAACAGTTCACTTAACTTTTATATGTCTCAGCTTCCTCGTCTCTGAAACTAGGAGGTTAGACTGACTACTTAATTTTGAAGAACGCTTCCAGCTTAAGACTTATGTTCTACTCTGTATGTAACTGGTATGCATCCATTCAAATATACATTGTCTCCTCTATTAGAATGTAAGCTCCATGAGGGTAGAAATAGATTTGGTTTTGTTTTTTAATCTTTATATTCCAAATGTATAGCAGAGTGACTATTATATAAGAAGAGCTTAATACATGTTTGTTGATAAATTGATAGCTTTTATGCTTTTGAAATAGGTCCAACCACATCTTAACACTAAAAGTAAATTCCAACACATACTACCTCCGTGATGTTCCAACACAGAAATCTTTACAATCAATTATTTTGTTTCTTTTTAAATACATGGAGGGAAATGTCTAATATCATTCATTTTTGAAGATCATACCTGGTGTTTTGGTGGATTTATGAACAGTACATAGAGAGAAATTAGCATTTGAATTAAACCACATGAAGATAACAACAGGAGATTACCCTATTTAACAACTTCTAAGTGGTGCTAATCTGTGGCTATAGACTTCAAGCAGAGCAAATTTCAGAATGTTGTAAAAACACAACAAAATAAAATGAAAGTTAAAATGGAAGTGAAAACCTTTAGGATTATTTTTAAAAGTATATAGTGATCCAATATCACCCTTACATGAAATGGAACATATGTAGAACATATTATTATATATAATATCTGCTATGAAAACTATTTATGGTGCATAGGAAATAGGCTGAACAAGTCACTTCAACTCTCGTTCAAGATTATATTTTTCAAAATAGTGGATAATTTGCCTTGAAAGAGGAGGATTCCCATATTAACCCCTCCAATTACCCTACAACTATGAAATCATGTGCATATAATCATGTTTATCTAATTTATGAAATTATATATGTGTTACACATTCACATATACATGTACATTTATATATACATTATGTGTGTGTATATATGTGTGTATATATGTATATGTATATATGTGTATATACATATATATATATATATATATATATATATATATATATATATATATATATATATATATACACACACGCCATACATACTTTTGGGGTGATAGTAAATATATGGACTTAGAAAATTTGTGTAGGATGAAGTTGTGACTTAAAGCATGTTAACTGAGCTAATTTGTACCAAAGGCAATATTTTAATGTGGCGTCTTTACTCCAAGACTGAACCTCTATTTAATATACCATACTGCCTCTCCAAAAATATTATATTACGTAGAATGTATATTTTCATGTATTGTAGAGTCTTGATATTTTTTAAAGGCTGTGTTTGTATATACACGTACATACACAATAGATGGAAATGTATATATGTTTATTGATTACTTTTCAAGAAATGTATTACCAGAGTCATATTTATTATTTTATCAAAGAAGTATATGCATTCATGAAGTCTGCCTCAATTCACTTCTTGAATTTTATTATAGAAATATCATTAAGTTTCAATACTTAAGTTTATAGTGGAAATATCATTGGATACTTAAAACTATGAAGTATGATTATACCAATGGAATGAATAATTGAATGGAAATATGATTTGTCAAAAGATCATTAAGTATCAATGATTGATCTAAACAGTGACAGTATTTACAGAAGCTCCAATGTCTTCCTATAATTTTTGAAATTAATGAAAGACTTCCATTGAAGTAGGAAAGAATATTGATGGAGGAAATGAAAGGCACACAAAATTCAGATGCTACATATTTTGAGAATAACAAGTGTAATCATATCAGTATTGAAAATGAGAACTATTTTATTAGTATTTCAAAGTAATTAATCAGAGGTATAGATAATTACAGATAATATGTAGATAATAGAGATTATAGAGGTATAGATAATAGATACTAGAGATTATAGTCTTATATTTATTCTCTGAGAATGTAAGGGTATGTCTACGGGCCTCTATCTTGTTGTTGTTGTTCACTCATTTCATTTGAGTCTGGCACTATGTGACTTCATTAGGTATTTTCTTGGCAAAGATACTGGAATTGTTTGCAATTTCCTTCTGCAGATCATTTTATACATGAGGAAACTGAGGCAAAGAGGGCTAGGGGATTTGCCCAGGGTCACACAGATAGCATATGACTAGAAGCTAGATTTGAGGCTATATTTTAACTCAAGGAGATTAGTATTCCTGGCTCCAGGTCTGGCATTCTACCCCTGCACCACATAGTTGCCTATGGGCCTCTATTTCATCTATTAACTGGAGAAGTAGTTGTTATAGTGGAAACCATACTGAACTTGGAGTCAGGAGATCTGAGTTTCATTCTTTACTTGCACACCTACTCTCTGTGTAAAAGTCCCAATTTCTTTTAGTCTAAATCTTCTTAGGCGCAATATGTGGAAGGGAAAAGTATATGAAATGTATTACATTTTTAAATATATATATATATATATATATATATATATATATATACTTTATATATTTTATTATTAATTTATTTTAAAATTAAATACTAAAATAAATACAAAATAAGGAAAGAAAAAGAAGCACTATAAACTTAAGTATTAAAACTTAAATACAAAACAAGAAAAAAATTGCCATGTGCAGAGCTGAACATGAGTATTCAAAATACACAGAAATGAATTTCCACGTCAAGAAAGCTTATGTAATAAATACTATGCATTGTGCTCAGAGCTGTTCATCTTTTCTTTTATTCCTTGTAAGTTTTCTTTTGCTCTGTTGTGTACTTCTTCTTTGTTCTTTTTTTCCCAAGATGGCTACAATTAAGCATGAATATAAACACATACATATACACACATATATATACATACATATACAAATATACATGTATAGACATATACACAAAGACATTATATATACATATATTTTATATATATATATACATATACACAGGCATAAATAAATATATACATAGAATACATATTCTTTAGAATCTATACTCATACTCATATATAGACGTATACATTCATATGCATCTATGTAAGACTGTACTATACTTATTTGTCCTCTGCTTCCCTGAGGGTGGATAATCTCTTGCTTTATAAGTCTGAGTCTTTCCACACTTTTCTAAGTCCACCAACTCATCATTTCCCACAACACAGAAATATTCCAACTTCATACTGTCCCGGTTATTTTAAATAATCTAAAACATTACTGATTAATATAACTGACATATAGTATAGTTTTTCTCTTTTTCTCTTTTGGTTAAATCCAGTTTAGCTTTAATTTTCTCTGAGATCATGATCACTACCCCTGTTTTTTTTTCACTTAATAAATTCCACTCCTGGTTTTTATTTTACATTTGTATCTCTTACTTCTTATCCCTCCTTATTCCTCTTCTTTCCTTCTATCCACTGCCATGCACTCCTATTACTTAACCTACACCCTTCCAAGTATCCCTCCTTTATCCTTCCATTCCTGTTAATTTAAACACCCTTCTATTACATTTCTTATACTATTCCTTCACCCTCTCCCCCAAAAATCCCTCCCTTCTTTTCTCACTGCATCCCCTTAGCCTTTTATTTCTTTCTGAACTGAGAACACTTTTATACCTTCTAGATAAATATGTATTGTTCCTTCTTAAAGCCATTCCCTATGAAAGTAGGGTTCCAGAACAACCAGCCCTCCTCTCCCATCTAATTCCTCTATGTCCATTCTTCCTCTCACACCTCATTTCTATAAAACAATTACTCTTTTTACCTGTTCCTAAATGGTTTTACTTTTTAGAATCACATTATGACCAGGTCTACTCCAACGTTTTTTTATGAATTACCCAATTACTAACAATAATCTTAGACATATGTTTTACATTTCCTCAGATAAAAGGTAACCAGTCTATCCTTACTGAGTCCCTTGTAATTCTTTGATGTGTACCTTATTTTTCTCTTGCATTTTATATGTCAAATTTTCTATTAAGTTCAGTTTTTTTAAACAAATTTCTGAAAGTCTGATAATTCATTAAACATCCATTTTTTTCATTCAAGATTATGCTTAACTTTGCTGGGTATGACATTTTTGGCCACAACCACAGTTCTTTTACTGTTCAATATGGAGTGTTGCAAGATCTGTGGTCTTTTAGTGTCACCGCTGCTGGGTCTCACGTGATTCTGTTCGTGGACACCACCATATTTAGTTTTTTTTCTGTTGCTCATAACATTTTATCCTTTAGGTGGGGGTTTCAGAATTTCACTACGATATTCTGTAGGTTTTCCTCATAGAATCTCTTTCAGGTGGTGATCAGTGGATTTTTTTTTCTATTTCTAGTTTCCCCCCTTGTTCTAACACTTCAGGAGAATTTTCTTTAATTATTTCTTGTATTATTGTATCAAGATTTTTTTTATCATAGCTTTCAGGTAGTCTGATTATTCTTGTGTTATCTCTTCTTGATCTGTTCTCCAGATCAGTTGTTTTTCTTATGAGATGTTTCACATTCTCTTGTATTTTTCATCCTTTATATTTGTTTTGTTATTTATTAGTCTCTTATAACTTCATTGGCTTCCCCTTGCCCAATTCTAATTTTCAAGGAATCATTTTCTTGCTGAAAATTCTGGATCTGCACCAAAACATTGTACACAGTAACAACCGAAGTGTGCAAGGACTGATGTTGACAGACTTGGCCCTTCTCAGCAACGCAAGGACCTAAAACTTTTCCAAAGGACTCATGACAGAAAATATCATCCAAATCCAGAGAAAGAACTATGGATTCAGAATGCAGAATGAAGCAGAATCCTTTCTCCTTTGTTTTGTTTTGTTTTGTTTCTCATGGTTTCTCCCATTCATTATAATTCTTCTATGCAACATGACAATTCTGAACACATGTTTTAATAGGAATGTATGTGTAGAGCCCATACTGGATTGCATACTGTCTTGGGGAGAGTGGAGGAGACAATTTAAAACTTACAGAGTGAATGTTGAAAACTGAAAATACATATTTAAAAAAATATTCTGGATCTGCTTTTCTAATTGGCTGACTTTCTTTTCATTATTTTCTCATTTTTCTTGAATTGTTCTTCTTTCTAAAAAGATTTTCCTCTCTCATTTAAGTCTTAAATTTGTCTATGAATTCTTTTTAGGCAGGTGACCATTTGATGTTACTCCTTGGGGTAGGAAAGTTTTTTTTTTTCTTCTGTATCCCCTGAAGATGAATCCCCTTTCTAGTTATATAGTAACTTTCTATGATTGGATTCTTTCTCTCTTGCCTACTCATTTTCTTCATTTGTAGCAGCTTTTTTTGTAATCACCTCTAGTCCTGGAGTACAGATGTAACAACAATGCTACTTGCCACTACTATGGCTTTATAAGACCAATAACACTAGCATACAGGAGGGTGTCTAGCACAGGTTCTTTGATCTGCTTTTCTAAGGAAAGCAACTTTAAGGGGTTCAAAATCTCACTTTACTTAAACATACATATATCATTCACTTAGTTCAGGGGAAAAAGTCAGCACCCTGAACTTCACAGAAAATACAACGGAAACTGCAAGCAGAAATTATATAAACAGAGCAAAATACCACAAATCAGCAGACAGGCTTCTAGTTGTCTGTCCAAGACATTACAAACATAGTTACAAGAGACAGAAGCACCAACATCTGAGTTGTTCAAAGCTAGAAGAGGGGGTGACTCACCATGATGACTACCTAGAATCACCTCTGGTCTGGTCACATGAAACTCTTCCAGTGAGCAAGCCCTGAACAAAATGCTAACCTAAACTCAGAATATACATATATATATATATGTATATATATACATATATATATATGTGTGTGTGTGTGTGTGTGTGTGTGTGTGTGTGTGTGTGTATATATATATATATATATATATATATATATATATATATATCCTTTTTCAGGGTCTGAGGGCTTCACACCTCTTGTGACCTAATTAGCAAAAGGGTGTGGGCCTTCCTACAAAGACAAGACTCAATCAAAGGTACTTGATTGTCTTATTACTCCAGAACAAAAGACAACAAAATGTCCCACTTTGCTTGACATCACAACAGGGGATGATGCCTCTAGCCTCAGTTCCTCCTTCTGTCCTCCCCTGTAGCCTGGAACCAAAAACCAAGAATTCCACTATCCTATAAGTGCTCACAGCCAGCTCTGTTCCCACCCCACTGCTATTGTACTCACCCTATGTGTGCTGGTTCCTTCTTGCTCAGGGCTCCAGCACAGCTGGATCTCACGTCCTTATCAGCAGAGGTTCCCTCAATCTTACCCAACTCAGACACCCAACTCCTCACACTATCTGGGAGGTGAAAGTGTCTGTGGCTGGGGACAAGGCTCCCACCCAGCCCAGCTAGCTTCAGGGTTCACTGTTTGCTATTTCAGTGGAACTAGCCTGGAGGTGTTTACTATTCATGGGAACCAAATCCAAGTCCTGGGATTTTTCTTTGGATCTTCTGCAATTGTCCCAGGTAAAACACTGTTCTGCCCCAACTCTTGTTTATTTTCACCACTCTGTTTTCTCCCTGAGGCACTTTTTAATGTTGTTTGTGGGGGAAATCTGGACTTTGGAATTTTCTGACCTACTCTGCCATCTTGTCAGAATCCTCTCTACTTTATAAATGTCTAAGAATTATTTTAACATGAATTTTTGTTGTTCCTATCTTTGATAGTGTCAGTCACCATCATAACAATCATCTTTTAGACAACATTTTGATAATAACTATGTTCAAGGAATGCAATCCTAAAGATCTCAAAAATTTGGGCCAATGAAACATCTAAAAAGGTGAAATATATTAGAAATATATTTCTCATGAATGATTCCATTGGTCATAATCCTTCTTTACAACTTAAAGAATCCTAGAGAATCAGTTCAAAAGCTACTTGAAATAATTAACAACTTCAGCAAAGTTACAAAATAAAATATAAACTCACATAAATCATCAGCATTTCTTTACATTACTGACAAAGAAAGAGATGGAAAGAGAAATTCCATTTAAACTAACTATAGGCAATATAAAATATTTGGGAGTCTACCTGCCAAGACAAACCCAGTAACAATTGCAAAACACAAATAAAGTCAGATCTAAAGAATTGGAAAAAATATAATTTGCTCTTGGGTATGCCAAGCTATTATAATAAAAATGACAATTCTACCTAATCCAATTTACTTATTCAGTGCCTTGCTAATCAAACTATCAAAAATTATTTTATAGAGCTAGAAAAAATAATAAGAACATTCATCTGAAGAACAAAAGATCCAGAATATCAAAGGAATTAATGAAAAATGCAAGGGAAGGTGGCCTAGCAGCAAGCATCAAAACTGTGTGGTACTGGCTAAGAACTAGATTGATAGATCAGTGATCTACTGTTTGATGAACCCAAAGACCTCAGCTTCTGGAATAATAACTCACTAGTTGACAAAACTCCATCGAAGAGTGGAATACAGTAGGGCAGAACTAGGCATAGACCAACATCTTATACCATATACCATTATAAATTCAAAATGGGTGCATGATTTAGACATAAAGGGTGATGCCATAAGCAAATTAGGAGAGCAGAACTATAGTTTGCCTATCATATTTAGGAAGAAGGAAAGAATTTATGACAAACAAGAGATAAGAATGCTATAAAATGCAAAAATGAATAATTTTTATTGCATTAAATTAAAAAATTTTGAACAAACAAGGCCAATGTAATCAAGATTAGAAGGAAAGTAGAAAGCTGGGAAACCATTTTTACAGGGAGTGTCTCTAATGAAGACTTCATTTCTAAAATATATAGAGAATTGAGTTATATGTGTAAGAATACAAGTCATTCCCCAATTGGTAAATGATCAAGGGATATGAACAGGCAGTTTTCAGATGAAGAAATTAAAGCTATCTGTTGCCATATAAAAATTCTCCAAATCACTATTAATGACAGCAATATAAATTAAAGCACTTCTGAGGTACCATCTCATACCTCTCAGTTTGGCTAATATGACAAAACAGGAAAATGATAAATGTCAGAGAAAATGTGGGAAAATTGTCACTCTAATGCATTGTTTGTGGAGTTGTGAATTGGTCCAACCATTCTGGAGAGTAATTTGGAACTATGCTCAAAGGGCTTTAAAATTCAGTGTACCCTTTTATTCTGCTATACTACTACTAGGTCTATATCCCAAAGAGATCATAAAATGGGGAAAAGACCCACCTGTACAAAAATATTGGTAGCAGATCTTTTTGTGTTGGCCAAGAATTGGAAATTGAAGGGATGCCCATCAACTGGGGAATGGGTGAACAAGTTATCATATATGAACGTAATGGAATGCTATTGTTCCATAAGAAATGATGGCAGGTAGACTTTGGAAAAACCTTTGAAGACTTACATGAACTGATGCTGAATGAAGTGAACAGAACTAAGAGAACACTGTACACATTAACAGCAACACTATCAGTTGCCCAACTTTGAGAGGTTTAGCTCTTCTCAGCAATACAATGATCTAAGGCACAGGTGTGGGGAACTTGCAGCCTCAAGGCCACATGTGGCCCTCTAGGTCCTCAGTGGAGGCCCTTTGAATCCAATCTTCACAGCACAAATCCTCTTAATAAAAGGATTTGTTCTATAAAACTTGGACTCAGTCAAAGGGCTATACACAAAGATATGGAAGGCAACATGTGTCCTGGAGTTTGCAGGTTCCCCACCCCAGTAGAAAATTCATGATGAAAATGCTATCCATATACAGAGAAAGAACTATCTAGTCTGACTGCAGAGATAAACATACTATTTTCTCTACATTTTTCCTTGTGTTTTTTTCCCTTTTGTTTTGATTCTTCCTTCACAACATGACTAATAAATATGTCTAATAGGAGTGTACATGTATTGAGTATATCAGATTGAATGGCATCTTGAGGAGGTGGGAGAGGAGGGAGGGAGGAAAAAAAACTGCAACTGAAAATCTTATAAAAGTCATTGTTGAAAACTGTCTTTACATGTAACAGGAAAAAAAAAATTAAAATACTATCAAGTGGAAAAAAAATTTAGTTCTCTCGATGTAGTAGTTAAACTATCTCCAAAATTCTCTTTAGGATCTTTTACATAACATATCATACGCAAGATAAAAGTTAAACTCAATTGTTTCTAAATATATTTGTAAATTCTTTCTCCTTAACACATAATTTAGGCTCTCCTAAAAGAAGTTCTATTTATTCTTTATCCTTGTTTCCTACAGTCTTTCTTTCTTAGCCATAATAATCAACTCTTCATATGACAGTTAAATTATCATATTCTTAAGATTTCACTCCTACTTAAAGAAAACAGTCCTCATGGACTGCGTGTGAAAAACTGTTATAACAGCCCTTTTATTAGGCAGTTTTTCAGTCATGTCCAACTCCTTGTGACTTCATTTGGTGGCTTTCTTGGCAAAGATACTTGGAATGGTTGCCATTTTCTTCACCACCACATTTTACAGATGAGGAAACTGAGGCAAACAGGGCTGTGATTTGCCCAGGGTCATGCAGCTACTAAGTGTCTGAGACTCTATTTGAACTCACAAAGATGGGTCTTTCTGACTCCAGGCTGACACTGTATCCACTGTTCCACCTAGCTGTCTTGGATTGGGCAGTTATCTCTTCCCATATTTATTAACATACATTCATCTAATTCCTCTTATGTACACAACTAGAGGTACTTTTTTTGAGATTCATGTGAGATAGGAATACTTGTGCAATCTCCATTCTTGATCTATCTCATCAAAAGGCAGATCATTCTTTATATTTTTCTAGGAGAACAGATTTCTGAGAAGTTGTTGCTAAAATCCTGGCTTCAGAGAGTGGTTTTTTAAGAACTGCCAACCCTCTTAGAGAAGTGTATGTCTCCAAAAATCATTGGGGATTCTTTATTAAATGACTTGGTTCCATTTGGACTCCTCAAGATAATTTTTTTTGCTTAATTTCCAATGTCAATTTTCCCCAGAAATATGATCATTGAGACAGCCAACTATGACCCTACATTGTTTCTGTTTTCTTAAACTTTTAGTGTGTGTGTGTGTGTGTGTGTGTGTGTGTGTGCGCGCGCGCATGTAGAGGTCATATTTCTTTCTTTGGTTTATGTTTCTTCCATACAAGTGTGCAATATTCTGTTTTATTTTTGCTTGTAGTTATTCTTTCCATTTATATTTTTGCAGTAAATTGCATAAATTATTTTCTTTCCTCTATTTCCCATGCTTCTCTGTATTTATCATGCTTGTTATTTCTTACAACATAGTACTATTCTATTATACACATGTACCAAAATTTACTTAGATATTCCCATACCAATTGGCATCAAAATTTTTTCTCTATTTTTTTTGCTATCAGAAATAATGATGATGGGAATGTGAGGACTTCTTTCTTTTTTTTTGCTTTTTGGGTTTTTTTGAAGGGAAGAAGGCAGGGCAATTGGGTTTAAGTGACTTGCCCAAGGTCACACAGCTAGTACATGTGTCAAGTGTTTGAGGCAGGATTTGAACTCAGGTCCTCCTGACTCCAAGGCCACTGCTCTACTCACTGTGCCACCTAGCTGCCCCAAGGACTTCTTTCTTAACAATGACCTACTCGGGGGTCTATGCCTAGTACTATAATCTCTAAGTTAAATATCTTCTAAGTCAATATATTTTAGGCAACTTATTTGTATGTTTTCAAATTGTTTCCAAAATAGTCATATTGACTCAGAACTATGAAAACTGCAAAAGTAAGCCTATCTTTTTATAATCCCACTAAAATTGAATATTTCTATAGTTTAAAATCTTTGCCAATTTGCCAGGTATACTGCCAAAAACGATATTTTTCTGATTTTATTTCTCCTATTATTTGTTATTTAGTACATTCTTACATATAGTTGTTAACAGTTTGTGATTACAATTATTTTTTAGATAATCATTTGGTCATATCATTTGGGAATTAGATTGCATTAATGTGTACACTGATAGACATACATGGCTATATATTATACATAAGAGATATTTCATTAGATAATGTCAAAATTGGATAATCTTTCTGTATATCTAAGATATCAAACTCTGACATGAGAAATATATTTTTCCCCATTTAGCATCTTTTCTGCTTAACCTTGATGCATTAATTTTGATGGTACACAAATGCTTCAATTTTATTTACTCCAAATGACTTACTTTATCTTGTAATTATCTTATTCCTTGTTTGGTCAAGGATATATCTTCTACCCATATCTCTGAGAGATATGTTATTGGTTTAGTTTTTTTTTTTATTTTTAATGGAATGATCATTATCATTAAGGTAAATATCTTTATTTTTATGAAATATGGCATAAAATGTTGATCTGAGCAAAGTGTCTGCCTTAGTGATTTCTAGTTTCATTTAGCAGATTCCTTATCAAATAGAGATTCTTTTTAAAATAATTTATGTTTGAGGGTTTATAAAACATTGTGTTATTCACAATAATCATGACTAGTACTTTGGGAATGTAGGGAATCAACTCCCACCTTCCCAGGTTCACTAGTATCCTAGCTTGCAACATGTACTTAAACACCAACATTTTTTGAGTTATTGTTCCTAAATTTATGTGACATTTGTATGAACTAGGGCTATTATAATCTTTACCTATTCTTTGAATCTTGACTACTTTTATCTAAGTGAATTTGCTTGAAAAATGTACAACAGATTCTTTGTCCCTCACTCTATTTCTCTGTAACATTTTCAGAAAGATTTGTCCTTGCCACCAATTCAAAGAAAACAGAAATTTCAGTCAAGGTCATATTAGTAGTATTATTCAATAGAATGATTACTCTGAAATAATCATCATCTTATAAGGTCACTGAACATACATTGTCTGTATGTTAATTTTGAGAATCTGACCATCTTAGATGTAACACCTAGACAACAGGCTCCTACACATAATAATAAAATTTAAAGTCATGAACACATGCCAATCATGAGTTGATTCAGTGTGAGTTTATAAACCATAAATTAGGCGTGTGCCCTGGTCATTTAGCAGTCAGAACAGATTATCCATGAATTGGGGTATGTGGAGTGTGACGAAATGCCACATTTAAATTTTCAAAAAAGGATGAAGAATGGGAACCTCTCTAATGAAGCCTAACTTCAAACCATTCTCAAATAACATTTTTACAAAGACTTCCTGAAGCCTTTTCACAGACACTGGTATGTGTTGTCAGAATGGTGGAAGCTAGGATGGAGCCAAGATAGCAGAGTGAAAGCAGGGTCTTCCTTGAGTTCTCCCTCAAACCTCTCCAAACATTTGTAGAAATGACTCCAAATGACTTACTTTATCTTGCCATTATCTTATTCCCTGTTTGGTCAAGGATATATCTTCTACACTTATCTCTACAGCAGCAGAACCCACAAAATTACAGAGTGAAACAAATTTCTAGACCAAGACAACCTGAAAGGTTGACAGGAAAGGTCTGATGCACCAGTCTGAGAGAAGAGCCCAGTCTAGTGTGGGCTGTGTCAGCACAGACAGGGCTAAAGCAGGCCTCAGGGGACTCAGTCATGGGCAGTTGTGGCGGTTTCCAGACTTCCCAACCCAGAAAAGCCAAAGACAACTTAGAAGGTGAATGGGAAAGGCCTATCTGATCTGAGCAAGAGAGGAGAGCCCCAGGGTGGTGGCTGTGGCAGCAATGGCAATGGCTGCTTCCAGAGCTCTTAGCCCACAGATGGTGGGGGGATCAAGTGGATAATCACAGGAGAATTTCAGGGATCTCTTTTATGGTGCTGAAGCAAGATTCTCTTGCTTTGCCCTGCTTGGATCTGAGTCACAGGCCTAGGTGGCAGTCCTGGTGTGAGGGGGAGCACTGGCATAGTGGAGCTTGTGGCAACAGTGGAGAGGGAATCCTCCTCCCAGTTCCAAGCCAGAAAAGAGTGCTTGTGGTCACTCACAGACCAGAACACAGATCAGGAGAGGGGTAAATATCTCTACTTTGATGATAAAAACTTGGAAAGAACTAAAAATTTACAGGTACTTAGAAATATCTCTGAAAACAGCTGTGAAAAAGCCCTGAAGCTTGGGACAGTATGCTCTCCACTCTGGAAGCAGAGTTCTACCTTAACAAAGAGCTAAAAAGTCAAGTAATTCCCTAAGAAAATGAGTGAACAGTGTAAAAATCAGACTATAGAATCTTACTTTGGTGACAAGGAAGATCAAAACATACAACCAGAAGTCAACAAAGTCAAAGCCTCCAATAAAAATATGAATTAGTCTCGGGCCATAGAAGAAATCAAAAAGAATTTTGAAAATCAAGTAAGAGAAATAGAGGAAAAATTGGATAGAGAAATGAGCATGATGCAAGAAAATCATGAAAAACAAATCAACAGCTAGCTAAAGGATACCCTAAAAATGCTGAGGAAAATAATACCTTAAAATAGAATAAATGAAATGGCAAAAGAGATCCAAAAAGCCAATGAGGAGAAGAATGTCTTAAAAAGCAGGTCAAATGGAAAAGGAGGTACAAAAGCTCACTGAAGGAAATAATTCCTTAAAAATCAGAATGGAAGCCAATGGAAGCTAATGACTATATGGGAACTCAAGAAATTATAAAACAGAACCAAAAGAATGAAAAAATAGAAGACAATACAAAATATCTCACTGGAAAAACAACTGACCTGGAAAATAGATTGAGGAGAGAGAATTTAAAAATTATTGGACTACCTGAAATACATGATCAAAATGAGCTAGACATGATCTTTCAAAAATTATCAAGTAAAACTACATTAATATTCTAGAAGCAGAGGGTAAAATAGAAACTGAAAGAATCAACTGATCACCTCCTGAAAGATTCCAAAATGAAAACTTCTAGGAATATTGTGGCCAAGCTCCAAATTTCCCAGGACAAAGAGACAATATTGTTAGCAGCCAGGAAGAAACAATTCAAGTACTGTGGAAACACAATCAGGATAATACAAGATTTAGCAGCTTCTACAGTAAGGGATCAGAGGGTCTGAAATATGATATTCTGGAGGTCAAAGGAGCTAGGATTAAAACTAAGAATTGCTTATGTAGCAAAACTGAGTATAATACTTCAAGGAAAAATGGGTATCAATGAAGTAGAGGACTTTAAAGCACTCTTAATGAAAAAAAACAGAGTTGAATAGAAAATTTGACTTTCAAATACAAGAGTCAAGAGAAGAATGAAAAGGTAAACAGGAAAGAGAAATCATAAGAGACTTATTAAAGGTTGACTATTTATATTCATACATGGAAAGATGATATTTGTGACTCATGAGACCTTTCTCAGTATTGGGGTAGTTGGAGGACAACATACACACACACACACACACACATACACACACACAGAGCACAAGGTGAGTTGAATATCAAGAGTTGATATCTGAAAAAAAACTTAAGGGGTGAGAGAGGAAGGTACTGGGAGAAAGAGAAAGGGAGAAGTAGAATGGAGTATATTATCTCACATAAAAGAGACAAGAAAAAGCTTTTACAGTGGAGAGGAAGAGAAAGGAGGTGAGAGGGAATGAGTGAACCTTACTCTCATGAAATTTGGTTGAAGGAGGCAATAGCCTATACACTCAATTGGGTATAAAAATCTATCTTCCCCTACAGGAAAGTGGGGAGGAAGGGGATAAGATGGGGCATGGGATAGAAAAGAGGGCAAATGGGAAGAAGGGTAATCAGAAACAAACACTTGAGGTGGGACAGGGTAAAGGAGAGAATAGAATAAATGGGGGGCAGGATAGCATGGAGGGAAATACAGTCTTTCACAAAATGACTATCATGAAATGGTTTCACATGACTACAAATGTATAACCTACATCAAATTGCTTGCCTTCTCAATAAGGGTGAGTGGGAGGAAGGGAGAGAATGTGGAACTCAAAGTTATAAAAACAAATGTTAAAATTTGTTTTTATATGCAAATAGGCAATATGATATACAGGCAATTGGGGTATAGAAATTTCTCTTGCCCTACTGGAAAATAGAAGGGAAGGGCATAAGAGAAGGGGGTAGTGGGAGAAGGGAGGGCATATTGGGGGAAGGGGTAATCAGACTGTACTCTGTCTTGTGGTGGGGGAAGGGGAGAGTTGGGGAGAAATTGTTGAACTCAAAATCTTGTGGAAGTGAATGTCAAAAACTAAAAATATATAAATTTAAAAGAAAAAAAGAATGTGGAAACTAGTGCAGGTCTAGGAGAAAATCCATAGGCTGGAAGAAGTATGCCTCTTCTTTGGAAATACTCAAGAGGACCATGGGCATAATTTATATACCCAATATTCATCTCTTACCCAATATATGAATTATTATAATTGCAGCAACTCATACCTCACTGCATCCAACTGTGTAATCCAGTGATATTTACCTCGTTGCTGTTCCCTGAATAAAATATTATACTTTCCAAATTAGGGTATTTCCGTTTCTTCATGCCAGGAACTCTTTTCCTTAACTCATGCTGCAAGCCTCCACTGGTTCCTTCAAGTGGCAAATAAAATCAAACCTTTGATAAGAAACCTTTCTCCAACCCACTTAATACTACTGCTTTATTCTGTCGATTATCAACAAATTATCCTCTATATATCTTGTTTGTACATAGCTGTTTGCATCTTTTATCCCTTCTTACCCTGTAAACTCCTTGAAATGAACTGTTCTTTTTCTTTCTTTGTATGTCCAGTGCTTACCACAATGCTGGTTACAAAGCAGACTTGTTGATTGATTATGATAAATATCACCATAAGATATGTTTGTTGTGTATTGGCTCTGGCTTTAGTCCTGTTATTAATGCAAGTATAATGTTTACAATGTACTTCTTTGTGTAGAAAACAGTTGCTAATTGCTAGGGACAGGACAGGGTAGTCTAATCACACTTCACACAATTAATAAATGATGTTGGAGAAAAACAAAACAAAGCAAAACAAAGAAACATGCCTGCCTGCTCTGAGCAGAAAGTCTTGGGACTACTAGGGCAGAATTCTGCATGAAAAATTCCAGAAATTGCAGCACTTTCATTTAACTGCTCTTATTTCCTTAAAGGTAGTGTAATTTGTAGGTAGGGGAATTGGGTATTTTCCAAAATTGTGATGATGTATTAACTAATCATTTTTAAATGACGGTTTTATCCCCAAAAATGCAAGTAATATTCACCTAAAAGATGTGTATATTAGAGGCAGAGAGAAGAGTTCCAAATAATAGGACATAAAAAGGACATATTCCACAAAGCAAAAACAAACAACAATTTAAAAAACCCTCTAACATTCTAGATAATACAGTCTGGTTACAAAAAGACATTGACTGATCAAAAAATTAGGCTTATTTTAAAATGCAATTCAATGGAGCTGAAGTCTATCAATTTTTTTAATTGACTTCACAGTTAAAAGATAAAGCACTCTTGATTAGACAATAGTTTGAATAAGATCAAGAAATTATAGTGTAATGCAAGCTCAGTATGAATCAATTATGTGATATTACAACTAAAATATAAATTAGGTTACATTAAGAGAGATACAGCTTCCAATATTATGGAAACAATAATCCTGCTATATTATATCCAGTTCACAGCAAACCAGAAATATTGGGTTCAATTCTAGGGATCAATTGTAAAAAGAATATTGATAAATCAGAGAGAGTACAATAGAATTCAACCAAAATCCAATCCAGTCTGTAGAGGGCCAGCTCTGAGAAAGTCCATTCTGGGATATAGATACAGGTCAGGTTTTCCCTGGGGCCTGTTCTTTCCCTTTGGCTGATAACTCATCACGTGGGCTCTGCATACCCCCACCCTCGGCATACATGTGCTGTTTAGGATGAAGGTTCTCCAAGCCTCCTCAGTATACACATGCTCTCTCCAATACCCCCATGGCACACATGTGCTAAACACCACCTGTGGGCTATTAACACAATATTGTTTAAGGCAAAAGGGAACAAAGCAGGAGGAAGTCATGCAATGCAAATGTTTTTGCATGTGAACTTGTTGATTCTGCTTGCCTAAAATAGTATATAAGCCCTGTCCCTAAGTTAAATAAATGGATCTGTTCTTTACTCTTCTACCTGGCCCATGTTTTCTTTTCACTTTCTGTGGCATTTGGCCATCTCTGGCCATTTTGGCACCACAGCCACTGGTGGCACCAGTCCAGTCCAACAAGCATTTATTGTATGGGATAAAAGAGAGACAAAACATTAAAAAGGAAGAAGAAAGGAAGAGGGACATACAAGGGCCATTTTCTCTTTTTTTCTGGATTGGACATTAGAAATTTGTTATAACTACTCTTAAAAATCAAAATAATTTAGTTGATATAACAGAAATTATGAATTGTCATAAGTACCCTATACATTGATTTTAATTATGATATTTTTGAAGAGTGATGAGTACACATCGCTAATACTTTATTTGTGAAACTTCATCAAAAAATAAGTTGTTCATTTATTTATCTTAAGTGAATTTTCTAGTTATCAGAAATTTAGTTACCCAAACTCTAAAAAAAGAAAATTGTGATTTCTTTTTTTGGTAAAACTCTTTCTAGATATATGTGCTTCCTTTGTCTTCTAAGACAGAACATATGTGTATTTGTGTGTATAACATCTTGTATCCCGGGAACCACTGACACAGACAACTACACACACACATTAACATGTGTTTATGTGTATAAGATTGAAAAATTTGAGTGTATACACACACATATATGTGCATATATATATATATGTAATTGGGTTAACACAACAGAAAAGCTGAACCCTCAAAATATCCTGCATGTTGATTTTAATGATAATTTTCCAAGAGATGAATATTTGTTAGTAATGCTTCATTTATGAAAATTCTTCAAATAATTATCGATTTATCCCAGATAGATATAGATATGCTCAAATTATTTAAACTTTTAATGACTTAATATCTTGATTATATCTATAATATACAATAATTGTAATACTTGATAATATATACACTCATACTATAATTATAAATGCACATATAAGATAAAATAATTTGAGTATGTATAAGTTTACTCATATGTTTAAATTATGTACATTCTTGATTACACACAAACTCTTAAACATTCAAATATGTACACGTGTATATATTCATAAGTATATACATATATAATACGCAAAAATTTTGACTTTTTTCGTGAGTCAACATGTTGATTATGAATATAACATGCAGTAGTTGAGTCAGTTAACACTTTGCTACAGTGGAGTGAATGCTGGATTTGGATTCAGAGAACATGGTTTCCAATCCTAGCCCTTCCATTGACTAACATGTAAAGCTGATCAAATAATAATCTCTCTCTGTATTTCAGATTCTTGATTCATAAAACGAATGGATTGGACTGATATCTAAAACCCTTTCCACTTCTATATCTATGACCCCATTGGTTGAAGTGCATTTTTTACTTTAGAATACATTTTGACAGATGTTCTTTTAAAAATAAAATATGTTCCTTTTAGTTTATACATTTCCTATAGTTCTCCTTCTCCCACCCCAACCCCTCCCAGAGAACTATTTATCATATTTAAATGTAGAAAAACAAATCCAGTGAAACCAATTAATGTGTTAAAAATATCATTAGTTATGTAATGTTTTACAACCCCATGTCTGCAAATGAGTAGGAGATGGTCTCTTCTACGTCTTCTTGTCCTTTATACGGCCAAGATTCTTCTTTATAGGTTGGCATCATTCATTTTTTGTTATTGTTGTGATTCTTTCCATTTACATTCTTGTAGTCATTGAGACTATTTTGCAGGATTTTCTTTTTTTCACTTTTCATCTGCTGAAACCTATCTTTTAAAGCTTTTCCATAGTCATTGTGTCTGTGATTTCTTATAACAGTGATATTGAATTACATAGATCTCAAACAATTTGGGCAATTGTTTTCTAATAGATGGGAATCTAATTTATTTCTAGTGTACCACAATCACAGAAGGTGCTATTAAAGTGTGTAATTATTTTTATGTTTATGCACCTTTTCTTTTCACTAATAATCTACTTGAGAGGATATAGACATTTTTTATGATTTCTGTTCCATAATTTCACATTATGTTCCAGAATGGTTGTATAAGTTCTTAGCTCCACCATTGATACATCATAATGCCTCTCTATAATCAATCCAACATTGATTACTCTGATTTTGTCTCCTACCAATTTGTTGGCTAAATGCTGAAAGATCAGAATTGTTTCAATTTACATTTCTCTTTTTATTAAGTTATTAAGGAATTCTTTCATATATATATATATATATACATACATAATTTTGCAATTCTTCTATTGAGAAAACTTAGTTAATTTCCTTTAATCACTTATCTATTGGGGAAGGGATGTGATCTGATAAACTTATGTTATATGTAAATATTTGTGTGTGGTTTCATATTTAGAGTTACGGAGTGTTTGATTTGGAATAAAACTTTGAAAAGTAATTATATTTACCCTCCTCATTTTGAAGGTCAATAAACTCATTTGTTTGCCTTATTTTGAATAACTGAGGTTGCTAGAACTCTTGACCATGAAATAAGTAAAATCATTACTGTGTTTTGATATCACATACTGTCTTTCAAAAAATAATTTATAAAACATTTTTTGAATGAAGTTATAAGACATTACACAGAAAAAATAGAGTTTGAGTCATCCACAGCTACAAAACAAATGTGGTCATTAAATTGAAATACCCCCTCTGTGGTTGGTGTTACTTTTAAATTATTTATTTTATTCCAGTAAATCCAACATATCTAGTATGGAGGAAAAACATGATAGTTTGGAATCCAGCAGAGAAGAGCATATATTCAGGATAAAGCTCACAGCTGGCTATAAATGTATTTCTATGAACACAACCTGGTCTGAACATAAAATTGTTTCATTATCATAACATATTTCTAGAAAAAGCAAAAACATTCATGGAATACTGTTAAAAATCAATGTTCACACATGATATGTCAAAATGTAGTCCCTTTCCTTCATAGAGTACAAATATCATTCCACTCAGAAATTTCAAGTACATTTTCTCTTTATACAGCTCTACATAAAATTTCTCTCACGAAAATGAAAGGCACCTTTAGAGAATATTTAAAAGCTTATTGGTAAATAATACTAATCATTATGATGATATCATTTGAAATATATATAGTAAAGTATTATTAGAAAATATAGTCCTGTACATTGTATTATTTCACCTTCACAACAATCTATTGTAATTGCCAAATGTGTTAATTGTGTTAAATTTTATTCGGAAGTGAAGGTAAGTGAAATAAGCATGGGTGATATCTGACATCAGCCCAACTACCATAGCTTGATCAATCAGCTTTGGATAGGTTGAGGCAAAATTGGCCAGTTGATGTAATTTTTGCCTCAAAAGAAATGAGAAGTGCATTTTCTTAAAGCTGTCTAAGTCTTAAAAGGTAGATTGTACACCTAGGGAAGGGGATGAGCCAGAGAACTAACTAAAGCTCATCTTCCATCACAACTTTGCCAGAAACACTACTGAATTTCATTCTAGAGAGAATTTAAAAGTGAGATTTAATGTATATAAGGCAATTTAATGTAATATTTGATAATGTATCCATCTGAAGATCAGGACTACGGAGGTTTGGAGGATTAAGATTTTTAATCTTGAAGATTTTTAGGGGGATTCTATTCTCAAGTTATTTCCAAGTCAAAAATATCCCAAAAAGATTGAAAAGATAACAGATTATATTACTGCTAATGTGATCAAAGATCTTCCCTACCCACTTAATAGGCCTCAGGTGGATCTAGTTAAGGGGAAGCTTGATTAGGAAAGCTTGTTTGTAGGAAGGCCCATTTGCTAAATAGGTGCTAAGCCCCAGCCCCACACTGTTTTGCTAAGTGGGTAGGAAGCCCTTGGGTCCTAAATACAGTATATATATCCTGAGGGTAGCCATTAACCTCAGAGTAGAGAAAGCTGTGAAGAAGGCAGAACTAACAGAAGAAGAGAAAACTACAAGAGAGACAGAAAACTGGAAGAGAAGGAGAGACAGAGAGAGAACTGGAAGTGCTCTGAGAACCACAAGGGCTCTCAGAACTGCTGGAGGAGAGCATGCAGGCAAGCAGACAGTTAGGATTCCTGAGTGAGTGTATACAGGAAGGCACTAGAAGAGGGGACATTACCAATGGCTTGGCTCCTTGCTGTGATATTGTGTTTTAATTTCCTTACTATCACATTGAAGTGGACTTACTGGTTTTGGGATACAATTGTCGCTCTGTCAAATTGGGGTTATTGGTTTGGGATTTGATACTCTAGTGTCTGAATAAGTGTTTTACTTCTTCTGCCTTCTGTATATAGAGAGTCTCTTATATTTTGCGATTCTAAACTATATAGGCATATTCATGGTCACCATCAATACCATGAATCTTGCCTTACTGATACATAGTATTACCAAAAAACGGGGAAGCTGCAGATATTATGGCTATCATTGCAATCAGCTTCCACCTCCATCTCCCTCTCCCAGAGATTTCTCTCTTATTTTCATGAAGAAATATAATGAGTCCATCAGTTAATGACTCTTTAAGCCTTGTCTTTTAAGAGGCCTTAAAGTCCTCTAATTTCTGGACCATCTTTTCTATCTTGTCCTCTAGTATGGCATGACAGGGTTCATCAAATATTTTGGTAAATGTTATGTCTACAACCCTTTATTGATTTAACTTTTTTGACATTCTAGTAGCTGTCAAAGAAAAAGAGCTATTTTAGATATTCTTGGTGAAAACATGCTAGACCTTAGTAATTATATCTCTCCTTAAATGCTCACAGGCCATGACTTCAATACTATGATATAAACTAGGAATACAAGTCAAATACACAGTCTTCTAGTTCATAAATACACTCACAGGATTTGAAAGAGGAAACTTCAGCAGCTGGTTATACTAGTTGGTAAGGGTTTCTTTTTTGTTTGCTTTGTTTTGGTTTTGGTTTCCCTGACATAGAGTCTAAATTTGCCTTTATGTAGCTTTCAATCCCAACTTCTGCTTTTGCCTCTGAGGGCAAAACAGAGCAAATATAAGGTCTCCTCCCCATTTCAGCCTTTCAAATACTTATCCTCTACAATTTACTTATCTCTGAGCTAAGTAGCTACAATTCTTTTTAACAATCCTTATATGATATGAACTCAGGAACCTTTTCCATCTTGCTTTTCCTTCTCAGGCTTCTATATAATTTAGTACCATCCATATTAAATCATGGAATATGGACTCAAGCAATACTTTGTATGAGGCCTAATGAGTACAGTGTAAAGGGAAATTCCCCACTTCCATATCCTAGAAGCTATGTTTCACCTAACACATCCCAAGATTTCATTACCTTTTACACTTTTCATATCATACAGCTGAGAAATATTTGCATTTGCAGCCTATTAAAATCCCTCTACCATCTTTCCTGTTTGAAAATTAATGTCCCAAGGCTTCCTCAATCAGATAGATATTCCATTGAAATTACACACCTAAGCAAGTACAGCAAAAAAGGAAAATATTTACGAATATATAGCTGAAATATTACGACATGAAGTTTGACAGGTAGCCCACTGAATTAGTTCATCACATCCAATAATATCACACAAAGACACCCACTAACACAACCCCTCAGAGTGTCCAACTGATGCCCCATCCATCCTTCGGAAGGAGGGAGGTTGAAGCATCCACTCTGTCTTTAACGGAAGGTCCCCTCTTCCCAATCATCATGGGCCTATGTCTCTATAAATAAGCCCCCTCTTTTTCAGTTCTAAATAAACACATGGATAAATGAAAAATTCTTAAGAACTCATTATGTTCAAAGCTCTATAGTATTTGGAATAAAAACTGAAAAGCAAGACAATCTTCCTGCTGATGGGTTGTAATGGGAACTAAAGTGGGACCTTTTATTGTCTTTTGTTTTGGAGTGCTTCTCAGCGATAAAGCAATCAAGTGCCTTTGATTCTTGCCTTTGTATCAATCCGGAGTTTTTGATTGAATAGGGAGTCTTTGCTGAACTGCTTAAGTCACAGGAAGACTTAGGTCACATGGGTTTGAGGCTCATCGTTGTGATGCCCTCTGACCCTGAAGAAGCATACATACGTATGTATGTGTATATATATGTATATATGTGTGTGTGTGTGTGTGTATATATATATATATATACATGTATATATATATATATATATAATTTCTGTTTATGTTTTCTCTGAAGTTCAGGGAGCTTTTTCCTTTAAACTAAGTGAATGATATATGTATGTTTAATTAAAGTAAGATGGTAAACCCCTTAAAGTTGTCTTCATTAGAAAAGCAGATCAAGGAACATGTGGTAGTAGCAATCCTGTGTGCTGGTGTTATTGGCATTACACAGCCCAAGTAGCAGCAAGTAGTATTGTTAATATCATATAGTGTTTTAAAAAAATTATTTAAATTAACTAATTATTTTTTAGTTTTCAACAATCACTTTTTATAATATTATTTATTTGATATTTTTAGTTTTCAACATTGATTTCCACAAGATTTTGAGTTACAAATTTTCTCCCATTTCTGCCCTCCTCCCACTCCAAGATGAAATATACTCTGATTGCCCCATTCCCCAGTCAGCTTTCCCTTCCGTCACCCCACTTCCCCCCCAATCGCCCTTCCCATTACTTTCTTGTAGGGCAAGATGGATTTTTATACCCCACTGCCCAGTATATCTCATTTCCCAGTTGCATGCAAAAACAATTGTTTTTGAGCATCTGCTTTTAGAATTTTGAGTTCCAAATTCTCTCCCTTCTTCCCTCCCCACCCACCCTCCCTAAGAAGATAAGCAATTCAACATAGGCCACACATGTATCAATATGCAAAACACTTCCACAATAGTCATGTTGTGAAAGACTAACTATATTTCTCTCCATCCTATCCCCCTTATTCAATTTTCTCCATTGACCCTATCCCTTTTCAGAAGTGTTTGCTTTTAATTGTCTCCTCCCTTGATCTGCCCTCCCTTCTATCATCCCCCCTTTCCTATCCCCTTCCCCCTACTTTCCTATGGGGTAGATATGCAATTGTGTGTGTATGTTATTCCCTCCTCAATAAATCTGATGAGAGCAAGATTCATTCGTTCCCTTTCACCTGCCCCCTTTTCCCTTCCAACAGAACTGCTTTTTCTTGCCACTCTTATGGGAGGTAATTTACTCTATTCTATCTCTCCCTTTCTCCCTCTCTCAATATATTCCTCTCTCACCCATTAATTTCATTCTATTTTTTAGATATCATCCCTTCATATTGAACTTACCCTGTACCCTCTGTCTATATATATATATGTATATTCCCTTCAACTAACCTAATACTGAGAAAGTTCATGTGAATTATAAAAATCATCTTTCCTCATAGGAATATAAATAAAATGATTCAACTTTACTAAGACCCTTATGATTTCTCTTTCTTGTTTACCTTTTTATGCTTCTCTTGATTCTTGTTTTTGGAAATCAAGTTTTCTATTTAGCTCCAGTCTTTTCATCGAGAAAACTTGAAAGTCTTCTATTGTATTGAAAATTCATATTTTGACTTGGAGCATGATACTCAGTTTTGCTGGGTAGGTGATTCTTGGTTTTAATCCTAGCTCCTTTGACCACTGGAATATCATATTCCAAGCCCTTCAATCTCTTAATGTAGAAGATGCTAGATCTTGTGTTTTCATGACTGTGTTTCCACAATGCTCAAATTGTTTCTTTCTGGCTACTTGCAATATTTTCCCCTTCACTTGGGAGCTTTGGAATTTGGTGACAATATTCCCAGGAGTTCTCTTTTGGGGATCTTTTTCAAGGGGCAATTGGTGAATTCTTTCAATTTCTATTTTACCCTCTGGTTCTAGAACATAAGGGCAGTTTTCCTTGATAATTTCTTGAAAGATGATGTCTAGGCTGTCTAGGCTCTTTTTTTGATCATGGCTTTCAGGTAGTCCAATAGTTTTTAAATTATCTCTCCTGGATCTAATTTCCAGGTCAGTGGTTTTTCCAATGAGACATCATCATCTTCAAATTTTTCATCCCTTTGGTTCTGTTTTATAATATATTGATTTCTCATAAAGTCACTAGCTTTCACTTGCTCCAATCTAATTTTTAAGGTAGCATTTTCTTCAGTGGTCTTTTGGACCCCCTTTTCCATTTGGCTAATTCTACCTTTCAAGGCATTCTTCTCCTCATTGGCTTTTTGGAGCTCTTTTAGCCATTTGGGTTAGTCTATTTTTTAAGGTGTTATTTTCTTCAGTATTTTTTGGGTCTCCTTTAGCAAGTCATTGACTTGTTTTTCATGATTTTTTTGCATCACTCTCATTCCTCTTCCTGATTTTTCCTCTATTTCTCTTACTTGATTTTCCAACTCCTTTTTGAGCTCTTCCATGGCCTGAGACCAATTCATATTTTTCTTGGAGGGTTGTGATGTAGGCTTTATAACTTTGTTGACTTCTTCTGTCTGTATGGTTTGATCTTCTTTGACACCAAAAAAAGATTCTAAAATCTGAGTCTGAGTCCATTTTCACTGCTTGTTCATGATCCCAGTCAACTACTTGACCCTTGAGCTTTTTGTCAGGATATGACTGCGTGTAGAGTAGAGAGTACTTTGTCTCAAATTTTAGGGGCTGTGCTGCTGTTTTCACATCTACTTCTACTCCACCATTGCTGCAAGATCTGCCATGTTAGTACTCCTCCTCACCCAGGAACTACCAAACAGGACCGGTGACCCAGATCTAAGGAAGGCAAAGCTCTCCCTGCACTTCTGCTCTGATCCACCACTTGATTCCTCCTACCGTGTTGGCCAGGGACTCCAGAAGCAGCTGATGCTGGAGTTCTGGAAGCAGCCACAGGAGCTTGCCACTGCCACTGCAGCACTGCCTCCTTTGCCCCCAGGGCTGGGGCCAGACTGATCTCACCTTGATCCAGCAGCTTTCCCACTAACCTGCTCTGTGGTCTTTCGGTGTTTGTGTGTTGAGAAGTCTGGTAACTGCTGCAGCACAGTGGTTCATGGTCCTAAGGCCTGCTCCAGCTGACTCTAGGTCCAGTCTGTCCTGGCCCAGCCCACACTGGGCTGCTCTCCTTTCAAATACTGTGTGATAGAACCTTCCCAGCAACCATCCATGCTCTCCTGGGCTGGAGACCTTCTTCCCTCTGTTATTTCATGGGTTCCACAGCTCTAGAATTTGTTCATAGCCATTTTTGCTAGTGTTTGGAGGGTTTTGGGGGAGAGCTTAAGTGAGACCCTGCTTTCCAGACACCATCTTGGCTCCACCCCCCTTAAACATTCACTTTTATAAGACTTTGAATTCTAAAATTTTCTCTGTCTTTCCCCTTCCCCCTCCCCAAGATAACATGCAATCTGATATAAGCTATAGATGTACAATCATATTAAACATATTTCCACATTAGTTGTATTGTCAAAGAAGAATCAGAACAAAAGGGAAAAAATGAAAAAGAAAAAAAAAACAACAAAAAGAGAAAATAGTATGCTTTGATCTGCCTTCAGACTCCATAGTTCTTTCTCTGGATGTGGATAGCATTTTCTATCATGAGTGTTTTGGCATTGTCTTAGATCCTTGCATTGTTGGGAAGAGCTAAGTCTATCAAAACTGCTCATCTCACAATGCTGCTGTTACTGTGTAAATTTTCTCCTGGTTCTGCTCACTTCATTTAGCATCAGTGCATGTAAGTCTTTCCAGGTTTCTCTGAAGTCTGCCTACTCATCATTTCTTATGGAACAATAGTATTCCATTATATTCATATATCACAACTTGTTTAGTCATTTCCCGAATTGATGGCCATTCCCTCAATTTCAATTTCTTAGCCCCCACAAAAATAATTACTATAAATATTTTTGTACATATGGTTTCTTTTCCTATTTTTATGATCACTTTTGGATACAGATCTAGAAGCTGCTATTGTTGGATCAAAGATATGCACAGTTTTATAGTCCTTTGGACACAGTTCCAAATTGCTCTCCAGAATGGCTGGATCAGTTCACAACTTCACCAAAAATACATTAGTGTTGCAATTTCCCCATATCTTCTCCAAAATTTATCATATACCTGTTTTGTCATATTAGCCAATGGCACAGGTGTGATGTGGTACCTCAGCATTGTTTTAATTTACATTTCTCTAATTAATACTAATTTAGAGCATTTTTACCTTAACTTTTTTATTTCCCCCAGTTACATGTAAAAACAATTTTTAATATTTGTTTATAAAATTTTGAGTTCCTAAATCTCTCCCTTCTCCTTCTCTCCCTCATTGAAAAGGCAAGCAATTCATTTAGGTAATACATGTATAGTCCGTTGAAAACATATTCATAATAGTCATGTTTTGAAAGAAAACATAGACCAAAAAAACCTCAAGAAAAATCAAGAAAGTAAAACAAAAAACATGCTTCAATATGTATTCAGACACCAACAGTTATTTTTCTCGGGATGGATAGCATTTTTCATGGTAAGTCCTTCAGAGTTGTCTTGGATCATTGTATTGCTGAGAAGAGCTAAGTCATTGTAATAGTAATTAAGGTGGGACTTTTTGATGTTGACCTTTAATGATTCTGGCCTTTGTTTGAATGGCACAGATAAAGTGGGATGTTTTGGTATTTCGCAGCCCTGAGACAATTGGAAGCCATTGATTTGTATCTGATGTGATACTGGGGGTGGGGAACTTCTCCATGCCTAGCCTGGGATGAGGTCAGGGCCCTGAACAGGATATATAAGCACAGAGGTTAGTGTCCTAGCTCTCAGCTCTGAGCCACAGCAGGAGTGGCACATGACTCTGGGTCAGCCATTATAATGAGCTCCCTGGCTGAACACCCAGATGTTGATAACTACAAATTGTATTTGGTCTGTAATTCAGGGTGCTGGTTTTTCTCCCCTGAACTAAGTACATGATATTTGTATGCTGGATTAAGGTAAGATTGTTAACCCCTTAATGTTGCTTTCCTTAATAAAGCAGATAAAAAGGACCTGGGCTTGCAGTGTTCTGTGAGCTGGTTGTTATTGGTTTTACACCCTCACATCAGCTGCCAGCCGGATTGTTGAGACAAATGGCATCACAAACAGGATCTACATTTCAGAAGGAAAGTATGGCATTTTGGGGTACTGGGGTGGCTGAATGTTTCCAGTTTTTGGATTGCTCTTTGTACGTGTGGTGGCTATAGTTCTGTGGAGCCCCAGAGGCCTGAAGGAGAACAGACAAGTGGCAAAGATGGGAGTAGTTTCCCAAGAGCCCAGAGCAGGCATTCTGGGAGATAATCTCTCCTTCCTTCTCCCTACCCCACTAGCACTCTGGAGGCAAGAGGCTGGAGCAGAGGTCATGGGAGGAGAAACAAGCTGAAGCATGGGGGAGGGTTGGATGGCTGAAACAAGGGCTTGAGCTGATAAGCCTGGCTTTGGAGGACTGTGCCGAAAAGGATGAATGTGTTGAGATTGTACTGTATGCGAGATGTTGGAACAGGAGCAGAGAAATGCCTTCTGACAGACTTCAGAGAAAAAGTGGAGAATGATATTCCTGGAGATTTGGCAGGAGTGGCTGGTGAGGAGAAGGAGGAAGCAGACAGTAGCTGTCAACATATTGACCCAGACAGAGCAGATGACTGCCTCCATGCAGTGAGCTGGTTTCCAGCCGACTTTGATGAGGTGAGCCCAAAGGTGGGGAACTGCTGCATCGGGATTCCAGCAGAAGCCAGGCACCGCCTGCCAGAGCTAGATGACTAGAAACCCAGGAGGTTGGAGTTCAGCCATGGGGTAAGATGGAAACTTTGCAGCAAGGCACTGAGTGTGACATTTTCCTGCCTTCCTCTGGGACTGTTTAGGACCTAGGAGGGAGGGGTGAATTTGTCTATGGTGGGGTGGGGGAAGTGCCATGGACCCCCAGGGACCCCACCATGTTGGCTTTGTTTCCCAGCTGCCCCCCCAGGACTTGGAAGTGGGGTGCTGGAGCAGTGTGGGGAGAAGGACACATCCCCAATGAGAACTCAATTTGGACTTTGTGTTGGGACTTTGCTAACTAAAGTATGCTGGTTCCTGAGAGTAGCAGCAGAAAGCCTGCAACTGCTGCATGGGGAGGACACTCAAGAAGTGCTTTGCTTGAACATTTTGTACTGCTTAAAGAGATTAACTTGATGGAACCTAGGGATGGACATTTGAATTGTAAACAAGTATTTGGGAATGGCACTGAATGATATATTTTGCTTTGTTGTGAATAATATGTTTTGTTGTATTTCCCTGAATGTGATTGCAATGTATAATGTTTCTATTTTGTTCCAGGATCCATGGCCATTTAATTTAGATATTGTTAGTCCATAGATCCTGGAAAGGGATGGACAATGTAATAGTAATTAAGGTGGGACTTTTTGATGTTGACCTTTAATGTTTCTGGCCTTTGTTTGAATGGGGCAGATAAAGTGGGATGTTTTTGTATTTCTCAGCACTGAGACAATGGGAGCCATTGATTTGTATCTGATGTGATACTGGGGGTGAGGAACTTCTCCATGCCCAGCCTGGGTGAGGTCAGGGCCCTCTGGGCCCTGAACAGGATATATAAGTGCAAAGTTTAGTGTCCTAGCTCTCAGCTCTGAGCCACAGCAGGAGTGACCCATGACTCTGGGTCAGCCATTATTAGCTCCCTGGCATGAACACCCAGATGTTGATAACTACAAATTGTATTTGGTCTGTAATTCAGGGTGCTGGTTTTTTCCCCTGAACTAAGTACATGATATTTGTATGCTGGATTAAAGTAAGATTGTTAACCCCTTAATGTTGCTATCCTTAATAGAGCAAATGAAGAGGACCTGGACTTGTAATGTTCTGTGAGCTGGTTGTTGTTGGTTTTACACCCTCACAGCAGCTGCCAGCCAGTATTGTTGAAACAGTCATTCATGGCTGATCATCTTACAATTTTCCTGTTACTTTGTACACACTGCACTTCACTTAGCATCAGCTCATACAAGTTTTTCCAGGTTTTTCTGAGAACATTCTGCTCATCTTTCTTACAATACAATAATATTCCATCATAATCACATACTGCAAGTTGTTCAGCCATTTCCCATTTGATGGGCATCCCCTCAATGTTTAATTCTTTACCACCAGAAAAGAGGTGATATAAATATTTTTGTACATATAGCACCTTTTTCCTTTTTTTATATCTCCTGGGATACAGACCTAGTAGTGGTATTGCTAGGTCAAAGGGTATGCATGGTTTTATAGCCCTTTTATAGCCCTTTGGCAATAGTTCCAAATTGCTCTCCAGAATGGTTGGATCAGTTCACAACTCCACCAACAGTGTATTAAGGCCTCATTTTTCCCATGTTACCCCCATCATATGTCATTTATCTTTTCCTTCCTATTAACCAATCTAATAGGTATGAAGTAGTACCTCAGAATTGTTTTAATTTGCATTTCTCCAATCAATAATGAGTTAGAGTACTTTTTCCATATGGCCATAGATATATTAATTCATCTGAAAAATGATCATATATTTTGATCATTTATTTTTTGGGAAATGGATCTTATATTTATAAATTTCACTCAGTTCTGCTATATGTCTGAGAAATGAGGCTTTTATCAGAGAAACTTGATTCAATTTTTTTTTTCAGTTGCTACCTGTATTTCCCTCCATCCTATTCCCTCCATTTATTCTGTTCTGTCTCTTCTTTTACCCTGTTCCTCCTCAAAAGTGTTCTACTTCTAACTGCTCCATTCCCCAATCTGTCCTCCCTTCTATCAACTTCCCCACTTCTCTTATACCCTTACCTACTCCTACTTTCCTGTAGAGTAATTTGCATATCCAATTTAGTATGCATGTTATTCCCCCTTTGAGCCAATTCTGATGAGGGTAAGGTTCACCCACTCCCCCTCATCCTCTCCTCTTCCTCTGCACTGCAAAAGCTTTACCTTGCCTGTTTTTGGAGGGGGAAGGCAGGGCAACTTTGGGTTAAGTGACTTGCCCAAGGTCACACAGCTAGTCAGTGTGTCAAGTGTCTGTGGCTGGATTTGACCTCAGGTCCCCCGATTCCAGGGCAGTGCTCTACTCATTATGCCACCTAGCTGCCTCCCTTGCCTCTTTTATGTGAGATAATATGCTTCATTCTAGCTCTTCCTTTCTCTTTCTCTCACTACATTTCTCTTTCAATGCTTAATTTTATTTCATAAATATCATCCCTTCATATTCAACTCACACCTGTGACCTGTGTGTGTATATATTTATAAATTTCCTCCTAATAATGAGAAAGTTCTTGTGAGTTACAAATAGCATCTTCCCATGCAGGAATGTAAACAGTTTATACTTATTAAGTCCCTTTCCTGTTTACTTTTTCATGCGTCTCTTAAGTCTTAAATTTGAAAATCAAATTTTCAATTCAGCTCTGGTCTTTTCATCAAGAATCCATCAAAGTCTTCTTTGAATGCCAATTTTTTTCCCCTGAAGGATTATATTCAGTTTTTCTGGGTAGGAGATTTTTGGTTATAATTCTAACTCCTTTGTCCTCCGGAATATAATATTGAAAGCCCTCTGATCCTTTCATGTAGAAACTGCTAAATCTTTTGTTAGCCTGACTGTGGCTATACAATACTTGAATTGTTTCTTTCTTGCTCGGTGCAATATTTTCTCCTTGACCTGTGAACTCTGGAATTTGCCTATAATATTCCTGGGAGTTTTCATTTTAGGATCTCTTTCAGTAGGTAATTGGTGAATTCTTTCAGTTTCTATTTTACCTTTTGGTTCTAGAAAATTAGAGCAGTTTTCCTTGATAATTTTTTTTTCGAAATATGATTTCTGGGCTCTCTTTTTTATTGTGGCTTTTAGATAGTCCAATTATTTTTAAATTATCTCTCCTGGATCTATTTTCCAGGTCAGTGGTTTTTCCAATGAGATATTTCACATTGTCTTCTATTTATTAAATTCTTTTGGTTTTGTTTCATCATTTCTTGATTTCTCATAAAGTCATTAGCTTCCATTGGTTTCATTCTAATTTTCAAGAAATATTTTCTTCAGTGAGCTTCTGGATCCCTTTTCTTTTTGGCCCTTTCTGCTTTATAAGGCATTCTTCTCCTCATTGGCTCTTTGGATGTCTTTTGACATTTGGGTTAGTCTATTTTAGGGTGTTATTTTCTTCAGTATTTTTTTGTTTCTCCTTTATCAAGCTGATGATTTATGTTTTATTATTTTCTTGCATCACTCTCATTTCTCTTCCCAATTTTTCCTCTAGCCCTATTACTTGATTTTCAAAATCCTTTTTAAGCTCTTCTGTAGCCTGAGAACAATTCATATTTTTTTTTTCTTGGAGGTTTTGAATGTAGGAGCTTTGACTTTTTTGCCTTCTTCTGAGTATCTGTTTTGATCTTCATTGTTACCATAGTAACTTTCAATTCTCAGATTTTTTCCATTGTTTGCTCATTTTCCCAGCTTATTAGTTGAGTTTTAGGTCTTTAATAAAGCAGGACTCTGCTTTCAGGGTGTAGGGAAGACTGTCCCAACCTTCAGGGGTTTTGCTCAGCTGTTTTCAGAGATACTTCTAGGTATCTGTAAGTTTTCGGTTCTTCCAAGGTGGTATGATCTAAGGAGAGGTGTTTACTATTCTTCTGGCCTATACTTCAGTCTGTGAGAGACCACAAGCACTTTTTTTGCACTGGAACTGTGAGGAGGGTCTCCCTTCTGCTGTGGTTGCAAGCTCTACTTTGGTAATGCTCCTCCTTACCCCAGCACTGCCACTCAAGATTGCCACCTGGATCTGAGTATGGACAAAGCAACAGTCCTGCCTCAGTGCCAGCAAAAAGAACCCTGTAATCTCCTTCTGACCAGTTTTTTTGATCCCCTTGCTCTCGGTGGGCTGAAAGGTCAGGAAGCAGCCACAGCCACTGCTGCTGCCAATGCTGATTCAGTCACTCCAAAGGCCTGCTCCTGTTTTGATGGGGTTGGGCCTGTGCTGGTATAGCCCATGCTGGGCTAAGCCACACTCTCACCTAGGTGAGACAGACCTTTCTTGCTGACCTTCTGAGTTGTCTTTTGCATCTGTGGGCTGAGAGGTGTGGAAACTGCCACTAGTGCTAGTGATTCAATCACCCTGAGGCCTGCTTTGGTTTGCTGGTACCCAACCTGTACTGGTGATGCCTCTGCTTTACTGAGCTCCTCCCTCACCCTGGTGAAGCAGAACTTTTCTGCTGCACCTTCCAATGTGTCTTTTTCTGGAAATTTGTTTCACTCCATCTTTTTTGTGGGTTCTACTGTTCTAGAATGTATTTAGTCATTTTAAAGGCATTTAGAGGGGTTTGGGGAGAGCTCAGGTAAGTCCCTGCCTTTACTCCACCTACAGCACTTTTTCGTATGACTATAGATAGTTTTATATATGCATCATTCTAAATGAAATACATATATGAGATTTCAGCAGCAAGTCTAATGGAAAAATCCAGTGGTCTTTAGGGCAAAATAGTAAAGCAAATAGCAATCTATCTTCTTTAGTGTTATTTATATTAATAAAATCCTATCCATTTCTAATGGAAAACCATTTGATGATAACAAAGCCTTGGAGGGGTAAGAATGTTATTTTCTGTTCTGATTAGCAGGGCATCAGCAAAAACAACACTTTTCAGGACATGGAGGATCTCTGTGTGGTACCCTGGCCTTGTCTCTGAAGGCTAAGAAGGATATACTTTTCCATCTGTCCTGAAGGTGGCTCTTCTCTATTTGCTTTATGCCCTTATTCTGATGTGAGCTCTTTGTGAGAGCAATGACTATCACATTTTTCTGTTTGAAACTCCAGGACAAAGTAATTTTAGGGACATAGTAAGCGCTTAGAAAGGCAGCTAGATGGTAAAATGAACTGAAGTCAGGAAGACCTGAGTTCAAATTCAGCCTCAAGTACTTACTGTTTGTGTGACCCTAGGCAAATCACATAACTCTGTTTGCCTCAGTTTCTTCATCCATAAAGTGAGCTGAAGAAGGAAATGGCAAGCTACTCCAGTATCTTTGCCAAGAAAAACCTAAAAGGGGTCAAAAAGAGTCAGACACAATTGAAATGTTTGAAAAAAAAACAATAAAAATGCTTAGTATCTCAGGGGCAGCTAGGTGGCACAGTGTATAAAACCAATGGGGCTAGAGGCAAAAAGACCAGAAACATCAGAGTTCAAATCTGACTTTGGATATTTACTAGCTTTGTGACCCCATGCAGTCATTTAATGCTTGCCTACAAAAAAATCGAGAAGGAAATAGCAAACTCTCCAATATCCTTGCCAAGAAAAGTGCATGGTATATTTAGAGAATCCTAGAGAATCAACTAAATAATTACTTGAAATAATTAACAATGTCAGCAAAATAGCAAGATATAAAATAAACCCACATAAATCATTGGCATTTCTATATATTACTAACAAAGCACAACAACAAGTGATAGAAAAAGAAATTCCATTTAAAGTAATTGTAGACAAAATAAAAATATTTGGCAGTCTACATAGTAAGACAAACCCAGGAGCCATATGAACACAAATACAAAACACATTTCACACAAATAAAGCTAGATCTAAATAATCGGAAATACATCATTGTCACCTGGGTAGGCCGAGCTAATATAATAAAAATGACAATTCTACCTAAATTAATTTACTTATTCAGTGCCATGCCAAACTACCACAAAATTATTTTATAGAGCTAGAAAAAAATAGTAACACAATTCATCTGGAAAAACAAAGGTCCTGAATATCAGGGGAATTAATGAAAACAAATGTAAGAGAAGGTGGCCTAGCCATACCAAATCTAAAACTGCATAATAAAGAAGCAATAATCAAAACTACTAGTTACTGGCTAAGAGAGAGTGTGGTAGATTAGTGGAATAGGTTAGGTACACAAGACAGAGTAGTCAATGACTATAGTAATGTACTACTTGAAAAACCCAAAGATTACAGCTTCTTAGAGAGGAACTCACTATTTGACAAAAACTGCTGGGAAAACAGGAATATCATAGGGAAGAAACTAGGCATAGACCAACAACTTACACTTTATACCAAGATATGGTAAAAATGGATTCACAATTTAGACATAAAGGGTAAAACTACAGACAAATTAGGAGAATAAGGAATAGTTTGCCTATCAGATCTATGGAGAATGGAAGAACTTATGAACAAACAAGAGATAGAGAAGATTATGAAATACAAAAATAGATAATTTTGATTACACACAAATGAACCTAACACAACCAGGATTAGAAGGGAATGAGAAAGCTGGAAAACATTTTTTACAGTCTTATAAAGGCCTCATTTCTAATATACAGAGAACTGAGTTGAATTTATAAGAATACAAGTCATTCCCCAATTGATAAATGGTCAAAGAACATGAAGAGGCAGTTTTCAGAGGAAGAAATGAAAACTATCTATAGTCATATGAAAAAAATTCTCTAAATCATTAGTGACTAGAGAAATGCAAATTAAAACAACTCTTAGGTACGACATCACACCTATCACATTGGCTAATATGAAAAAAAAAACAGAAATATGGTAACTGTTGGAGAAGATATGGGAATATGGGAAGACTAAAGCACTTTTGGTAGAGTTGTGAACTGTCCAACCAAGCTGGAGAGCAATTTGGAACCATTCCCAAAGGGCTGTAAAACTGCATATCCTTTGATCTAACAATACCACTTCTAGGTCTAATCCCAAAGAGATCATAAAAATGGGAAAAGGACCCACAGGCACAAGAATATTTAGGGCAGCTCTTTTTGTGGTGGCCAAGAATTGGAAATTGAGTAGATGCCAATCAATTGAGAAATGGCTGATATTTAAAGGCAATGGAATCCTATTATGCCATAAGAAAAGATAAGCAGGCAGACTTTAGACAAACTTGGAAAGAATTACATTAACTGATGCTGAGTGAAGTAAGCAGAACCAGGAGAAAATTTACACAGTAACAGCAAACATTGTGAGATGAGCAACATTGATAGACTTAGCTCTTCCCCACAATGCAAGGATCTAAGACAACTCCAAAAGACTCATGATGGAAAATGCTGTCCACATCCAGAGAAAAAATCATGGAGCCTGAATGTAGATTAAAGCATACTATTCTCCCTCTCTTTTTTGTTTCTTTTTTCTTTCTCATGTTTTTCCCCAATTTGGTTCTTATTATTCTTTACAACATAACTAATGCAGAAATATCTTTAATATGATTGTACATATATAGCCTATATCAGATAACATGCTGTCTTGGGGAAAGGGGAGTTGATGGAGGGGAAGAAAATTTAGAACTCAAAAGCTAATATAAGTGAATGTTGAAAACTAAAACTACATACACACATACACACACACATGCACACACGTGTGTAAACAAATTGCTCACCCAATATTTCATATCAGGAAAATGTGTTTCAAACTGCAAAAATAGGTTTCTCTATAGTGACCTTTAATGCAATCACTTAGAATTACAGCAACTTATGTTTAAAATGTATGTTACCATTACAGAAAATAAGTTTGTCTAAGAAATGTAAGTAATAATTAAAAATACAACTCCTTTGACTTACAGAGAAAAAGAAAAGAAAATCCATGGACCATTGGTCCATGGGGTCGCAGAGCTTTAGACATGACTGAATGACTAAACAACAAATATGTACTCACATGTAAACACACAGAGACACACTGTGTATACTCAAATATAAATGCATATATTTGAATATAATTATTCATATATGTGTATATTAGTATATGTATGAGAGGTAGCAGTCTGCTACCACTCCTCCAGTCAGGGATACAATACCACATAGTGAGGGATTGATAATTATGTGTTAAACTCACTTTAATACATATACATGCCCTAGATACCTTTTCAAAATATGGAAAAGAAATCCTTAATTGAACTGAAAGAGGTTAATTCCATGGCTTATTGAAAAATGGTCATGCCCTATGGCATCTGGGCTAAATCCTGCCTGCCTCAAGTTTTTGCAGGGCTCACAAGCAAAAAAATTACACACACACACACACATTTATTTACCAAAAAGTGCTAATTCACCACTCAAGAGGTTTTGCTAATTCTGCAGTCAATCTAGGAAAGATCCACTAATCTAAGTAAGCTTCCTGTTTGTGGGGAATTTTCCCTGGGCTTCTATTTGAGGGAATCGAGAGGATTGGAAGGAATTTTTTCTCCTCTTCTCTCCACCTGTTGTATTAGTGTAGAAAATCACCCAGTAGTGAATCAGTATCCACCAGCTGAGCAGTTCATAAAGCTGCTCAACTTAAAATATGGAACACAGAGAAAGACTATCTAGAAAGACCAAGAAAAATTAAGGTAGAATTTAAGACAAGAAGCAGATTCAAAGAGCAAGAGGTCTGAAGACAGATAATAGAACTTGGGATTACAGAGAGAAGGAACATTGTCATTTCTTAAGTAATCATAAATAATAATCAAAGAGAAATTGATTGAGAGTGCCTAAGCGGGCAATACATCCAACTATGATGCTGCACCCAGAGCTATGCATGAGAAAGACTTTAGAAAAAGACATATTATATTACAGTTCTACAATGCTCGAGAGTGTGAGTTGCCTTGGTTTAATATTTATGACTCATTGCCATTATCATAAGTTTTTGTCCACCCTTCTCATGGATTCTAAGAATTTTTGTGGGAGAATATTCCCAGGCTTATGGGAGTTGGGAATGTCTTGGAGCTATTATTCAGATCATGCTATTTTATAAAAAACCATTGATTTGAACTAATTACAT